>NC_046335.1:59048843-59393218 GCF_000738735.6 Corvus cornix cornix | reverse complement strand
CCCGTTCTCCTGCAGGTAGAGGTACTGGAGGCTGCGGAGGCCGCGGAAGATGCCGCTGGGCAGGCTGGCCAGCCGGCACCGGTACATGGTGCAGGGCCTGGAGGCGGTGGAGGCCGTGGAAGGTGTCGGGGGCCAGGACGCGGAGGTGCGGGTTGGTCACCCAGGTCGAGCTCCTCCAGGGCGGGCAGGTGTCGGAAGGTGCCCGGCTGGATGGAGGAGATGTTGTTGGAGTAGAGCCAGAGGGTGACGGTGCTGGGCCCGAAGGTGCCCGCCCGCAGCGCCCCGATGACGTTGTTCTGCAGGAAGAGGCGGCGGGCGCCGGGCGGGAGCCCCGCGGGCACCGAGGAGAAGTTGTTGGCCTGGCAGCTGACGGTGGGCGGCGAGACGTAGCAGGTGCAGAGCGCGGGGCAGGCGGGAGCCCCGCCGGGCACCCACACCAGCGCCGCCAGCAGCAGCAGGGCCGCCGGGCGCCCGCCTGAGGGCACAGCGGGGCGTCAGCGCGGGGCACCGCGCGTCCCCGACCCCCGCGCCGCCGCCGCCCGCCCCCCGCCGCCCCCGGGAGCCGCAGCCCACGGAGCCTCCCGGGGCCGTGCCCACCCGCCTGGCCGCGGCACTCCAGGAGCGCCCCGGGACGCCTCTCGGAGCTCCCCCGGGGCCGTGCCCACCCCACCGAGCCACGGTTCCTTAGGAGAGTCCCAGGGTCCTGAGCAGTCCCTAGGGCTGGACACCCCTAGGAGCCCCCCAGGACTGTGCCCACCCACAGGGCCATGGCTCCCCAGGAGAACCCCCCCAAGGTCATGACCACCCCATGGGGCTGGACACCCCGAGGTGGGGGATTGTGCCCACCCGCAGGGCCGTGGCCCCCGGGAGTCCCCCGAGGGCCGTGCCTCCCCAGGGACCCCCCAAGGCCATGGTCCCCTGGGAGATCCCCAGGACCACAGTGCCCTAGGAGAATCCCAAGGTCACGGCCACCCCATAGGACTGAGCACCTCTTGCAGCCCGCAGACGCCCACCAGCCCCATAGGACTGTGCTCCCCAGGGCCATGCTGCTCCACAGCACCAAGGCTGGGCACCCCAAAAGGTGACCGTCCAGCTGGGACCTCCTGGGCCGTTCCTGCCACTGGGGCCACGGTCTCCAGGGACCCCCCAAAGCTCCCTGACCCCCCCTGCCGTGGCCACGCTCCCGTGGGACCATGCCCGCCCCACGGTCCACCAGAACCCCCCACAGGGTCACGGACCGCTGGGACCCCCCTCACCCCAGTCGGGGGGGGGGGTCCGTGCCCCCTCCCCAAACGGGGCGGTGCCACGTGCGCGCGTGCCGCGGCCACGTGTGGGGCGGGGCACGCGTGGGCGCGGGCTGACGACACGCGCCGCCGCTCCGGGTGTGCAGCATCCCCCCTTCCCCCCCACCCGTGTCCATCCCCCCCCTCAGGCTGCAACCCGAGAGCTTCATCCATAATTCAGCCCGGCGGCCTGGATCCACGCCCGGGGATGCGTGGATGCGCCCAGTCGCCGCTACCGGGGGAGGGGAAGGGAAGGAGGGGGCGGCGGGACCCTCCGGTGCACCGGAGGTCACACCGGAGATGCACCGAGGGGTCCCACCGCCCCCTTCCCTCCCTTCCCCTCTGCCGGTGCTCCACGAGTTGGGGGTGCCCACCCCCCACCCACCCACGGAGGCGTCCGGCGCATCTGCTCAGCGCCGCCCCCCTCCCCCGGCGCCCCGTGCCGGCGTGCGCCCCCCACCCGCGTCCCATCTGTCACTCCCCCACGCCGCGGGCTGACTCAGTTGGGAGCTGAAGTCACCGGTTCTCAGCTTTCCCCCCCTCCCCGGTGCCAAGCCCCCCCCCCCCCACCCCGGTACTTGCGGGTACCCCGCAGACCCCGCGGCACCCACCCGCGGGGTGACCCGGGCACTCCCGGCTCCCCGGCGGTGCCCACATTGTGAACTGGGGGGCGTCTCCACGCCGCGCTGGGGGTCCTGGGGTGGCACCACGTAGCCCCTGGGTCGTGGGACACACCCCGCTGGGGTCGTGGGGTACCCCCACTCCAGGCTGGGGCTCCTGGGGGTGGCTCCGGGCAGCCCGTGGATCGTGGAGCACCCGGAAGCCCGGCTACGCACCCCGGTGCTGCACAGGGTGTGCCGGGGTTCCTGGGGCACCCGCACGCCGCACTGGGGGTCCCGGGCTGGCACCGAGTACCCCACGTGTCACGGGGCCCCCCCACGCTGGGCTGGGGGCCCCGGGGTGGCACCGGATACCCCGTGCGTCATGAGACAGCCACATTTGGGGCTGGGCTGGCAGCAGGCACCTCGTGGGTCGGGGCGCACCCCCGCGCCGGGCAGCCGGGGGTCGCGGGGTGCCCAGCCTGGGGTGCCCCGGGACCGCGCCCCCACGCCGGGCTGTGCGTTCCGGGGCGGCCCCGGGGTCCCCGCGCACTCCGGGGCTCCCCGCGCACCCCGGGGCACCCGCACCCCGAGCGCCGCGGGGCGCCCCGAGCCGGGACCGAGGTCTCCGGGTGGCACCCCAGGGTTCGCCCGACACCCCTGGGACCCCGCCCGACCCCGCGCCTACCTGGGGGCAGGTCCCGAGCCGTGGGGGGCCGCATGGCGGGGCGGCCGCTCAGGCGCTGCCCACCCGCGGGGTCATGGCCGGTGCCGGGGGGGCTGCTCGCCCCCTTCGCCCCCGCCGCGCCGCCGGGAGCAGCAGCCGCCGCCGCCCCGGGGCATGGCACGGGTGGGCTCGGGCTCGGGCACGGGTGGGCTCGGCGCGGCGCTGCCCGCGGCTCCGTGGGGCTGAGCCCTCCCCGCGCCGCGCCTTATCCCGGGGCGGCCGCTCCGCCCCCCGCGCCGGCCCCGCCGCTTAACCCTTCCCGGGCCGGCCCGCCCCAGGCGGGACAGGGGTGGGCACGGGGACCCCCGGCGGCTCGGCGGGGACAGCGGGGGATGCGCTGCGGGCGTCCACGGGGGGCGCGCCCTGCGGGATCCGCGAGGGGGGCCCCGATGGGGACACGGGGGCGTGGTGGGTTCCCCCCACGGGGGAGGGACGCGGGGCTCGCGTGGGCAGATGTGAGCGCGGGACGGGGAGGGTGGTCTGCGGCCGTCCGTCCGTCTGTCCGTCCATCCCTCCCTCCTTCCCTCCCTCCCTCTGTGCCACGATCCCGGGACCGGCGCCGGGCCGTGGTGCCCCCATGGACGGCGGGACCCCGCGGGGGCTGCCCACGGGGTGGGCGCGGCGGGGCCGGGAGTCCCGCACCCAGCGGGCCGCCGGGAGGGCGCGGGGGGCGGTGGTCCCCACACCCACGCGGGACCGCGGCGCTGTTCGTGGTGCCGGACCGGCGCTGTCCGTGGTGCCGCCGCGCGGCTGCCCGGCCCGGGGCAGAGCGGGCGGCCGCGGTGCGGGGTGCCCCGTCCCCGTGCGGGCCCCGCGCCGGTGCCGCGCGTGGGGGGGGGACGCGTGGCCGCGCGGGCTGCGGCGGCACCGGCACCGGCTGGCACTGGCGCGTGTTTGCGGCGCCGTCTCCGGCGAGCGAAATGCCACAAGCTGGTGCGGCGGCACCCGTGGGAGGGGGCGTGGGCGGCGCGGGGGCTGACTCAGGGGCCGCCATCCGCTCCCCCCGCCCGTGCCCCCCGCCCGTGCCCCCACCCCGGGCGCGGAGCCCCCGGCCGGACACCGCTGAGCTGGCCCGGGGAGGGGGAGTCCGCCCTGTGGGGGCTGTGGGTGCTGGTGCCCACCCGCCCGGGGAGCTGGGCACGGGGTGCATGGGGAAGGGATGGAAGGACGGACGGACGGCAGAGGATGGACGGACAGAAAGTGGAGGATGGATTGACGGACAGGTGGACATAAGGAGAGAAGGACAGATGGATAGACAGATGCAGGGAGAACATCTGGAGATGGGGACAGACGGATGGAGGGATGGGTGCAGGATGGAGAGGACGGACAGACGGACAGGTGGAGGGAAGGGCAGGTGATGGGCAGCTGGATGGGTGTGGGACAGATGGATGGGACGGATGGAGTCGTGCTTGGAGGGGGACAGATGGACAGGTGACAGACAGACGGATGGGTGATGGACAGATGGATGGGTGACGGACAGATGGATGGGTGACGGACAGATGGACGGGTGATGAACAGACAGAAGGGCAGCTGGCAGAGCAGACGAGAGGCTGGAGCAGTGGGGACAGGTGGGGACAGACCAGGTGGCTGCAAGCGCTGAGGGATGGACAGAGGGACAGAGGAGAGGATGCGGCCGAGGGGAGGGTGACAGGAGGGACAGGGGTGTCCTGGGCGGGGACAAAGGCAGGGGATGGGGGACCAGGGACAGCAGGGGACACGGCAGAACACAGCGGGGTGGCATGGGGATGGCTCTGGGATGGCACAGCTGGAGTGGCCCAGGGACAGCCCAAGGGCTGTCCTGGGGTGTCCAGGAGTGGCCTAGGGGTGACCCAAGCATCACTCCAGGCTGGCCCAAGAGTGACCGAAAGGGCGAGTCAAGGGTGGCCCGAGGGTGGCGCCAGCGGGAGCGCACCTTGGGGACGCCAGGTGAGCTGTCGCACCTGGAGATGCCGAGGGGGCACCCGCGGCGGGCGCGGGGCGGCGCCGGGGAAGGGCTCCGTGCCAGGCCGGCCCCTCCTGGGCGGACCCGCGGGTGACCGGGGCCGCTGCTCCGAGGCCGCCCCCCGCGCCCCCCCGAAACGCCGCGCCCGGGGGCGGGGCCGGGCCCGGCCGCTGCGCTCCGCCCGCAGTGGGGGGGAGGGGGGGCGGCATCGGGGGCACCGGGAGCGCCGGGAGCGCCGGGAGAGCCGGGGCGGGGAGAGCCCGGTCCCCTCCCCGCCGGGCCGGGCGGGAGGCGGGTGAGCGGCGCGGGGATGTGGCGGGAGGAGCCGGAGGGCGCGGAGGGGCCCGGATGGACACGGAGCGGCGGCGGGAGCGGGGCTGTGACCGGGACGGGAGGATCCGGGAGAGGGGGCACCGAGGGCCCCGGAGCCCGGCCTGCGGGGCTGGGCCCGGCGCGGACGCGGTGCGGGTGTCCCGGGCGGTGCCGGGGGTGCGCCTGGCGGGGGCAGGCTCGGGGGGCTGGCACGGCGGGGCCCCACGGCTGCCCATCCCCGGGACCACGCGTTTGTCCCCCCGCCAAAAGCGTGCGGGCCAAGTGCCCGCGGCCGGGCGCTGCCCCTGCTCCGTGGGGCGCGGGCGGTGCCCACCCCGGGACACCCCGTCCCTCGGGGGGCGGCGGGGTGCGAAGGCGGACCCCAGCCCTGTGGCAGCCCCCAGAGGCCCCGTGACCCCGGCTGCCCCCGTCACGGCCCGGGGGGAGCTGGGGGACACAGAGGGGACAGAGTCACTAATTCTGCTAGTCCCCGGCCCGAGCTGGACCCTTCTGCTCTCTCGTGGAGGGCTCACCAGTCTGGGGGCTCACCACCGGGGGGCCCTCACCAGTGTAGGGGGGGTCACTGCTGTGGGGGCTCTCCAGTGTGGCTGGCAGGGACCAGCATGTCCAGGACATCCCAGCATGGCTCGGTGGCTGGCACCCATAGCGAGTGGCTCGGGGTGCCCCAGGCAGTGACCCCCCCGTATCTCAGGGTGCCTCGGTGCCCCCCAGCTGGTGCTACAGCCCCAGCCCCCGCCTGGGTGGCTAAAAATAACACAGCTCCCCCCGGGCCGCCCCCCCGGCTCTGTCCAGGTTAATCTTTAGCTGCTGGTCACTGTAATGAGGCCTCATTACCCGACATTACAGCAGTCAGGGGAGCGGGACAGGGACAGGCCCTGGACACTGGCACGGTGACGAGGGGCTCGGTGACGAGGGGCCGGCCTGTGAGCGGGTGAGCGAGGTGGGGGGACACGGAGGACAGTGAACTGGGGGTGACGTGGCCTTGGTGCCCTTGTCACCCATCTGTGGGTCATGGGGGAATCCCACCTGCCTGTATGGGCTGACCTGTTGTCAGCCCCGGCACGGTGACAGTCCCCAGTGCAGTGCAGTGCTTGGGGTGGCAGCGTCCCCAGGAGATGTGTCATTGTCCCCAGCAGTGTGAGGGTCCCCATAGGGATGGCAGGGTCCCAGAGATGTGACAGCGTCCCTGAGAGCCGTGCCAGGGTCCCCAGGGGAGGGCTCCAGGGGCTGTGCTGGGGCCCCGGGGGGGTGTGTCACCATCCCCTGCAGAGGGCCTGTGTCCCCAGGGGCTGTGCCAGCGTCTCCAGGGATTGTGCCAGTTTCCCAAGAACCGTGCCAGGTCCCGGGGGAGGGGTGTGTTGGTGGCCCCGAGGGGGTGCCAGTGTCCCCAGGGGCTGTGCCAGCGTTGCCAGGAAGAGTGCCAGTTTCCCAAGGGCTGTGCCAGGTCCCCAGCAGGGTGCCGGTGTCCCCGGGGTGAGGTGTGTTGTTGTGGTGTCCCCAGCGCTCACACTAGGGTGCGCAGCCGTGTGCCAGTGTCCCCACGGCTGTGCCAGGTCCCCTGGGGATGCTGGTGTCCCTGGGAGGATGTTGGTGTTCCCAGGGCTGTGTTATTGTCACCAGAGCACGTGCCAGTGTCCCCAGGGTTGTGCCAGGTCCTGGGCCGGGCTGGCTCGGGGCAATAGGGACAGCACAGGGGGGGTGCAGTGGGGGGACCGAGTCACCACCGGGGGGCCCGAGGTGCTATCGGGAGGCCCGAGGCGCTATCGGGACCGGCAGCCCGGGGGACCTGCGCGTGCTCCCGGGAGATTAGAGCGGGGGTGCGGAGGTGCATCCCAGCCACGCTGCTGGGGTTCAAACTCCACGGCAGCGGCGAAAGTCACGGTGGCACCAGGAAGGCCTGGCCTCGTGCAGGTGGGTGAGGGGCGCAGGACGGGGCTCAGCGGGTGTGTGTGCCTGTAAAGCTGTGTGTGTGCATGCGAACACGCGTGTGTGCCTGCGAGCAGGTGTGTGTGTGCCCATTAATGTGTGTGTGCCTGTAAATGTGTGTGTGCCCATAAATGTGTGTGTGTGCCCATAAATGTGTGTGTGCCCATAAATGTGTGTGTGCCCATAAATGTGTGTGTGTGCCCATAAATGTGTGTGTGCCCATAAATGTGTGTGTGCCCATAAATGTGTGTGTGCCCATAAATGTGTGCCCACAGACCTGCGTGCGCACCTGTGAACCCGCACATGCACCTGCGAACCCTCGTGTGTGTCTGTAAACGGGTGTGTGCCACCCGTGAACAGCTGTCCCCACCTGTGCGAGCCCTGGCCGCTGCAGGGGCCTGCCCTGTGCCCTGGCACATGGAGGGACACCAGCGCCAGCCGCCGTGGCCAGGGACAAGGGGCAGAGCCGGAGCCATGGTGGCCTTTGCCCAGGTGGCCACGTGCTGGCACATGCCCCTGTGCGCCCCACGCGTCCCCGTGCCCCCGGTGGGTGCCAGCATGGCGTGACACCCGGCCTTTGTCACCCGCAGGCTCGGCGAAGACGCCCCAGGCTGGTGACAGCCCGGGCAGGTGGCCGCCCGGGCGGGGGACATGGCGGGGGGTGCGGGGCTGGCCAAGCGCCTGGGGACCTTCCTGTCGGGGCTGCTGGAGTGCGGCGCCTTCTGCGGCATCATCTTCGGCTGGGCCTCCCTCGTCTTCGTCCTCAAGGACCTGGGCTACTTCGAGGGGCTGTGCCAGCCCTCCGCCACCCCCGGCCCCAACCTCACCCTGGGGTCTGGTATGGACCCCCACCTGTCCCCCTGGTCCCCTGACTCGTGCCCCCGCTGTCCTGATGCCCCGTGCTGCCCCACGTCCCCACTGCGCCTGTGCCTGTGTCTTTGCTGTCCCCAATGTCCTGCTGCCCTGCAGTGTTCTGTGTCCCTGCCATCTCCAAGCCCACGTGCCTGCTGTCCCCCAGTCCGTGTCTCCAGTATCGTCACGTCCGTGGTGTCCCCGCACGCCCGGTGTCCCCTGCATCTCTGCTGACCCATCTCCCCGGGTGCCTGCGTCCCAGCGTCCCCACGCCCACATCTCCGTGTCCCCGTGCCCCACTTATGGCCATCCCCAGATTGCAGCGGGCAGGATGAGCAGTTCTCCCTGGTCTTCACCATCGGCTCCTTCATGAACAACTTCATGACCTTCCCCATGGGCGTCGTTTTTGACCGCTTCGGCACCATGGCTGCGCGCCTCATCGCCATGTGAGCCCTGCACCGGGGGGACACGGGCGCCGGGGGGACACGGGCACCGGGGGGACAGGGCTTGGGCCGGGGGCTGCTGAGAAAGGGGGGTTATTAGGGTGGCCCGCCTCCCATGGGGCTGGGATAGGGGAATCACGTGTGATTCCCGGGATCCTGTCCCCATGTGTCTCCGCTGTGCCCTTCAGCTCCCTCTACGCTGGTGGGACCCTTCTCGTCGCCTTCTCCACCCCAGGTGAGGCTCTTTGGCCGGGGGGTCCCCAGCCCCGGGGGGGACCTCTTCAGTAACCGTTGTCCCCGCTGACCCCCGTGTCCCCAGAGATGGCGGTGCTGCTCTTCCCGGCCATGTCCATGCTGTCGGTGGGTGGCATCCTCCTCATCCTCACCAACATGCAGGTGGGTCCCCCGGCACCCTGACACCCACCCGGCAGCAGGACACCCGCCCTCCATGGGACGGCCCTGATGGCACACGGGGCTCTCCTGGTGCCAGGTGGGCAACCTGTTCGGGAACTACCGCTCCATCCTCATCACCCTCTACAACGGGGCCTTCGACTCCTCCTCTGCCATCTTCCTCATCGTCAAGGTGGGTGCGAGGGACGTGGCGGTGGGGGCAGGGGAGGACAGAGCTGGGAACAGTTGGGTCACATTTACGGACATGGTGGGGACGCAGTCTGGGACACAGCTGGGTCGCTGCTGGGGCCACACATGGGGACAGACCTAGGCCCTGAACAGGTGGCCGGTGGCGGCCTGTCTCCGTCCCTGACTCCGTCCCTGTCCCCAGCTGCTGTACGAGCACGGGCTGTCCCTGCGGGCCATGTTCCTCTTCCTGGCAGCCTGCAGCGCCTGGCACCTCCTGCGCACCCTCTTCCTGATGCCGCGCACCCACATCCCCTACCCGCTGCCCCCCGACTACGACTACGGGTACGGGGGGCTGGCCGCGCCCCGCTGGGGCTCTGGGGAGAGGGGCGGCTGGGTCCCGCCCTGTGGGCAGCGGGTCCTGTCCCCGGGGCAGGTCCAGCCGCGCCAGGCGGACACAGGGTGACACAGGCGCTCCCGCAGGCTGCGGTGCTGGGGCCGTTCCCGCTCCTACCGAACCTACAAGGACAAGCAGCCCTCGGCAGAGGCCGCACCCGAGGAGACACCCCTGGAACCCCCCATCCCTCGAGGTGCCGGGGGTGGGGATCTGGTCTGCGGGGGGTGGGGCTAAGGAGGTGGGCGCGGCCGCAGGTAGGCAGGGCCATGTAAATGAAGGGGCGTGGCACGGCCGGAGGGCGGTCCTGAGTATGCAAATTGCGGGGTGCGGCCCGCTGGTGGGCGGGCACGGCCGTACATGGGCGTGGCCAGGAGTATGCAAATGCAGGAGTGAATGGGCGCTCGGCGAATGGGTGCGGCAGTGTGGGCGCGGCCGAAGGGTGGGCACGTCCGAAGGGGCAGGGGCAGAGTGCGGGTGCGGCCGGGGGTGTGTCTGTGTGTGCCCCGCCCTGACTCCTGCGCAGGTGGGGCCCCCTCCGGGACGCCGTTCCGGGCCTGCGCCTGCTCGTGGCTCTTCGCCTGGCACGTGGCCTGGCTCTCGGTGATGCAGCTTCGCCACTACCTGTTCATCGGCACCCTCAACCCGCAGCTCGAGCACCTGGCGCACGGGGACCACGGCCTGGGTACGGCAGCGTGGCGGGGGGACGCGGTGGGGAGCCCCGGGGCTGGCGGCGCCCGCCTGACGCTGTCCCCCCGCAGTGAGCACCTACACCAACGCCTTCGCCTTCACCCAGCTCTGCGGGGTGCTCTGCGCCCCCTGGAACGGCCTCATCCTCGACCGGCACAAGCGGGGAAAGGGTCCCCGCCCTGAGGGTAACTGTCCCCCCGCCCTGCCCCAAGGGCAGCTGAGCCCCGTGCCCTGAGAACAACTGACCCCCACGGCCCCTCACCCCAAGGGTCAGCCCCCCCCTGGCACAACACTCTGGGGGCGACCATGCCTCCCAGTCCTGCGGCCCCTGTCCCCCACGGCCTCATTGCTGCCACCACCATCGTGCCCGAGCCCGCGGCCCCTGGGAGGGGACACGGAGGGAGCCGTGTCGCCGTGCCCTGAGCCCCGTGCCCGCAGGGGCGCTGGCCGCGCTGGCAGACCTGCGCTCGGCGGTGCTGTCGCTGGTGGTGACGGTGGCGCAGTGCCTGCTGTTCTCCGTGCTTGCCGCCGTGCCCGTCCTGCCCGTCCAGTTCGGCACCTTCGTGCTGCAGGTCATCAGCCGCTCCTTCCTGTACGGCGGCAACGCCGCCTTCCTGGCCATCGCGTGAGTGGGGACAGCCGCGGCCACGGGGGACGCAGGGCCCAGGGTGGCAGGGGATGGGGACACGGTCCTTGTGGGCGTGGCAGGGGACAGGCTGGCATGGTCGGGATGGGGTGGCGAGGGATGGCGGTGGAGCTGGAGGGTGGCAGGCGACGTGGTGGAGGTGTCGGGGGAGAGGGCATCGGGGTGGGGCTGTCAGGGGTCAGGAGATGCCCGTTGGTGACGCGGGTGCCTGGCAGGTTCCCCCCGCAGCACTTCGGGAAGCTGTACGGGCTGGCCATGGCGCTGTCGGCGCTGGTGGCCCTGCTGCAGTACCCGTGTGTCGCCCTGGTGCAGGGGCCGCTCCAGGGGGACCCCTTCTATGTGAGTGTGCCCTGTGGGCCCCCCGAGTGAGGGATGGGGGGGCTGCTCCACGGGGAAATGGGGGTCCTGCCCCGGGAGGGATGCAGCCTTGCCCCGCAGGGCAATGGGGGTCTCGTGCCATGGAGAAATGGGGATCCTGCCCCAGGAGTGACTGAGGTCCTGCCCGTGGGAAAATGGGGGTCCTGCCCCATGGGGAAATGGGGATGCTGCCCCGGGAGGGATGGGGTCCTGCTCCAGGGGAAATGGGGGCCCTGCGCCAGGGAGGGATGGGAATCCTGCCCTTGGGGAAACGGGAGTGCCGCCCCAAGTGTCCTGGGCTAACGCAGGAGATGGGGGAACCATGGGGCTGGCCCAGGGGCCCTTTGGGTGGGGTCAGCCCCCAGCCCCCTGCCCTGACACTCTTCCACCCCGCAGATGAACTTGGGGCTCATCGCCGTGGTGCTGGTGGCCTTTGTCAGCCCCGTGGTGGTGACCCGCGAGTGCCAGCGGCGAGCCAAGGAGCTGGGGATGGCCAGCACCCCCCTGGCAGCCGCCCCCAGTGCTGAGATCCACGTCGAGACCCCACACTGAGCCCCAGCACCCCATTTTTGTACTGGCCTGGGGGCGCTGTGCCAGTGGGGTGGGGGGCTTGGGGACAATAAACATCACTGCCCCCTGCACTCGCCGTGCTGCCCCCACGACCCCCCAGCCCCCTCCGCAGGCCCTCGGCGCACACAGACACGGCTCAGGGCACCTCTGCTTTACTGGGAAAGGACCTGGGGGGCCACGGCAGCACTGGGGGCTCAGTACTGGCAGATGAAGGGGCGCAGCTGGAAGCAGAAGCGGCTTCGCCAGAGCCCGTCTGGGGACAAGGACAGTGTCAGGCCCGTGGGTGGTTCCCAGGGCCCCCCAGCACCCTGCAACCGCTTCCAGTGCCCCCTGTGTCCCCCCCTTGGCCCCCCAGTGCCCTGTACCCCCTCCCAGTGTCCCCCCCAGTGACCTGTAGCCCTCTCCCCACACCGCCCCAGTGTCCTCCCAGTGTTCCTCCAATTTCCCAGTAGCCTGTGCTCCCCTCCCCAGCATCCCCCAAGCCTGGACACGGTGGGTGGGTGACCTCACCTCGGGTGCTGAGGGTGGTGCAGGTGGTGACGGTGTGGAGGGGATGGATGGGCGCCCAGTTCGCGTAGTTCCAGGGGCTGGAGTCCTCCCAGCGCGATTCCCACTGCCCCGCCTGCTGTGCCAACACCTCAGCCCCCAGTGGCAGCCCCCAGCACCCCATACCCAGCCCCTCAAACCCCAGCCTCCAGCCCCAGCACCCCCTACCCAGCCCCTCACCCCCCAAAGCAGCCCCCAGCTGATCTCCTCGCCAGCACCCAGCACCCCTTTGCAGCCCCTTGCCCCCGGTGTCCCCTCACCCTGCAGCTGGTGACAGCTCCGATCCAGGGTGCGAATGTGGTGTGGGTTCGTGCCAGTTTCTGCAGCTCCTGGTTGCGGGCAGCGCTGTGCACAGAGGCCAGCTGGCCCCGGTACACGTCCTGGCAGTAGCGCTGTGGACGGGCACGGGCTGGCACCGGGCACTCACCTGTGCCCACGGGCACCTCCCGGCAGTGCCGCTGTGGGACAGGCACAGCCTGGCGTCCCCCGCACCCCCCGTGCCCCATGTCCCCTCACCTGGGCGCCTGCGTAGGTGCGCAGCTTCTTCACCACCACGTAGCGCAGCTGGGGGGTCTCACCAGCAGGAACCCCCCCGGGCTGGTGGGGGGCTGCAGGGCGCAGGAGGGGGGGGTTGGTACCACGGGTCCCTCTGCCACCCACTGCCAGCCCCGGGCATGTGGCGTCAGTGGGGTGGGCATGGCACGGGGGTGGCAGGGACTGACGGTGTCCCCAGGGTGTCCCTGGGAGCAGGCAGGGGTGTGGGGGGCACTCACCAGGGTGGCTGGCAGGGACAGTGCCCAGCAGGGCCAGAGCGAGCAGTAGCCAGGGCCACATGGCAGCAGGACACGCAGGGACACTGGGGACACCACCAGCACCCTCTGGAGATGCCACAGGCCCATCAACCTCGGCCACCCCCATGGTCCAGAGCCCCTGTGCCACCCTTGGTAACAACCCGTCCTCTCCGTGGCCCCTCTGCCAGCCCTAATGTCTCCACTGTTCCTCTGCCACCCCCAGTGCCACCTTGTGTCCCTCACCCCATCCTGCCCCTCTGCGCCCCTTATCCCCACTGTCCCTCCACCATCCCCTGTGCCACTCCCGTGTCTGCCTGGCATCCCAGTGCCAGCCTCAGGGATGCCCACCCCTGGTCCCCAGCCCCAGCAGCCGGGGGCTGAGCCCCTTCTGATGTCACCCTCCATGTCCCTGTCCCCGTCCTCAGTCCTCACCTGGAGGCTGGGGGGCTCTGCCCGTTGTCCCCCTTTTAGGGCTGACAGGGCCACATGTCACCACCACAGCCTTGCACCACCCATCCTGGCCCTGGGGACACCAGGGGGGCACCGGGGTGACGCTGCAGCGGGACACACATGGCCTGGGGAGGGGGGACTGCGGGTTGGGGGGAGCACGGCAGTGCCCAGGGCAGAGGGTGGGTGCTACAAGGGGGGAGCAGGGCTGGGGCTACAGGGGTGGGGGCAGCTCCAGTTTGAGGGGTGCAAGGCGGGTGTATGGGGTGCCGTGTGTCCCGGGGTGGGGGCGCTGGGGGTGCAGAGGGGATGTTGGCGTGCTGATACCATCTCCCGCCAGCCAGGCTTGCCCAAGGGCTGTTTCCTTCCCAACGGTCGTGGCCCCCCGGGTCCAGCCTGGCCGTTTGGCCACAGACCCCCTTGAGCCCCTCCTAAGCCACCCATTCCCCTGACTAGCCCCCTGGCCTGCAGCTGAGCACCCACACCCCCCCGGGGACTCTGCACCCCAATCCCCCATCCTCATCTCCACACCCTGAGCACCCCTGCACCCCCACCCCTTCAGCCCCTGCACCCCAAACTCCCTGAGCCCCTGTACTGACACCCTGCACCCCAAACTCCCTGAGCCCCCTCCCCACACCCCTGCACCCCAAAGCATCACAGCCCCTCCCCACACCCCTGCACCCCAAACTCCCTGAGCCCCTGTACTGACACCCTGCACCCCAAACTCCCTGAGCCCCTGTACTGACACCCTGCACCCCAAAGCATCACAGCCCCTCCCCACACCCCTGCACCCCAAACTCCCTGAGCCCCCATACTGACACCCTGCACCCCAAACTCCCTGAGCCCCCTCCCCACACCCTTGCACCCCAAACTCCCTGAGCCCCCTGCCCACACCCCTGCACCCCAAAGCATCACAGCCCCTCCCCACACCCCTGCACCCCAAACTCCCTGAGCCCCTGTACTGACACCCTGCACCCCAAACTCCCTGAGCCCCCTCCCCACACCCCTGCACCCCAAACTCCCTGAGCCCCTGTACTGACACCCTGCACCCCAAACTCCCTGAGCCCCCTCCCCACACCCCTGCACCCCAAACTCCCTGAGCCCCCTCCCCACAGCCCTGCACCCCAAAGCAGCACAGCCCCCTCCCCATGCCCTGCACCCCCTGCCCCGGACCAAGCAGACCGAGGGCACTGGCTGGGCAGGCTGCTGGCAGAGCCCTCCCGGGTGTCCCCCCCTGTGTCCCCAACAGTTGGTGGTTGGGGGTGTCACAAGGCTGTGGTCAGGGCCATGTGTCCCTGTCACCGATATAAGGGTGGCAGTGGGCAGAGCCCCCCAAGACCGAGGTGAGGAACGCAGACAGGGACATGGGGGTGGGCTCAGCCCTCAGCTGCCAGGGTTGGGCGTTCCCGAGTCTGGCATTGGGGGGCTCTGGAGTGCCGGGGGGGCATGGTGGGAGACAGAATGGCACGGGGTGCCCAGGAGAGGGGGTGACCCAAGGGCTGGAGGTGAGGAACTGGGCACACGGTGGGCACAGGAGGGCTGGGGGCTGTGGGGATGGCAGAGGGGACGGGGCATGGAGTGGCACTGGGGATGGCGGAGGGACAGTGGGGATATGGGGGGTTTCTGAGGGGACATGGGGAGGACAGGGTGACGCTGGGGCTGGCAGAGGCCCAGGGGGGTGTCCTCAGGCTGGCCGAGGGTGACGGGGCTGTGGCATCTCCCGAGGGTGCCAGTGGTGTCCCCAGTGTGCCCACGCCATGCGGCCCTGCCTGCTGATCGCCCTGGCCCTGCTGGGCACAGTTCCCGCCAGCCGCTCCGGTGAGTGCCCCCCACACCCCACCTGCCCACGGGGACATCCCGGGGACACCCCTGATGCCAGGGTGACACAGCCGGTGTCCCCAGCTCTCGCCAGCCCTGCGGCGGAGGACGAGGAGGATGTGACAGAGCTGGAGGTGCCCGAGGAGTACAGCGGGTGCCTGGGCGGCAGTGACAAGCGGGCGCTCGGTGTCCCCAGCATGCCGGGCACCGCCACCTGCCGCTACGTCGTCGTCTCCCGCTGCCGGAACTTCTACCGTGCGCAGGTGGGACGGGGTGGGATGGGGTGGGATGCGGTGGAATGGGGTGGCTGGGCGTCAGGGTGGGGGCACCAGTGCCCCCCTGTGACAGCCGTGTCCCTGCAGCGCATCTGTGCCCGGCGCTTCCGCGGGCGCTTGGCCTCGATCCACGATTCCCGCACCAACACCTTCCTGCTGCTCCTGGCGCGCCGGCACTCCAACGCCGGCCAGGTCTGGATCGGCGCCGTCAGCCAGCCTGCCGTAAGGACCCCCGTCCCACCGCCACCGCCCTGGCCTCGGGGCACCCTGCCTCCTCCCAGTGTCCCCAGTGCCCACCCCGGGTGTCCCAGCCCTGTCCCGCTGTTCCCAGTGCACAACCTGGGTTCCCGATCCCATTCCCAGCATTCTCAGTGCCCACCAGCAGGGCTGCAACTCCACCCGTGTCCGCAGTGCCCGCTTGGGTGCTCCAGCCTTGCCCCAGCATCCCTAGTGCCCAGCCTGGATGTCCCATTCCCACCCCACTGTCCCCAGTGCTAGGGGTCCCCACACCCTTTCTCTGCTGGCAGATCCCATACCCGAGCTGCCACTGGACCGACCGGAGCCCCTGGAACTACAGCCAGTGGCTGCCCGGGCACCCCCTGCCCGGCCGCCGCTTCTGCACCACCCTCTGCACCAACAGTCAGTGGGGGCTCTCGGGGGGTCTGGGCGATGGGGGGAGGGTGCTGAGGGGCTGGGGATGGAGAGGTGGCACCGGGGGGCTGGCACTGGGGGATCTGGGAGGTATCCCTGAGGGCTGGAGGGGGTCCCTGGAGGTGGGGGTGCTGGTGGGCGATGGGCTGATCCCCCCTCTTCTCTCCCCAGATGGGCGCTGGAGGAGCGTGCCTTGCAAGAGGCGGCTGCCCTTCATCTGCGAGATATGAGGGGCTCAGCCCCCCCAGGTGCCCCCAGGCCTCCCCCACTGCTGTCCCCGCACGGGGGGCTGCACCCCTAGCCTCGGAGCTCAATAAAGTCTCGGTGTCAGCACCCGCTCAGTGTTTGGGCAGGGCCGGGGGGCCTGGCTGGGTGCACCTACGGCGGGCACAGAGGGGTTCTGGAGGTGTCCCTTCTTTCCTGCACAGCTCCTGTGTGGGCAGTGGAGGTCGCAGTGTCCCCTCCCCAAGGACCTCTGTGATCCCCACGCAGGGCCTGGGAGAAGAGCCAGGACCCCCTGAACTGACCAGCGAGGTTTTATTGTCTGTGGCAGCGACACCACGAGCCGGACCCATCGCCCTGTGTCCGGGCCATACACGAGCAGGGGGGAGGGGAAGGGGGGCTCGTGCCCACCCCCAGCCCCTTGGGGACCATGGGAACAGGGTACAAAGGGGGGATGGGGAGGAGGTGTTGGGAAGACAGGGACCCTGCGAGCTCGTACAAAGTGCATAGGTGAGTGTGTGTGTGTGTGTGTCCCCATGGGAGGGGACAGCCCTGGTCCGGGGACAGCGGCTGTCGGCGTCGGGGAGCGAGCCTGGAAGGGACACAGTGGGGACGGGGTGAGGACCCTGCAGGGCCCCCCCCAGGGGTGACCCATCCCGGGGGGACCCAGCCAGAGCAGACAGGAGGGAGGGGGCTGCCCCCCAGCAGTGCAGACCCCAGGGACATGGGGAAGCCCGAGCTGGGGGAGTGTGTCCCCAGCACTGCCCCAAATTCCCCACTCACCTCGCTCAAGGCTTCTTCCTTTTCAGCTTCAGCGCCTGCAGCCAGTGGGGGGGAGAGGCCTCGGATCTGGGGTGTTGGCACAGCCTCAGCATGAGCCCCCCAAAACCAGCCCCGGCACCCAGACCAGTGCCCTCAGCCCCCCTTTTGCCCCCATGAGGGTCCTGGCCCCCCACACTCACCCTGAGGATTTCTCTGGCTTGGGGGGCAGGGTCGGGGGTTTCCCACTCACACCAGGGATCTTGCAGGACTTGGAGCGCTGCACGTGGGGGTCCTTAGGAGGGGTCCCCTTGCTCTCCCCTGATGATGTCCCCTCCTCGGCCGAGCGGTTGCGACCCCTCAGCTTGGCCTGGGGGCAGAGAGAGAGGTCAGGGAGACACACAGTGCTCTGCCCCCCAAATCGCCCCACTGCCTCCTCCCTGCCTTTAGCCCCCAGCCCCACCCTGCCTCAGTTTCCCTGTGTTCCACCCTCCCTTGCACAGGAGTCCGAGGGTCTCACCTTGATGGCGGAGGCACTGAGGCCAGGAAAGAGCGGCACCTTGACCCCCCTGCCTGAGGGGGAGCCGCGCATCCGCCGGCTCCGGGGCTCCTCCGCTGCCTCCTCGTCAGAGGACGCTGCCGGGGCTGGCCGGGGCTCTGTGGGGACACAGGGACAGTGTCACCATGACACTGTGCCAGGACAGACACCCCGCTCCCGTCCCCATCCCTGCTGGGTTCACCCGTGGAGTCCCGGAAGATCCAGCTGTCCCCCTCGGTGGCGGTGGGGCGCACGGACGGTGCCCGGTGCTGGCGCTTGCGGCCCAGGCTGGCCTTGCTGCGGAACACGCTGCTGTCCAGGAGCTCCGTGTCCTGCCGAGCCCGGGGGACAGGTCAGAGCTGGCATGGGGAGCCCAGGGACCCCCCACCCCAGCCAGCACACCCACAGCAGTGCTGGGGGCCCTCAACCCATGGCCGACCCTGGGGGCAGCAGGGTCAGAGGGCAAAGCCCCATCCACAGACACGTCCTGTGACAGCCAGGCAGTCCCAGGCCTTACAGGGTGACTGGAATCTCCCCACTCCCCACTCACCTCCAGAAGAGGAAATTCCTGCCCCTGCTCCATGGACCCCTCGGGCTGGGGGGTACCCAGAGAGAGCTGCTGCTCCCCCCAGCTTGAGGAGCTCTCCCCATCCGGGTGGTCTGAGGACTGTTCCTCACTTCCTGTGTCCGCTGGGATCCCACTGGGAGCCTCTGGCAGCAAAGGGCGGGCCCTGGTGCTCTGCGGGGCAGCGGCCAGCTCAGAGGGGTCCTTCTCCTCCTCGGAGGGGCTGGGTGACTTGCTCCAGGGGGGCTCAGCAGCCGGGAGATCAGCTGGAACGTCACCCATCGATGGGCTGGGGGCCGACCTGCTTGGGAGACAAAACCCCAGAGTTGCTCCAGCCCCAGAAAACACAAGCCCTGCCCCAAACCCCTCCGTCTGCCACAGGGGAAGCTGCTCCCTCCCTGCCACCACCGGTGCCCTCCTTACCCGTGCTCTGCGCCGATGTCCCCTCCCAGGCTCCGCTCCCCCGCGCCAAGGTCCCGGCTGCGGGCGGCACAGCGGGCGCCAAAGGCACTCGCCCACTCCTGGCGCCTGGCCTCGGCATCCTGCGGCTCCACACTCCAGCTGTCCACATCCTGGCTCCAGCGGGCATTGCCCATGTCCAGAGAGAGATCCCTGTGCCAGCCTGCCTGGGGGGGCTGTGGCAGGACCCCGGACACGGAGCCATCCGAGGCTCTGGCACTGCAGGGGTCTGGCACCCGCTCTGTCCTGATGAGACCGAACTGGTTGTGGCACTCAGCTGCTCGGAGCTCCTCAGCCCAGTCCCTGCTGCCGGAGCTGTCACGCTCCTGCTGGTGGGCACCGCCCCAGCTCGGCTGCTGGGCCAGGGGATTGGGGTGCTGGGAGCTGGGCATGTCCTCCTTGCCACCCCTGACCAGCCCGGTCTGCCCCACGCTGCCCTCACCGGGCCAGCTCAGCCGGGCCGGGATCAGCTCCTGCTCTTCCTCCCTGGGGGTCACGGAGCTGTGCTCCCCATGCCGGACTGCTCCACTGGGGCTGGACTCTCTGTCCTGGGCCTCCACATCCCTGCTGCTGGATCTGTCATCCCAGACAGCTCCGCTGGGGCTGAACAACTCCCCACTCCGGGCCTCCATGTCCCCGGTGCTGTGCCTGCCATCCCTGCCTGCTCTGCTGGGTGTGAATTCACTGTCCTGGGTCTCCAGGTCCCTGGTGCTGGATCCGTCACCCCAGGCTGCTCCGCTGGGACTGAACTCATCCTGGGCCTCCAGGTCCCTGGTGCTGCATTCACTGGCTTCAGCCGGCCTGCTGGGGCTCAACTCTTGGTCCCGGCTCTCCGTGTCCCTGCTGCTGGATCTGTCATCCCAGGCCAGCCTGCTGGGGCTCAACTCTTGGTCCCGGCTCTCTGTGTCCCTGCTGCTGGATCTGTCATCCCAGCCCGGCCTGCTGGGGCTCAACTCTCGGTCCCGGCTCTCTGTGTCCCTGCTGCTGGATCTGTCATCCCAGCCTGGCCTGCTGGTGCTCAACTCTTGGCTCCAGCTCTCCGTGTCCCTGCTGCTTGATCTGTCATCCCAGCCCGGCCTGCTGGGGCTGAACTCCCTGTCCTGGCTTTCCATTTCCCTGTATTCACTGGTCCAGGCTGGTCTCCTGGGGCTGAACTCCCTGTCCTGGCTGTCCATGTCCCTGACTTCACCAGTCCAGGCCGGCCGGCTGGGGCTGAACTCCCGGTCCTGGCTCTCCATGTCCCGGGTGCTGTACCTGTTATCCCAGGCCGCTCCGCTGGGGCTGAATTCCTGGTCCCGGGAATCCACGCTCCCAGTGCTGTACTCACTGCCTTCAGCCTGACGGCTGGGGCTGAACTCCCAGTCCTGGCTTTCCGCGTCCCTGTATTCCCCAGTCCAGGCTGGCCGGCTGGGGCTGAACTCCCGGTCCTGGCTCTCCATGTCCCTGGGGTTATACCCCCTGTCCCAGGCTGGCCGGCCGGGGCTGAGCTCCTTATCTGGGCTCCCAGCGTCCCCAGTGCTGGATCTGCCAGCCCAGCCCAGCGTTAAATCCTTGTCCTTGCTCCCAGCATCCCGGCTGCTGTATTTACCGGCCCAGTCTGGGGTGAGCTCCCTGTCCTTCATCTCCGTGTCCCCGCCGCTGTACCTGCCTGCCCAGGTGGGCTGCCCGGAGCGCGGCTCCTTGTCCAGCTGCCGGATGTGTCCCGTGCCAAGGCCACTGCCCCAGTTGGCCTGTCCAGAGCCGAGCTCCTCCGTGCTGCCATAGCCCTGGCCCCACTTGGCTGTGCTGGCACTCAAGTCTGGATCCTGCAGGCAGCTCTCCCCAGTGCCAAGGGACTGGGACCAGTCACTGCAGCCCAGTTTCATGTCCCCCATCAGCTCTGTTGTTCTGTAGTCACCGCTCCAGCTCTCCCGGGCACTGCTGTCCTTGTCATCGTGGGTGCTGCCCCAGCTGGATCTAGTCCCGAACTCCTGGTCCTGCTTGGTCTCAGCAGGCCAGTCTCTCTCCCTGGACACACCTGGGTGGCTCCAGTTGAAGGTGCTGTCCTGGCGAGGGCGGCCAATGCCAAACTCACTGCACAGGTCCTTCCGTGACCAGCCCAGCAGATTCTGGGGGAAAAAGGGGAGAGGAGTTAGAGGGGAGAGAGGTTAGAAAGGGGAGAGGAGTTTGAGGGTGGAGCAACCCCGGCTCCCGCAGCAGTGGAGCTGGGGAGGAGGGACACACCTCGGGGACACAGCACGGCGGGGCCCATCCCGAGGAGAGGGCAGAGCCCACCACCTGCCCCTCAGCACACAGCCCTGCTCAGCCTCCACCCACCACCCGCCCGTCCTGTCCCATCCCACTGCCCCATGGAGGGAGGAGGAGCCCAGCCCACCCTGACCCCGCAGAGCCCCCCACACCCCTCACCTCCGGAGAGCTGTGGACCCCGGGCGACACCAGCAGCTCCGTCAGCCAGCCCGGGTCGGCGTGGGGTCAGGGCCCTGCGAGGGCCCTTCGGCCTGGCCTGGGCCCCCAGGACCCTGCAGGCTCTTGGGGCCATCACCTGCCCAGGCTGAGTCAGCTGGAGCAGCTGGATCTGGGGGGCTGGACCCAGGGGGGCAGCTGTGGTGAGCCTGGGCTGGGGGGGGACTCAGGTTCAGCCGGCTCCTGGCCAGGCTCTGTCACGTGAAGCGGGGAGTGGGACACGGGAGCATCCCGCTCTGCCTCCCCTTCCTCCTCCCTCCTCCTCCTCCTCCTCCTCCTGTGCCGAGCCCTCAGCCTCTCGCTGGGCCACGGGACCCCCTGGGCACGGAGCCCCCTCCGCCTCCTGGCTGTCAGATCCTTCAGACCTGCTGTCCTTCGGAGGGCCGGGGGCTGTAGCCTCCCCATCCGACTCCCCCTCTTCGGAGAGCCCCGAGTCAGGTGTCTCCCGGATGGGGGAGCGGGGAGGGAAGGCTGGCAGGCGTGCCCCCCGCGACGGGAATGTCCACTCAAAGGACTGGGAGAGGCTCCACGCGGACTCGCTGCCCAGGGAGGGCTCCGACAGGAGGTCTCCAGGCCGGGGCAGGGCGCTCAGTGAGCCCCCCCAGCTCCCCCAGGCCCTGCCCCGTGGGCGGGGGCCGCAGCACCCCCTCTGAGGAGCGCCGTAGCCCCACATCCCGGGGAGGGGGGTTGAAATCAGGACCCTCAGGGACGGTGGGGACACTGCGGAGTCATCAGGTCCCTCTGGGGAGCCCGGGGGAAGAGAGGCTTTGGCAAGGGGTGGCTGGGGGGCCAGGTACTCGGCAGCAGCCTCGGGAGAGCCGGGGGGGCAGGTGACTCGCAGGGGCAGGTCAGGAGTGCCAGGGGGGCTGGCAGTGCCAGGAGATCCCTCCCCCGGAGTGTGTGGGGAGCCGGGGGAACGGGAGACGCTGAGCTGGGGTTCGGTGGCCGAGGGAGGCACCCGGGGCCTGGACAGAGGCGACGGGGACCCTGGCTGGAGGCCGAGCGGGGGATTCGGGGGAGCCGGGGGGCAGTGTGGGGGAGTCAGGGGCCAGGAGCTCAGGGGGGGCATCAGGGGAGCCAGGGGCCGGGGCAGAGGGCTCGGCAGGCTGGAAAGGCGCTCCTGGGGCCGGGGCTGGGCAGGTGGGGGGCCTTGGGGAGCCTGGAGGTCGAGGGCACCCAGCTGTAAGAGAGGAAAGCTGTGGAAAGAGCCGGCAGGGGGGTCATGTCAATCAAGAGGCACCTCCGAACGTCATCCATCCCAAAGCCAGCCCCCCAAAACTCTGGAGGGTCCCTCCCTCCAGCCCTGCTCCCCTCCCCGCACCCGGGGCAGGAAGTGCCCGTGCTGCGTGCCAGCACCAGGCTGCTCCTGCGTGACTCAACCAGGGCGGCTCCCGGTGGCCCAGCCCCGCTCCCTGCCCGGCCCCCCGCTGCCCCCAGAGCGCCTGGACAGATGGAGAGAAGAAATGAAGCAGGAAGAAGTCAGAACCCCCCCAGCACAGCCCCCGCCCTGCCCGCAGCTGGCATCCCCCTGCCCAGCACTGCCGCGGTCTGCCCCTCACCGGGTGACCTGGTGCCGCTGGCCAGGCTGCCACCCGCGGTGTCACCGCGGCCCGGTGTCCCGGTCACCGCCCTGAGCACGGCACGGGGAAAAGGGGCTGGCGGGGTGCCCGCGGGGCCTGCCCTGCCACATACCTGCCAGGTCACCGAACCCCAGCTGGTGACTCACGGCTGCTCCCTGCCCACGCCTGGCACCGGTGTTGGCACACGCCACCCCCACAGCCCCGGGCCCCACGCCGGGCTCTCGGCACAGGGGGCACTGACCCTCCCCCGGCCCCCCCCGGCCCAGGAAGGGGCGGCCAGCACCCCAAGGAGAAAGGAGAGACACGCACCCCGCAGAGAAGGGAGCCCCGGAGGAGACAGGAGAGCCCCGAAGGAGAGAGCCCAGGAGCGGAGCCGCCATGGCGCCGGAGGGCGAGGCCAGCACTCACGTCAGGGGGGGACGGCGGCCTCCGGCGTCCGCGGGGGTCCCCGGCACAGCTCGGCCCGGCTGGGGGGGAGCCGCTGGCAGAGAGAAAAGGGGAAGGAGGGTAAATCCCCCTGTGTGCCTCAGTGCTACTCTCCCACCACCCACGAGGCACCCCTGCCCCAAACCACCCTTCAAGGATGCAGGGTACAGGGGCCAGGCCCTGCCACGGCTGCACAGTCTCTGGCTTGGGCTGCCAGGGAAAGGAGGCAAAGCGGCCCCAGCTCCTCTGCCGGAAAGTTTTCGGTCCTTTGGGAGCGTGTTTCTCACACTCCCGTTCAGAGTTGAGCAGGCAGCCCCCGCCCAGCTCTCCCTGAGGTGCCCGGCTCTCGGGAGCGTGGCCAAGCCCTGGCTCTGGCCCAGGACATCCTGCAGCTGGCAGTCCCGCCGATCTGCCTGCTCCCTGTGCCCTGGCATGGCCCAGCAGGGAGAAAATAGCAAGGCTGGAAAATCAGGAGCATTTCCTGGGGGTGCAACCCCCGGCCTGTTACTCCCATCCCAGAGGCTGGCTCGGAGCTCGCCCGCAGGCAGCTCCTGGCCTGGGACAGCCCTTCCTGCGGTCGGCACTGGCCGCCCCGGCCTTCCCACGGAGGCAGCTCGAGGCACTGCAGCTCGGGAGGAACCCGGGCCCCGTGCCGGCGACCAGACCTCAGCTCCGTTACATTCCCAGCCCCGGGACGGCTCGGAGTGACGTCCCTGCTCCCACTGCCACTCTCCTCCCGGCGTCAGCTCCCGGGCCCTCACCTCGTCTCAGCCACAGGGTGTCCATCGTCCCCCGTTCCCTCTGCCGCAGGTTGGGGCACCTGGAGGGCTTCGCCGGCGGGGTCTCCATCAGCCTCCCCGCTGGGACGCTTCCGGAAGGCAGCAAAGGTCTTGGAGCCGAAGCGGGAGGAGGAGTCGGTGCAGAAGGGCGACAGCCAGGCCCGGTCTGGGCTGCCTGGGCCCTCCCTGCTGTCCATCTTGGCCAGGATCTCCTCCACGGTGGTGCCGGGGAACCGCTCCGGCCTGGCGGCCCACCGGCACCGGCGTCACCTTGAAGGGCGCCGGGCCCTTGCGCGAGGGGGCTGGCGGGGCCGGGGACACCTCCTCCTCAGTGGCTGCCACCGGGGGCGATGAGAGCCCCTTCCCATTGGGGGTCTCGAGCGACTTGACAGTGAAGGAGGGGCGCCGGAGGGGCCCCCCCGCGCCTCCCCCGCTGTAGGGCTGGGGCCCGGCCAGGCGATTCATCTTCTCGGCCGAGGGCAGCTCGGGCCGGGGGTGCCGCGGGCCCGGTGCGGGGGCCAGCACCGGGGGCTTGGCGGGGACGGCCGGCTTGGGCAGCACGCGGGGCTTGGGCCGCACCGGTGGCTTGGGGCGCGCGATGCCTGCGGAGGGGCAAGGGAGGGGGCCGGAGTCAGCGGAGTGGTGCGGCCCCCCACAGCTGGGAACAGCTCTGAGGGGGCTGCCCCAGCAGCCCCTCCACCCCGATTCTCCCCAGCCCGGGGCACTGACCTTTGTCGGGGCTGCCGGCCAGCCCGGCCCCCCCAGTGCCGGCAGGGGAGGCGCAGGGCACGGCGGGGCAGAGGGGCTGCGGCTGGGAGGCCATGGCGACGCTGGGGCGCGGTGCAGGGTCAGCCGCCTAGGGAGAGAGGGAGAATCGTCTCGGAGAGCGCCCCGAGCCTGGGGGAGCCCAAGCGCCCTGCGGGCCCTGTGCCGAGCCCCGTCCAGCTGCGCCAAGCGGTGATCGCGCCGCGGTGCCACCCTCGGCACATCGGGCCCGGCTCACCTGAGCCAGCCCTGCCCGGCAGCAGCCCCGGCCACCGCCCCAACCCCCCCGGAGCCACCCCGACCCCGCGGTACGCTCCCTAACGCCGTGGGGCCCCTCCTCTACCTGTCTGACCCTGCGCTAACCTGTCCCAACACACACGTGTCACTCCTGCCGACCTTCGCCAAGCCCCCCGCGCCGGGCTGGCCCCCGGTTTGCCCCAGCCCCCATCTCAGCTCCCTGCCCAGGCCACCCCCGGCCCCCCGAGCCCCCGGCCGCCCGGGAGGCCCCGCCCGGCGCCCCGAGCCCCTCCGCCAGCCCTTAGCAGGGGCCGCGAGCACCGCGCTCACCTTCCCCACAGCAGCCGCATGCCGGCGGCGGGCCGGGGACACGCCTGGGGGGCGCGGGGCGGGCGGGGAGGAGGGGCTCGTGTCCCCACGGGTCTCACGCTGCCGCCGCCGCCTCTCCCGTGACTCACCGGGGCTGCGGGGACAGGAAAAACCCGCTCGGTGCCTCCTCCCGGCCCGGCCCTGCCCTCCCCTCCCCGCCTCGCTCCCTCCTGCCCCGCCGGGGTCCACCCTCCCCAAGACCCCCCTCCTCGCGCCTTCCGCGGGGGAACCGCCGCCACAACCCACATCTGGAAACCATCGGGCCCGTGTCCCAGCCCGGGATGGCGGCGGGGCCCCGGGATGCGGGTCCGGCCCCCCCGGGGTCCTCCGCCAGCGCGGCCTACCCTCGTTGCCACGACAACGAAGCCTCCGATCGAGTGGCTGAGTAGGCCGCGACCGCGGCCTAGCGCCGTCCCCATGACAACGAAGCCCCCCCCTCAAATTCGGGAGGTCCCGGGCCCGTGTTGCCCGCCGCGGCTGAAGCCGCGTGGTCCCCCGGCGGGCGCCACGGGCCCGGGGGGGTTCCCGGTTCCCCGCAGCCCCATCCCGGCAGAGAGACCCCCCACTCACCCTCCACCGGCGCTGCTCATGCATATTCATGAGCGCCAGGCCGCGCCCCCGACGGCGAGGGGCGGGGCAGAGCGGCGCCGCGTGGCGGGCGGACCATCGAGAGGGGCGGCTAGAGAGCCCTCCGAGGGGGGGCCGGAGGGGCCGGAGACCTCCAGCGCCCCCCGGATCACCCTCGGGGGCGGGAGCGGCTGGGCAGGACCCCCCGGGCACCCCCGGACCCAAAATCGTCCCCGTTCCCGGTGTCCTTCAACCGTGGGGCAGCCGCCAGAGGGGCAGCAGTGCATAGTTAGGTGGAGGTTGCTGTGACAATAGAGCCCCCCCACCATTTGGGGGTCCAGGGCCCCTTGTGCCCACCGGGGACCCGCGGCTTCCGCCCCGGGGGGCTCCTGCTTCCCCGCAGCCCCATCCCAGCGGTGCCAGTAAAGGCAGTGGAAGGAGGGGGGAAGAGGCAGCCATGGGGGACCGGGAACTGGCCGCAATCAACACCGGAGGGGAAACGGGACTTAATCGGATCAACCCCCTCACGAGGGAGGTAGAAAAACCCCCAAATGGCATCAGGATCGAGCGAGGGGCTGTAATTAGGAGCCCTGATGGCTGAGCAGGGGCTGGGGGCCGCTAATGGAGGGTGGGGAGAGAATGAAGTCAGCCCTGGAAGCGGTTCAAGGAGGGGAACGAGCTCCCGGATGGCTGCAGGAAGGAAGGAGGGATGGGGGAGCCAGCCCCACACCCACACAAACACCATCAGTGGGATTTTTTTTTTATTCAACCCGAGTTGCCATGTGAACGGACCCAAAATACAAAAAAACAACACCAAAAAAAAACCAGCGAGGGAAGGAAAGAAAAGGAGAGAAACCCAAGTGTTTAGAAAAAATAAATTGATGGGGAACAGGAGTGAGGGACTGAGGAGCCTCTGGCACCTCCAGCCGCCACGGGGTGCTGGGGGGACAGGGGAGCCTGGCCCCGCTCCGGGTGGGAGCCTCCGGGAGCCCGGGATGCCGGTCCCTGCCCACGGGGCCGGCCCGCCCAGTCCTCTCCCCACCGGGAACCAGCCTGGAGCCAGCCGGGACGGGGCTAATCCGAGCCGGACGCCGAGTCCTCGGAGCTGGGGGGCGGGCTGGCAGCGCCCTCGTCCTCTGAGTCCTGCGGGCGGGGACGGAGAGGTCAGCAGGGGACAGTGAAGGGCAGGGCAGCATCCCCCACTCCTCCCGTGGCCCCACCGCAGGGACAGCGTGATGGTGCTGGCCTGGGGATAAGCCCTGAGGGATGGCCAAATACCACGGACACGAGGTACCAGGAGGACCCAGCCTCTCCAGCAGAAGCCACCAGGATGTTCCCCGAGGGGAGAGGGGCGGGGACCCTCCCAGACAGTTGTTTCCCAGGGAAGAGGGGCCAGGACCTCCCCCAGTTGTGACCCCCACCTCCTTCTTGCTCTCTGCAGAGGAACTCTCGTCGCTGGACACGAACTCCTTGCTCTTGAAGCTGTCACTCATGCCTTTAGCCGGGGACTTGGAGGACGAGGACTTGGAGGTGGCACCTTTCTTGTCCCCTTTCCCCTTCACCTGCTTCTCCTGCTTCTTCTTCTTCTTCTTGGACCTCTCCCTGCGTGGGGTTGGGTGGGCAGAGGGGAGAGCAGTGGCGTTACCTGGCTGGCAGCGCTGGCCCCGGGAACAGCCCGATTTTGGGGGGCCAAGCCCTGCCGGCCCCTTGCCAGCACGCTCACCCCCTGTGGCTGTCAGCCTTGCTGTACTCCTTCATGGCCTTCTCGTAGTCCCGCCTGGCGTCTTCCGCCTTCCGATCCCACTCCTGCGGCCAGAGCACGGGGTCAGCGAGGCCCCCCCTCCTCCTCCAACATCCTCCTGCAGCCCACCCTGCTCCCACTTCTGATCACCCAGCTCACCAGCCCGAGGACGTCCCCGCCCCTTCCCAACTCCCCACCAGTGCAGCTCCATGCTCCCAGGAGCAAGGAGGGGTTTCCCACGTCCGGCCTCCCCTCCTGTACCAGGCCCAGCTCTGCCCCCTGGGCCTCCCACCCCTCACCTCCTTCTTCTCCTTGGACATGGCCTTCCAGAGCTCCCCAGCCTTCTTGGACAGGTCAGTGATGCTGATGCCAGGGTGGTCCGACTTGATCTTCTCCCGGCTGGCATTCAGCCAGAGCATGTAGGCTGACATCGGGCGCTTGGGAGCATTGGGGTCCTTCCCCTTCTTGCTCTGGGAGGTGGAGAACACCCATGGAACCCCAACGCACCCCTCACCCAACACCTCGGAACAACGACCAGGACAGGCTGGGCACGGGAACAACGCGCCCTTGGGAGAGGCTCAGCCCGGACCCATCTGGAGCAGCAACGCCAGGCCTGGACAACAGCTCCGGCCAGGGCTGCAGAGGCTGAGGTGAGGCAGCTCAGGCGGGGCTGTGACCTGCCTGATGCTGCTCCAGGAGCTGCTCCTGCTCCCGGAGCAGCCCCTCACCTCCGGCTGCTTCTTGCGGGGCTTGCGGTCCTTGACGATCTTGGCCTTCTTGGCCGGTTTCTTCTCGTCCCGGTCGCTGTCGCCGTCGCCGCTGGAGGAACTGGCCGAGGCGTTGCTGTCGAACCTGCACAGGGGCACTGGCCTCGGAGCTGCCCCCAGACACCACAGCCCCGAGGAGGCTTCCCGGGCTGGAGCTGCCGTGCTTCCGCTAACAGCCCTCAGGGGAGTCGCCGTCCACGAGCACGGCTCACTCTGCTCTGCTTCCCGGACGTTCGGAGCTCTCGGGGAAACAGGGCTCCTGCCACCACTCCCACCCATCCTCACCCCAGCCTGGGGCCTTAACCCTCCTCCCAGCTGTTCTCTTTCCCGGACAGAGCAGCCAAGGCCTCCCCAGGAGCCCTTGGTCCCTTCCAGAACTCTCTCGTACTGCCTAATGCCATTACAAGGGAGCAAGCCCAGAACTGCCCCAGCTGCCCAACATTCCCAAATCCAGGGCTGCACATTCCCAAATCCAGGTGATCCCATTCATGCTGTGAGCATCTCTCAATGCTCACACAGCCCTAGAACAGCACCTTCTTACAGGGCCTCTGGACAGAGCCCTGCCCAGCCTCTACTCACTCTTCAGCCACGTCGTCATCCTCTTCTCCAGGGTTGAAGGACTCATCTGGAGGAGAAAGCGAGGGCTCAGTGCTTCGGATCCTCACGAGGAACAGGAGCTGGAGCACCGCAGCAGCCCCTCAGCCCCAGCCCTCACCTGTCTCCTCCCCGGAGCCGTCACTGCTGTCGTTGGCATTCTCCTCCCGGATCTTGCCCTCCTCCTTCATCCTCTCCAAGTAGGCATCATGCTGGTCCTCGTCAGAGTCGGCATATTCATCGTAGCTCTGCTTCATTCCCTGCAGAGAGGCAGGGTGAGAGCTGCTCCCTGTGCCCCCCAGGCACACTGCCCCTCTGGAACACAGCCCTGGGTGAGCACGGCCCTGGGCATGCACAGGGCAGGGGCCAGACACGGCCACGTCCCCTCCTTCCCCCCTCAGGGCCCCGGAGAGAGGGGCAGAGCAGTTATGGGGGTTACGGGGGGCCCTCGCACACCACGCTGGGGTTACTGGGTTAGTCAGAGACCACCACGGCCATGCACAGGAAACCTGCACCAGGAGGAGGAGGAGGAGGAGAAAGAGGAAGGGATATCGCACGGACCTTTTTCCTCTACAAGGGCAAGGAGAGAAAAGAGAGGTGAAAAAAGGAGGGAAAAGCAGCCGGATTCTGGGAGAAGGCGGTGCTGGCGCCAGCGGGCGCGAGCCCGGCCCCGCGCGGCCGGTACCTCCTTCAGCCCCCGGTTCTTGATGTTCAGCTTCTTGGCATTGACGAAGTCGAAGAGCTTCCCGTACTCCTCCCTGTGGGAGAGGGCACGGTCGGGCTGGGCTGCCGGGGAGCCCTGGCGGGCACGGCCGGGCTGGCCCCCCAGCCCACACCCACCTCTCGATGCTGCTGAAGGTGTACTGGGTGCCCTGCTTGGTCTCGATCTCGAAGTCGAAGGAGCGCGTGGTGGTGGTGCCGCGGGCGAAGTTGACGAAGGAGATCTCATCGAAGCGGATGTGCACGGGGGGCTTGTGCACGTAGATGAAGCCCCTCTCCAGCGGGTACAGCAGCCCCGAGCTGGCCTTGTAGGAGCAGGTGATGCACTGGGCTCCGGAGTGTCTGCGGGGCAAACTCTGCTGTCCGTGTGGACAAACACCGTGCCCAGCCCCGGCAGCCAGGCCCTGCTCCCCGGCACAGAGAGCCCCTTCCCCGCTGGCCATGGGAATGAGGAGGGAAGAGAGGGACTGGCCCTGCAGCCACTCACCCCTGGAAGTTTCCGGGCACGGTGATCTTGCGGTTCACCAGCGCCTTCATCACCCGGCTGACCATCTCGTAGAGGGACCCCGACATGTTCTTGGTGAGCCGCCCCTCGAAGCGCTTCTCCACCTCCTCCCTGCATGGAGGGAGGGAGGGCAGAGGTGAGAACGGGGTCTGGGGGGGTCAGCACCTACCTCAGGATCCAGGGAGGGGTCTGGGAGGCGGCCTGGCAGCGGGGGGAGCTCACTCATTCATGTTGAGGGTCAGGGAGATGTCCTCATCCTTGGAGAAGAGCAGGATCAGGAAGTGATAGCGGGTCTGGCCTTGCTTTATCGGGGGGTCCAGGCTGATCTGGAAAGCGAGGGGGAGGTGAGGACACAAAACCGCCCTGAACCACCCCCACTGCCCTCCCAGGGGAGGGCCACGGCCCTCCCACTCACCACGAAGAACATCTGGCGCTGGTCCTTGTGCGGGAGCAGGAAGAGGCGCAGCACGGTGGTGTAGGGGATCTTGTAGTCGAAGGTCTTGCCGTGCAGGTGCAGGAAGGTGGGGTAGATGCGGATGTCGTAGCGCCCGCGCGGCGTCAGGCACTGCAGCTCCCGGAAGATGCAGATGGCGTCTCCGGTGGCCTGGATCACGTCCGCCTTGGACAGCACGTTCTGGGCGAAGGCCTGCGAGGGAAGCGGTCACAAAAGGGCCCTCGCTGCCACCCCCCGCCCCCCTGCCAGCCCCACGCACCTCCACGGGGTCCACGCCGTCCTCCTGGGTGGGGGGCACGTAGAACCGGACCTCCATGAGCGAGACCTCGGCATCGTCGTTCTGGTGGAACTCCAGCGTCACCTCGTTCTTGCCCGTGGTGCACTGGGACACGTTGCTGAGCGGGATCTCGAACACCGGCTGCTCCCCGATGTCGAAGGACAGCAGCTGTCCTGTGGGGAACGTCACAGCCAGCTCAGAGCTGTGCCCCCCAAACCCCATCTCCAGACACAGTCCCGCTCCTCTCCCAAAATCCCTAGAAACATCGCTAGAAACCAGCTGCTCCCAAGGGAGCGGCTGGGGCAGCAGAACAGCCACGCTGGTGGGAACATCCTGCCCCACGGCCTCAGGCTGCCACTGGGACTTACCTCCAAACCTCACTGTGCCCCAGTTCCAGCCCTTCACACACAGATCCTTCTCCGCCAGCTCCAGGCAATAGTGGGCCTTGAAGAAATCTGAGAGCTTGTCAAATTCCTGGGTTGGGCGAGAGGGAGGGCACACCATCAGGAAACACCCAGAGCCCCACTCAAGACACAGCCCCCGGGCACGGAGACGCAGGGGGCAGAGCTGTTCTGGGGCTCGCAGGGAGCACGGCTGGGCCAGGGCCAGGGCCAAGGCAGCGGGAGCAGGGGACAGGGACTCACCGACTCCCGGAACCCATCATACTTGTAGACGTGGCCGTTCTTGGTGAGCAGCTTGAGGCCGTGCCCCAGCGCCACGCGTCGCCACACGCCCTCGGCCAGCTCCGAGGCCTGGATGTTGTCCACCTTCCCCGTCTTGCTGTTCTTGAAGATGACGCCCTGCCGGCTCAGCCGCAGCCGCCCATCGTTCTGCGGGAGAGCCGGGCATCACGGGACTCGGTCCCCTGGAACCGTGGGGGAACCAGGGCCCCTTTGGGTGCAGCCCCCCAGGCACCCACACCACCGACCACAGCTTCGTGGCCCCCGCCCTCCTCACCACGCAGCATTCGCTCCCCCGTCCACACCCCAACACACTCCAACCCCAGAAGTGCCCCTGGGGCCGTCCCCGCGTCCCCTCGCTCACCATGGAGCCCTTCACCTCCTGGTAGATCTCGTTGAACTCCAGCGTATCGGCCATGGCGGCTGCGGGGTGCGGGAGGGGACGGGGACGAGCTCAGGAGGGGTTCAGCAGCCCCCCCAGCCCGGCATGCCCGGGGCAGCGGCACGGGACACAGTCAGGGCAGCTGCGGGGGGACAGCGGGTGAGCCGGGCTGGCGACGGGCTCCTGGCCCTCCCCAGCGCCCCGAGAACCACACCTCAGCTCCCACACAGCTGCTCCCACCCCCAGTCTCGGGCGCTGCCTCTCGCGGGGGCACCTGAATCACCGGCGGCGGCGACCGCGGCCCCTCCCGCCCCCTTCCCCGGATGTACCCTGGCCCGGGGGCCACCCCCTCCTGCACCCCTCGGCCACCGCTGTGTCATCGCACCGCTCCAACACCCCACCCCTGCCCTTCCCCTCCCCGATGCGGCCTCTCCGCGCCCCAAACCACCCGCCGCACCCCCAAATTCCTTCCGGGACCGAGCTCCCAAGCGCCCCCCAACCCCGGGCCTGCCCCGCCGCCCCGAACCTGCTCCCATCTCAGGCCTGTTCCCCCCCCCCAGCCCGGCCTCCCCTGACCGCGGGTTCCCCCCCGCGGGATCCAGACACCCCCCATGCCCCGGGCGAGCCCGCCCAGCCCCCCGCACCGCCGCCGCCGCCGCCGCCGCCGCCTTTCCCGCCTGCGCAGCGCCAACCGCGCGGAGCCGCCGCCGCCGCCGCCGCCGCCGCCGCCGCCGGAAGTCGCGCGCACTTCCGCCATGGCGCCGGTCCGCGCTGGCGCCCCCTGGCGACGTGGCGGGCCGGTGCAACGCCCGCCGCCGCACCGCGGGCGGCTCCGCAGCGCGCCGGAGGACCCCGCCCACCGAGGCGGCGGGGGCGGGGCTAGAGCGGCCGCGCCCCCTCCCCCGCCGGCCGCCGCTCTGCCCCGCCCAGCACCATGAAGAGAAGGGGAGGAGGGACCCCATTGGCCAGCGCGGGGCGAGCCCCGTGACGTCACCTCGTGTGGGGACCCCCACCCCCCCAAAGGCGGGGTGCCCCAAAGTGCTGGAACCGGGCAGCGGGGCGGCCCAGAGCGGGGCACCCCCGAAACCGCGCACACGGGGCCCCCCGGGCGTACTCCCCTGCAGAGGAGCCCCCCCCAAACCCGGCATCCTCAGCCTGGGGCGCGCCCCCCACGTGCACCCCGGCGCGGGGCTCCCCGGTGTCCGAGTGCGTCCCCCGTTTGGGGCTCCCCACCGCAGGGACGCCCGGGAAGGACCCCGCCTGCCCCCCCTCCATCCCCCCAGCAAGGGGGGCGACCCCTCCCGTCCCCCCGGGCCGTGCCCCCGCCCCCGGCCCCCGCCCTGCCCCCGCCTCCGCCCGCCCCCGCTGCCCGCACCCCTGCGGGCTGCCGCCCACACCCTGCCGGTACCCGCACCCTGCCCGTGCCCCTGCCGGTACCCCCTGCCCGCACCGGCGCCCGCGCCCTGCCCTGCCCGCATCCCCGCTCACTGCCCGCATCCCTGCCCTGCCCTTCCCGCATCGCCCTCCGTTCCCGCAGCCCTGCCTGCCGCTGCCCTGCCCGTAGCCCTGCCTTGCCCTGCCCGGACCCCCGTCGCTGGCCGCCCTCCGCGCTGCCCATGCCCCCGCCGCGCTCCCGCACCCGCTGGGTGAGCGACTTCTTCTCGTACGAGACCACCAAGTCGGTGGTGGTGAAGAGCTGGGTGGTGGGCGTCGTCAACCGCGGCGTCCAGCTCCTCATCCTCGCCTACTTCGTCGGGTGAGCCCCGCGGCAGCCGCCGGGACAGCTCTCGGGCACCTCTGGGACGCGCCGCCCCGGGACATCCCCCGGGACACCCCCCGCACCCTCTTCCCGGCACCGCGGCGACTCCCGCTTGCTGCTGCAGGCGGCACCCGGGGTTGACACGGGTGATGGGGGGTGACAGCGAGGGGACACCCGGCCGGCGGTGCGGGGTGAGGGGGTGGCCAGGCCGGGAGCGGTGAGCGATGGAGCAGAGGAGGGACGCGAGAGCGGGTGACAAATTGTGTCAGCGCCGGGAATTCAGGTGTGCCGGAGCGGGTGGCACGACGGGGACAGCCGGGACAGAAGGTGTCGGTGCGGCTGACACGGCGGGGACAGCCAGAGAGTGTGCCGGTGCGGGTGGCAGGAGGGTGGCAGCGCAGGTGACATGACGGGGACAGCGAGCTGTCGTTACGGGGGACACACGGGGGACAGCCAGGACAGCATCTCTGGCGGGTGACACTGTGGGTGGCACCGAGGAGCGGAGAAGCCGCTCGGCCCCAGGGGATGACCGGAGGGGGTCCCTGTCCCCGAGTGCTCCCGGGGGGTGACAGCAGCCACCGGCGGGGGATGACAAGCGGCTGTCGGGGACCGCGAGCCAGGGGCAGGTCCGGGGGCTGCCGGGGGGTGCCGGTGGTGCCCGGGGGTGGCTGTCCCCAGCGTCACCCGCGGTGCTGTCCCAGCTGGGTGTTCCTCCATGAGAAAGCGTACCAGGTGCGGGACACCGCCATCGAGTCCTCCGTGGTCACCAAGGTGAAGGGCGTGGGGCGCTACGCGGGGCAGGTGATGGACACGGCCGACTACGTCACGCCCCCCCAGGTGAGGACCGGGCACCGGAGGGGTCGCCGAGGGGCGCGGGGCCACCCCCGCCTCAGCTCGCCACCCCCCCCGGACGGGTCGTGTGACAGCCACGTCCCTCAGGGCACCTCGGTGTTCGTGGTGGTCACCAAGCAGATCCGGACCGAGGACCAGGAGCAGGGCTTGTGCCCGGAGGTGCGGGGGGGCGGGGAGCGCTCGGGGGGACCCCTCGATGAGCCCCCCGCCCGCTGACCCCCGCCCCGCAGAGCGAAGCCGCGTTCCACTGCTCGGCGGACCGAGACTGCCGGGAGCTGAGCCCGGGCACGAGCAACGGTGAGGGATCCCGGTGGGAACGGGGGCTGAGGGGGCCGGAGGGACCGGGGGAGCCACCACGGGAAGGAGTGAGGGATCCTTGGTGGGGCTCAGGGGACTGGGGGGGGCCGGGGCTCTGATGCGGGAGCTGGGAGTCTGGGGGAGCCGGGGGTTCAGGGTCCCAGGGGTGCCGACAGGGATTTGGGGTCTCAGGGGTGCTCCCGGGGGTACTGACAGGGGTTTGGGAGTCCCAGGGGTGCTGACGGGGGTCTGGGGTCTCAGGGATGCTCCCGAGGGTACTGACAGGGGTTTGGGAGTTCCAGGGGTGCTGACGGGGGTCTGGGGTCTCAGGGGTGCTCCCGGGGGTGCTGACGGGGGTTTGGGAGTCCCAGGGGTGCTGACGGGGGCCTGGGGTCTCAGGGTGCTCCCGGGGGTGCTGACGGGGGTTTGGGAGTCCCAGGGGTGCTGACGGGGGCCTGGGGTCTCAGGGATGCTCCCGGGGGTGCTGATGGGGGTCCGGAGTCTCAGGGGTGGTGGCAGAGGTACGGGGGTCCCGGGAGTGCTGACAGGGGTTGGGGTCCGAGGTGCCAGCGGTGCTCCGGGGGGGTACTGATGGGGGTACAGGGGTCCCAGGGGTGCTGACAGGGGTTCGGGGTCCCAGGGATGCTGACGGGGCGCTGCATCGCCTACAACGCGACCCTGCGCACCTGCGAGATCCAGGGCTGGTGCCCGCCCGAGGTGGACACTGTTGACGTGTGAGTGGGACCGGGGGGACACGGGACGCAGGGAGGAGCAGGGGACGTGCCCCTGCCGTGTCCCCAGCGTCACCCCCTTTGCTCCAGCCCCGTCATGCTGGAAGCTGAGAACTTCACCCTCCTCATCAAGAACAGCATCCGCTTCCCGCTCTTCGGCTTTGAGAAGTGAGTGGCACAAGGCACGGGGGGACACGGGGGGGATGCGAGGACAGGGGGACAGGGTAACACAGGGACACGGCGACGGGGGGACATGAGGACACAGGCTCACGATGGTGGGGGAACACTGGGATGGGGGTCCACGAGCCCCAGACTGCTGCCTGATGGCACATCCCTCCCTGTCCCCCTGTGTCCCCCCGTGTCCCCAGGACCAACCTGCCACCCCCAGGCAGTGGGGTGGAGCTGGGCCGGTGCCGCTTCCACCCACAGCTGCAGCCCCTGTGCCCCATCCTGCGCCTGGGGGACGTGGCACGTCTGGCCGGGCAGGACTTCCCTGCGCTGGCTGCCACCGTGAGCGGGGACGCGGGGGGCACGGGGGACACGGTGGGGGAACGGGGTGTGTGTGGGGACATACGGGTACGGGCAGGCGGGATGTGAGGGCATGGGGCTTGGGGACACAGAGACCTGGGATGTGGGGATGTGGGACATGGGGACATGAGGCATGGGATGGGAGGGGCATGGGGTGGTGGGATACATGGACATGGAACATGGGGACATAGGGGTGCAGGGGTGTGGGATGTTGGGAACAGGACATGGGGACACAGGAACACAGGACACAGTGATGGCGTGGGGCTCGACACACGGACATGTATGTGGGTGCGTGGGGTTTGGGATACGGGGCATGGGGACATGGGGTGTACGGACACGGGGATTTGAGACAGGGGCGGGGGACTTGGGGGCATGGGGATGTGGGATGGGACATGGAGCATGGGGCCAGGGGACACAGGGCTGTGAAGCTGCGGGGACTTGGGGCCGTGGGTCTGGGGTCCGTGGTGCTGACGCAGGGCTGGGGCAGGGCGGGGTGCTGGGGATCAAGATCGGGTGGGTGTGTGACCTGGACCGGGCCTGGGAGCGCTGCCTGCCCCGCTACTCCTTCACCCGCCTGGACAGCCTGGCCCGGACCCCCGCCCCTGGATACAACTTCAGGTACGGCCGGGACGCGCCTGGCACAGGGGTGTGTGCTGCCTGGCGTGGCTCCTGTCCCCATGTCCCCGTGTCCCCGCGGCCCCGCAGGCACGCCCGGTACTACCGCTGGCCCAATGGCTCCGAGCGCCGCACCCTCACCAAGGCCTTTGGGATCCGCTTTGATGTCCTGGTGTATGGCAGCGTACGTGTGGGGCCGGGGGCTCGGGGGGCCGAGGGGGGCTCGGGGGGCCGCGGGGGGCTCCGGGGCTCTGGCCAACAAGGGCTCTGCTCCCCCAGGCCGGGAAGTTCGGCATCGTCCCCACCCTCATCAACACGGTGGCCGCGTTCACCTCCATCGGTGTGGTGAGTTGTGGCCGTTCTCAGCCCCGGCGTGGTAACACCCCCCAGGGCAAAAGGGGGAAATCCCGTGGCCGTGGGGCACGGGGACACAGCGCAGCCGCAGGGTGACAGCGGCCGGGCTCCCTGCGGGTCCCGGGGGTGCTCCACAGCGTGGGCCCCCCCCACCCCAACGCTGCCGCCCCCAGGGCACGGTGCTGTGCGACATCATCCTGCTCAACTTCCTCAAGGGCGCCGAGCACTACAAGGCCCGCAAGTTCGAGGAGGTCAGACGTGGGGCCGGGGTGCCCTGGGGATGGGGGCACCTCCGGAGGGCTCGATCGGCCCCCGGGGGCAGTGACTCACCCAGCGCCCGTCCCCTGCCCCACAGGTGCCAGAGGCCGGTGCGCCCGCCACCCCCGCCAGCCCCACGGCGTGTCCCCCCGGGGCGCTGGGGGCCTGCAGCCGGGACAAGCAATCCACCGACTCGGGCACCTTCTCCCTCGGCCTCTAGCCCCGGGGGCCGCGGGGCAGCCCACGGCCGGCTGAGGGGCTCCTACTGCTCGCCCCTCTCCAGCGCTCACCCTGTGAGCCCCATCCGCATCCCAGTGTCCCCGGTGCCCACCCCGGGTGTCCCAGTACATCCCAGTGTCCCCTGTGCCCACACGGAGCGCCCCTTGCTCCGAGGGTGCTGCACCCCCCCCCCCCCCCCCAATAAACCCGTGGCTCGCAGCACCCACCCGTGTCCAGCCTTGGTGGGCGCGGGGCGGTTTGGGGGCCGACGGGCAGGGTTGGGGTGCGGGAGCAGAGGGCAGAGGGGTCGGGGTGCTGTCCCTGGGATGGGGCACACCGCGGGGGGGGCTGCCAGCAGGAGCGCAGCCCGTGGAAGGGGGCACAGAGGGACAGGAGCTGAGCCCGAGGGGGGTCACTTCCTCGGTCGGATGTGAGTAACTCTGGTGGATTCGGAGGAAGCTGCCGGATCCCTCCTCGTGCAGGGCCAAGCGCTGCCCTTCCTGCTCCGGGGACGGGGGGGTTTTGGCTCCTCATCCCACCCCAATCCCCCTGCAGGGCCGGTGGGGACGCCGTGAGCCTGGCTTGGTCCCGGTGGAGCCGCCGGTGCCAAGTGCCGGCGTTCGTTCCTGGGAGCGAGGAGCGAGGGTCCCGGAGCCCCTCGCTGCTGCCCAGGGCAGCCCCCGCCCCGCAGGGAGAGCGGCTCCTGCCCTCCCCCCGCTGCAGATAGCGGGGCTCGTTATCAGCCGCACGGATTCCTTATCAGCTCAGCCCTGGCCACCCACCCACCACCCGTGGCCACCACAAACCCGGCCTGGGGGGCTCCTTCCCCGGCGCCGGGACTAACAGGACCCCCTGGGTGGCACCGGAGGCGAGCGGAGCCATCTCAGCTTCCAGAGCAGCGAGGGGGTGAGCGGGACACTCAACCCCCAGTTTTTGGGAAGGGAGGAGACTGGGAAAGGACTCGTGTGGCGGCTGGAAAGGGATACTTGTGCCGTGTTCCAGTAGCACACAGATTGCCGGGATTGTTATTAATAGTCATTAATAGAGCTGCTCGTTAGCGGTCCTGCTCATTAACGGGGCTCCGGCCGGGGCGGCAGCAGCCCGGGGAGCCTCGCTGAGACCCCGGGGACTCATTAGCGGCGCTGGGGCTTCCCCGCTAATGCTGTTAATTGGCGGAAAGGCTCGAGCCGTGTCTGCACTGGGGAGGGGGGGGTTCCGGCCCTTCTTCGTTCCGATTTGGGATTTCACCGGAACCGGGCGCCCTCGCAGTTCTGCCACCAGTTTGAGCAGGTTTGGGGTTTAAAGCCTCCGTCCCCGCAAGCCGGCTGTCCCGGCGCTGGGATACGGGATCGTTCCTTATCTCCAGCCTGATTAAGCCTGGTTTGTTGTCCCGGCTGACGCTGCAGCTCTGGGTGTCTGGTTCGGCGCTGCTGTGCGCGCACCTCCGGGGGCCCCTAACCTGCACCCCATTCCCCCCTACACCACTCTGTCTCATTTTGGAGACCCCTGTGAGCTCCCCCCTATTTCAGCCACTGAATTGCCCCCACAAACCCCTCCTTTACACCCTTTTGCTGGGAGAAGGGCCCCACTGAGCCGGAGGGAGGTCCCGGGGGGCTCTGTGACCCCCCTGCCTCCGTCCGTGCGCTCGGGTGTTAAACCTGCCCCTTCCCACAGCCCGTCCCATGCTTAATCCCCGCCTTCAGCCCCAGCCCAGGCCCCAGCCCAGACCCCGCAGCGTGTCCCGAGGGACCTGGGGCTCTTCAGACCTCACTCTGCAAAGTCCCGCTCGGCTTCTTCGGTTCCGTCGCCCAGAGCTGGAACTGTGAGAGTTCAGTCCCAGCGGGACAATCCCAGACCACGGTCCCACCACCGCGGGGGGCTTCCCTCCCGCGTCCCCCCAGTATTTATTTGTGGGGTGGAGGGAAGTTTGTTCTCTCTCGGCTCAGTGCTGCGGCGTCCGGCTCCGTGACCGACCCGCGGAGCTGGGATGCACCGAGGGCTCCGGTGGCGGCTGCCCTGAAATGGCCTTTTTCCGGCGTGGGGGGTCCCAAAGCCCCCCTCCCCGCCCCGGATTTTTGGTAGATGTATAAATCTCCTCGCCATGCTGTGCTCAAAGCGGGGCCCCGGCGCTGGGGGACCCCGCGGAGCCAGCACTGTGTGCACAGCGCCCCAAAGCTGGGAGCAAAACGGGGAACCCCGAGTGCCAAACGCAAGATACCAAATGCACCCCCGCCCCGTGCGACTCCCCCCAGCGCGACACCACCCCCCCAAATGTCACACCAGCCCCCAAATGTGACACCACCCCCCAAATGCGACACCACCCCCAGCGCGACCCCCCGCCGCCAAGGGCCCGGCGTGAGGCTGCCCGTGCGAAACGCAGCCCCGGTGTGTGACACGGAATGCGGCGCCCCGAGGTGAAACCCCAAATGCCGGCAGACCCCCGAAGCCCCCCTCGTCTCTGAGCCCCCGCACCGGACGCCGTCGTGGTGGGCGAGCGAACCCCGCGGGCGTGGCGGGGCCGGGGTTATCTCGGGGGTCGGCGCGTTGACACGCGGGTGAGAGCTCGGTAAAGCCCCCGGGAAGGAGCCAGATGGAGGTGGGGGGAGCTGTGAAGTTTCCCACGGGGGCTCCCGCCCGGCCCTGCCTCCCGCCCTGCGCTGTCCGTCCCCTCCGGGAGGAGGGCGGGGAGGAGGAGGAAGGGGAGGTAACGCGGTGGGATTCGCCTGCGGCTCAGGGGCCGGAGGAGCGGGTGAGCCCGGGATGAGCTGAGCCGAGCGGAGCCCAGCGCCGGGATGGAGGAGGCGGCGGACTCCTACACCTACGGCTTCGACAACGACACGGACTGCGAGTACGCGGAGTGGGGCCCCTCGCTGGCCCTGCTGCCCACCATCTACCTGCTGGTCTTCCTGCTGGGCACCACCGGCAACGGGCTGGTCCTCTGGACCGTCTTCAAGGGCGGCCGCGACCGCCGGCGCTCGGCCGACACCTTCATCGCCAACCTGGCCGTGGCCGACCTCACCTTCGTGGTCACCCTGCCTCTCTGGGCCGCCTATGCCTGGCTGGGCTACCACTGGCCCTTCGGCACGGCCGCCTGCAAGGTCAGCAGCTACCTGGTGTTCGTCAACATGTACGCCAGCGTCTTCTGCCTAACCGGCCTCAGCTTCGACCGCTACCTGGCCATCGTCCGGCCGCTGGCCACTGCCAAGCTGCGCTCGCGGGTCAGCGGGCTGGTGGCCACCGTGGCCCTGTGGCTGCTGGCGGCCCTGCTGGCCCTGCCCGCCCTGGTGCTGCGGCGGGCGGCCGCCCTCGGCGGGGACACCAAGATCACCTGCTACATGGACTACGGGGACCTGGCGGCGCAGGGGACGGAGGGCGCCTGGGAGGTGGGGCTGGGGCTCTCCTCCACCGCGCTGGGCTTCGTGGCCCCCTTCGCCGTGATGCTGACCTGCTACTTCTTCATCGCCCGCACCGTGGCCACTCACTTCCGCCGGGAGCGGGCCGAGGGGCCCCGCAAGCGCAAGCGCCTGCTCACCATCATCACGGTGCTGGTGGCCGCCTTCGGGGGCTGCTGGCTGCCCTTCCACCTGGTCAAGACCCTCTACGTGCTGATGGACCTGGAGGTGCTGCCCTGGTCCTGCGCCCTCCACACCTTCCTCAACAACCTCCATCCCTACTGCACCGGCATCGCCTACATCAACAGCTGCCTCAACCCCTTCCTCTACGCCTTCTTCGACCCCCGCTTCCGCCACTCCTGCGCCGCCCTCCTCTGCTGCCGGACCCCCGGCCCCGGCCCCGAGCGCTCCGCCAGCTACTCCTCGGGGCACAGCCACCCCCCCGGCGGCAAGGGGGGCCCCGGCCCGGGGGGCAAGCTGGACCCCGCCACCCAGGAGACGCTCTTCCGCGCCTGAGCCCCTCCCCCGACCGTCCCCGGCGCCCCCCGAGCTGGTCTCCTCGGGGGGGACCCCGCCACCTCCGCCTCGCCCCAAAGCCTGGCTTGCTTTGGGGATCCCCCGCTGGAAAGCCCTGCTCGCGGGAAGGGGAAACTGAGGCACAGCCGGGGAGGAGCCCCTTGTGGGCTCAGGCGGGGGCGGCTCCCCCGGCACCCCCAGGGCTTTGTGTTTTGTGACAAATAAATGAATTTTGGTTAAAAAAGGAGCAGGGTGTGCGCAGTTCCCTCGGGGGGCTGTCGGGGTGAGGTGGAAGGGAGGATGGAGGGGTGGGGGTTCGGCTGGGTTTTGGGGGCGTCCGTGAGCGAGGGCGCGGTGCGTGGGGGGGGGGCGGGGGGGGTGTGCACTCTGTGGGGGTCCCTGCCTGGGACAGATTCTCCCGGTCTCTTCCTCAGCAACACTTTGGGAAATGCGGGAAAACCCCCTTCCCAACCCTTCGGAGCACGGCAGCACCGGGATGGGGGTGTTCGACCCCCGCGGCACCTGCCCGCCCCAGCCCCCAGCTCTGATTGTATCAGGCGGCAGCCCCCGTCCCACCAAATCCCATTTTGGGGCTTTTATCCTTATCTGAGGCTGGGACGAGCGCTGGGTGACTCACCCGGGCGCGGAAACGGGACCCGGCGCTGGGAAACACCCAGAGCTGAGGGATGGGGACACGGACCCCCTGGGCATGGATGGGAGGTTTGGGCACCGGGCAGGACCCCGGCTCACCCCAACCAGGATTTAGATGAACCACCAAATGGCTCCTGTCCCATTTCCCCCCCCCCACCCCAGCCCCCGCCGCTTCCTGAGGCTCTGCTCGAAATAAATCTTCCCCCTATTTGCTATTTACATCCTTCATTTATCGGTGATGAACTATCCTGTCTCCTCAGGCTTTGTTCTCGCTTGGAAAGGATGCGGGATCATTACTGGGTTCCTCGGGATGCTTCCCGTCGGGGGAGCTGCCTCCGCCTTCCTGCCGGCCCCCACCGTGTTTGGGGGCCACCGCCCGGGGTCCCCCCGTGTGCGGACAGTCCTTTGTCCAAAGAGAGGGAAGGGAGGGGGCGGCCAGGGGGCTGGGGACAGCACAAACTCCCACCTGGAGGGGCGGGAGCCCCCTTGGGCATTTTCGGGAGTTTCTCAAGGGATCTGGTTTGATCTAAGGGCTGGGGGAGCTTGAGGAGGGGGAATGCTGCAGCCAGGGACACGTCCCGAAGTGTGTTTACATTCCAGCGCCATCCAGGCTCCCTCGGCCTGGAGAGACCCCTGGATACCACCCATCCATCTGTCAATCCAGCTGTCCATCCATCAGTCCAGCAGTCCCTTCCTCCATCCATCCATCCATCCATCCATCCATCCATCCATCCATCCATCCATCCATCCATCCATCCAAGGTTTAATGGTTTTGGGGTTACAGGGGCAGTGCTGGGGCTGCTGGTTGGGCTTGATCTTAAAGGTCTCTTCCAGCCCCGAGGATCCAATGATTTTTTCCTTCTCTCTCCCTTTGCCCATCCCTCCATCCTCCTTTCCCTCCCTCTCCCCATGTCTCCCCCTGTCCCTCCATCCCTCCACCACCCCCAAGCAGGCCAGCACCATGGGGGTGTCGGGGTTGCCGCTTCCCCCCATCCGGTGCGGAAATGGCCGCAGGCGCCCGGCCAGCGGAGACGGAGCTGCCGACTTTCTATGCGCGTCCTTGAGATTTCCCTTTCCCTTCCAGGAGGGAAATGTTTGGTTGAGGAGTCTCTGGGGAGAAATGCAGGGACACTACAGAAAATAACAAGGCCGGAGCCGGGGGCGAGGGACAGCAGGGCCGGACCACCCGTCGGAAGAAGATAAGGAAGGTGTTGCCTTCCTGCGAGTGCCTGGGGAAGATGAGGAGGGAAGATAGAGGGGGGACAGCGGGGCACGGGGGGATGGGGAGCATCCTTGGAAAGGATGGCCGGCGAGTGGGGGGTGGGTGTGATCCTCAGGGGAGCCTGGGGGCCCTTAAACCCCAAAATGCGATGCCTTGGGAGCGCTGCGGGTCCCAACTGAGCCGGAGGGCACGGCCAGGGGTCCCCAGACGGCGGTGGCGGGAATGTGACACCGGGAAAACAGAGATTGTTCCGCGCAGGGAGTAAAAGTGGGTTCCGGGGGGGGATGGATGCACCAGGGCTGGGGACAGGGACAGCTTCCCCCGCCCCCGGGAGCCCCCCCGTCCGCTTTTCCAAGCTGCCAAACGGGATGTTCACCCCCCCGCCCCCCGATCTCCCCCCGCCTCGCATCCCGCCCGGGGGTGCCGAAATAATCTGGTGGTGCTAAGGATGTCCCCGGGCGTCCCCTTTGAAGTGACCTCCGTGTTTACAGCCCGGCTCGGGCTCCTTCACACCTCCCGCCCCAAAGCAAACGGAGGGGGGGACCCGCGTGGGTGGGGGGGCTCAGCTCCCGTTTGTGCCGGGAAAACGCGGATTTGCCAAAAGCCGCGGGAAAGCTTTGCCACCGCACCCAGGGCCTCAGAAACTTTTGTCACTGTGGGGCGGGGGCGGCGGCTGCCGGGGGTGACATTTGGGGGCGGTGCCTGCCTCGGCGTGTCCCCACCGTGCCGAGTCCTGGGTGACCCACCCGACAGCCTTTGGGGGCCGGTTCGCCCCCAGGTGAGGGGACCCCCGAGGGTGACCCTGCAGGACCGAGGAGGGGACCGAGGGGGAGGACGGAGAGAGGAAAAGGGGTGGAAAACAAGGCGGGGGGACAATTTGGGTGGGGGGGGAGGTTTGGGATGGGAGGTGGGATTGGATGGGTGGGGTGGACGGATGGAAATGCTGGGAGGGAAGGAAAGACGGGCGCACGGAAAGAGAGGTGAATGGACGGACATACGGGAGGGCAGGCAGGGCAGTGCCAGGGTTTGGGGGTGCCCCGGGCGCTGGGGGTGGGCGCTGGGGACCACTGTCCGGCCGCTGCCCCCATCCCTCCCCCGGGGCCGCCGGCGCGGCCGGACGCGGCACAGCTGCTGCCCGACCTCTGGGCTCCGGCCAGGCGGGACGGGCCCCGCGTCCCCCCCGCGGGAGGGGGTCCCGGGCAGGGGGGACGCGGGGGTGACCCGGCGGCCACAGCTGGGCCCCGCCGGGGCCGGGAGATGCTGCCGGAGGAATAACAGGAAGCGCCGGAGGCAAAAGCACGGCTGATGCCTTCTGCAGGCTGCGGGACGGGGGTGTCTGTCACACGCATGTCCCTGTCACACACACACAGCGTCCCCCCATGCCCCTGTCGCACGCACACAGCGTCCCCCCGCCACGCGCGTGTCCCGGCCCCGGCTGCGCTGACGCTCTTTATTGTCGAGGTTTGGCGCTGAAAAAGTGCCCCGTGGTACAAAACCCGCGGTTACAAAACGTACAAAGAGCGGGGTCGGGGGAGAAGAGAGAGAAACGGAAAGGGAAAGGGAAAGGGAAAGGGAAAAGGGAAAGGAAAAGGAAAGAAAAGGAAAAGAGAAGAAAAGAGAAGAAAAAAGAGAAAAGAAAAGAAAAGAAAAGAAAAGAAAAGAAAAGAAAAGAAAAGAAAAGAAAAGAAAAGAAAAGAAAAGAAAAGAAAAGAAAAGAAAAGAAAAGAAAAGAAAAGAAAAGAAAAGAAGAGAAAAGAAAAGAAAAGAAAAAAAGAAAAAAGAAAAGCATCTAAGAAGACAAGGGGAGGAAAGGAAAGGAAAGGAAAGGAAAGGAAAGGAAAGGAAAGGAAAGGAAAGGAAAGGAAAGGAAAGGAAAGGAAAGGAAAGGAAAGGAAAGGAAAGGAAAGGAAAGGAAAGGAAAGGAAAGGAAAGGAAAGGAAAGGAAAGGAAAGGAAAGGAAAGGAAAGGAAAGGAAAGGAAAGGAAAGGAAAGGAAAGGAAAGGAAAGGAAAGGAAAGGAAAGGAAAGGAAAGGAGAAACAATAAAATAAAAAGACAAGAAACAAAAAAGAAGGAAAATAAAACATAATTATAAATATAAAAAGAAGAGTGAGGATGAGGCAGAGGAAGGAGCCGGTGGGATGCAGGCGGATGCTCCGTGCCTGTGTGGCTGGCCCGGGGGTGCAGGAGTTGTGGGGGGTGCAGGGGGTGTGGAGCGAGTGGGCGGTCCTTGGACTCACTGAAAGGAAAATAATAAAAACCCAGAGAAAACAGAGAAGGCAGAGGTCAGGTTCCCTTTCCCGGGGGCAGCGCTGGGGCTGGGGTGCAGCTGGAGCCCTTTTGGGGTGGGCTGGGGTTACACCAAACCCCTCCCCCCATGCACGCAGCCTCCACGGGGGACAGGGGAAGGGACAAAGCAGCCCCCGGGCGACCCCAGCCCCGAGCCCCAAGCCCCAAGCCCCGATCCCCACCTGATGTGCTCCCACAGTGACGGGGGGACGCGGGCACCAGGGACAGGTGACACCGGCACTGGGGACGTGGCCGCCCCGGCTGGACAGAGGGTCTCGCTGGCTTTCCGCTTTTTGCTTTTTTTTTTCTTTTTTTTGCCCGTTTTTAGAGCTCCTTCCACCTCCCAACCCTCCCCCAGGGCGGGCAACGCTGGCGCCCGGTTTGGCCCCGAAGAGGAGGGAGAAGTCATCCCTGGGAGATGCAATCCCTGGACGGGGCCATCCTTGGGAGATCCCATCCCCTGGAGATGTCACAGCCCGTCCCACCACCAGGCTCGGTGGTGCCGGTGCTGCCCCAGCGCATCCCGGTGTCACCAGCGAGGCGCAGGCATGCCCTGGAGCAGCGGTGCCGAGCTGGGCGTCAGCACCACTTCCTGCCCCCCTGGATTTCTGGGGAGGCTGGAGAGCGTGGGCAGGATTTGGGGGGGCTCCAGCGGTGCTGCTTTGGGGCTGAAAGCGGGGATTTCCTCGGTGCCCCCAGGAGAGCGGCTGCGGTCCCCAAGGCACACAGAGGCCTCGGGGGTCTCTGTCTCTCCCGGGCAGAGGTGGAGGGGTTCCCAGGGGATTCCCAAGTGGCTGCCTCAACCAGTCCTGGGCAGTGGGAACAGCACAGGAGGGGGACCAAGCTCACGGTGATGGGGGGTGCAAAAACTCCCCACTTTGGGGCAAAAGGAAGCGGGGCTGTCCCCTGGTGTCCCCGGCGTCTCGAGGGCCACCCCGGCGCGGGGGGGCGGCGGGAGGGGACGCGGACAAGGCACAGTCTGGTGTCCCCGCGGGGGCGGCCGGGCCGGGGGGTGGCCGGGGCGGGGGTCTATCGGCGGCAGGGTGGCGGCGGTCCCTAAACGTCCTCGTCCTCGCTGGCCTTGCTCCAGCGGTGGCAGCAGTTGGCCGTGATGCCCAGCAGGAAGTTGGTGGCCACCGAGGCGATGGAGACAACGAAGCCGACGAAGGCGATGAAGAGATAGTCGTCGAGGGTCAGCGTGAGGTGGCAGGCCTGGAAGCTCTCCTCGGTCAGCGACAGCAGCGGGGCCCCCGCCAGCTCCGGGGGAGCCCAGCACTCCGCCTGCTGCGAATCTGCGGGACGGAGGGATGGTGTCAGCCCGGCCACCGGCCCCCGCATGGGACGGGGCACGGTGGGTGGGGTCCCGGCAGCACCTACCCGAGGAGCAGCGCTGGATGCGCCCCCGCAGCCACTTGAGCAGGGGCTCCATGGCACAGCCGCAGAGCCAGGGGTTGCCCCCCAGGCGCAGCCCCACCAGGCCGGGCAGCCCCTCCAGGGCGTCGAGGCTGAGGGCGGCCAGGCCGCCGTAGCTGAGGTCCAGCTCGCGCAGCTGGGCCAGGCCGCGGAAGGCCTGGGGGTGGACGCGGCGCAGCCCCGGGTTGTGGCTGAGGTCGAGGCGCAGCAGCGCGCTGGCCTCGCGGAACATGTCGGCGGGCACCAGGCTGAAGTTGTTGTAGCTGAGGTCCAGGTGCGCCAGGCGCCGGGCGCCGCGGAACAGCCCGGCCGGCAGCGCCGCCAGCGAGTTGTTGCGCAGGTCGAGGGCGCGCAGCTGCCCGTAGCAGCCCAGGTAGCCCGGCGGGATGCTGGCGATGCGGTTGTGGGCCAGGCTCAGGTTGCCGGTGTCCAGCGGCAGCTCGGGGGGCACGGAGAAGAGGCGCTGCCCGCTGCAGTCCACCGCCTGCCCGCGGCAGCTGCACAGCACCGGGCAGCCCGCGCCCGCCGCCGCCACCGCCGCCGCCGCCGCCACCAGCCAGGGGCCCAGCAGCATGGCCTCGTGGCCGCGGCCCTCACGGGGCGCCGGGGGCCATCCCGCCCGCCCGCTCGCTCACGCCCGGCGCTGCCGGCGGCCGGCCGCGGGGCCGGGCTCGCGGCGGTCACAGCGACGTCCCCGGCATCCCGGCGGCATCCGGGGGGCAACGCCGAGCCCTCCGGGGGCAGCGGCGGCGCCGGCGTCGGGCCGTCAGCAGCCGCCTGCGAGGGAGAGCAGCGCGGGGAAGCCGTGCCGGCCGCACGCCCCGCCGGGGGGGCCGCAGCTGTTGCGGCCCGAGGTGGCCTCGGGGGCACCCACACCCTCCCCGTGCCCCCCGGGCCGGGGCCACTCCTCCAAGCATCCCCCGGGGATTTCAGGCAGGAAAGGGCCCCCCAGTCCTGCTGACCTTGGCCAGCCCATCCTGGCTGGTGGTGAGCAGAGCAGAGGTGCTGCTCCGGGCCCCCCCGCCAGCCCCCGCCGGCCCCCCGCCGCCACGAGCTGAGCCCGGTGCCAGGGATACCCTCCCCGCCTCTCTGCTGGGGGAAGATCCCCGTTCCCTGCACCCGCCGGGGTCCCCCCAGGCCTGCCCTCGCCCCCCACCACCGACCGTGTCTGGCTCCATCCTCCCTCGTCCACAACCCCCCAGCTCCATCCTCTCCCACCGGCCCAGCTTGCCCCGGTCACTCCCCATCCCCACAGCCCCCCGACCCCTGAGGTGGGGCCGGGGTGCCCCGGGGTACTCACTGGGAGGGAGCAGGGCCTGGCTGCCTGCGGTGATGGGGGGGTCCTCCTGAGTGGCGATGTGGGGGGCTCCGGACGGTGATGGGGGGGTCCCCGGTGGCCGCCCACACCCCGGAGGCCGTCAAGTCGGGAGCTGGGCTCCGGCAGCGGCGGCCAAGGCTGCTGCGAGCCTGGCGATGGGAGCAGGTCTTTCCCCACCTCCTTCCTCCCCTCCTCCTCCTCGTCCTCCCTTGTCTCTCTCTTTCTCTGTCTCTTTTTTTTTTTTTTTCCTCTTTTTTTCCTTAGGGCCAGATACTGACGTGTCGGTGTCTCTTAGCAACTGCCTCCACATCTCTGAGCAACAGGAGAGCGGGATGCCGAGCCGCCGAGCCAGGGAGACAGCGGCGGGCGGAGGTGCCCCCGCCCCAGGGACCTCCTGCCCGGGCCGGGGGACCCGCACCCGCACGGCCCAGGCACCCGGCAGGGATGCAGCAGGAAGAGGGGTGGCATCCTGCTCCCCTGCCCCGGTCCCCAGCCCTCCCACACTCTCCCAGCCCCGGGAAGCATCCTCGTGGGATGGGGTGAATCAGGGGTTCCCAGGCGCTGAAAACAGAAACAGATGACGTGGCGGCAGAGGGGAGAAACGAGGCAGCCGGGATCCAAGGGGAGCTCGGGGATCCAAAGGCAGCGCTGGGATCCAAGGGGCACGGCCACCGCCCTGTGCTCCCGCTGTGCTCACAGCCCTGGAAAATGCCTCAGGCTGGCATGGACTACTTTGCTTCATGTGAGCTGAAGCATTCCCTTTCCCTTCTCCGTTTGGAGGGATACGGTGGGGTCAGCCGCCTGCCCCCTCCCACCTGAGAACGGCCCTTTGGGATCACAGGGATGCCCACGGTTTGCTCTGGGAATGCTGCAACACCATGGCTCCAGCATTTCTAGGAAGGAGGCACTTCCACAGCCAGCCCGCCCACGTCTAGGGGATCCCTGCTCAGTTCCCTCCTGCTGATTTCATGGAGCTGCTCCTTTTTCCAGCTGGCACTTGCAGCCCGATGCTGGTGCTGGGGGGGCCTTTTGCTCCCCACATCCCATGGGATGGAGCCTCCCTGGTGCGGTGCTGGCAGACAGACGGCACAGCCGCCTCTCCTGGGGTGGCATTAACCAGCGCTGCTCCAGGCTCACGGAGAGCTCCTGGGAGCTCCTGGAGCGTGAGGCCCGGGCTCCCAGCGGGCTCCGGGAGCCAAGCAGAGCCAGCGGCAGCACAGACACCTCATTAGCGCTCAGCCCGGAGCCTGCCAGCGCATCCCTGCCAGCAGCTGTTGGCGCCGAGGTTTTTTCCACTCCCCCCCCTGTTCCGGGCTCCTCTGGCACCAGAGAAACAGGGGAATTGTCCTGACTGGGGCTGGGCTGCAGCAGAGCTCGTGTCCTCCTCACCCAAGCCCCTGTGGAGGTGGCCATGGGGACAGGGTGGTGCGGGGCAGCGGCCCTGAGGCAGCCAGGGGCTGGATGCTGCCCTCGGGGCTGGGAGGGAGCCTGGCTGTCCTGCCCTGTGTTCCCCCTGCAGCCCCTGCACGGCCCCCACTCCCTCCAAAAGGCATTGCTGGGCCACAGGTCGCCTTGGGTGAGCACTGGGTCCAGGAGTGAGCACTCCAAGTACTTCCAGCCCCTCGTGGTGGAAGGAGTGGCAGGACAGCTCCAGGGATTCTGGCTCCGAAAATCTACCTTAGAGCCAGAGCCTCTTCTCTTTGAATCTATCACTGCTCCCATCACTCCCTGTGCATCCAGGCTTGGGAAAGGAGGAAGGAGTAGGAGGGGTGCAGCTCTGCTGCTGAGGGTGGGGGGGATGCAAAGCTGCAGCACTGACCTCCCCTCCCTCACTCTTCCCAAGCCCCTGCTCCCAACTGACCCCAGCTCCTGCTCAAGAGAGGCTGGACACTGATCCTGCCACAACAGGATCCAGAGCTGAGCCTGGGCTTCCTTTTTCCATTAGAAAAGAAAGGTGATGAGGCATTAGCCACTGCTTAAAGTGTCCAGGGAGATTTTTCCAACAGCAGGAAGAAGATTCTGGCTCAGACTACGCTGAGTGCACAGGAATTGTTGAAGGAAGAGGAAGTGTAGATCATTAAGATAGTAAAGACAGAGAAACACAAATATAGTAAATAGATTAAAAAAGTGTTACAAAAACATTACCTGATCTTCCCTACAGCAAGGTCCAAGCTTCCTTGTGTGAGGGAATATCCTAAGTGAATAGGAAATGAGGCAGAATAAAAAAAATATCTCTGGTTACAGGGTAGTATCTGTGATTTCTGCAAGGCCAAGGGCACCGCAGCCACGAGGGTGTAAGAAAGGAGACACACCCACCGAGTGTTGGACTTTATTAAACAACTTTATTTCTGTACAAAAGAAGGAAAAAAAGTTAAAATCGTAAATACAGTAGAACACACAGGCCCTAGAGACCCCTTCCTGTGCCTTGGCTCAGCTCTGGAAGGTGCAGGAGGGGCCGGGCGGGGAGTGCCACACGGCCGAGCTGGTGCGCTTGAAGTAGCGGGGTTTGCTCTTGTAGAAGATGTGCTCCAGCCTGGGGCTGGGGATGGCCCCGAACAGCGCGTCCACGTCCACCGGGTGGTAGTACTGGTGCACGATGGTCTGCTGGAGCTGCGCCCCTGCGGGAGCAACGGGAACACCGCACGCATGGATGCAGGCCCCGCCTAAGCCCTTCCCTTCCCCTCTGAGAACCCACGAGCCGCGCAGGAGGGGTGGGACATCGCCCAAAGCCACCACAGCTCGCCGCTCCTCGGGATCTGGGGCTGTCCCCCCTTCCTGCTGAGAGGACTCTGGTTTCACCTCAGCCCAGGAAGCGGTGCTGATCCCCTCAGCACGCAGCGCTGGGAGCTGCCCGTGCTTCCAGAGGTGCACCCGCTCCTGGACTGCGCTTTGGGATGGCTCCAAGTGAGGCTGGAGAGCTCCAGCGCAGGAGGGAAAGGAAGCCAGGCCAGAGCTGGCACCTACCATCGGCCCAGGCAGGGATGGGCTTCCGAGGGTTGCTCTCGTCATCGGTGGAGTCGTCACTGTTCAGATCCAGCCCGTAGCTGTTCTCATCAGCCGGGGGCGACCCTGGCTCCTGAGCACCCTGCGGGGACCCGAGGCAGGAGGTGGAGAGGGATTCCTGAAACCAAACAGAGCAGTGTCACGAGCAAGGGAAGCAGCTCTGCCATGGCTGGGATGGCCGCCAGAGCCCCACGGAGCTCAGATCCTGAACCACCACCACGAAACCGTCACTGGGCTCCGTGCCTCGACGCCCGCTCTTAGCGCTCCCTCGCCTCCTGTCTTCCGTGGAAAAGCCTGGGAAAGGCACACTGTGCGTGTCCCAGCACTCAGCTCTACACCCGAACCCTCCCACACAGTCGGCTTTCCCTCGCGGGAGCTCTGACACAGCGCGGATGGAGCCCCAGCCCCAGGGCAGACTCCCGGCGGCGGCGGCAGCGTTCCCTCCCGGCTCCGAGCAGCCTCCGCCGCCGCTCTGCCCGGGGACGGCTCCGCAGCGGCTGCCCAGGGCCCTCCTGCGGCCGCTGCCAGCATCTTTCCCGTCACCGACCACTTGTTTTCCCGTCGGATCCCCCGCGCCGAGCGCTGCGGTGGCTCCGAGCCGCGGGGGCCAAGTAGCCACAGCGGGCGGGGGCCACCCGAGGGCTGTGCCGGGGCCAGGGCTCACCATGACGGCTTCGCTCGGCTGCGTGCCCGGGGCTGCTGGTTGGAGGGGTTTTTGCTCCTCTCCCAGCCGCTGCTGACCGTCTGCCCCCTGTAAGACACGGGAATTCGGTCATTGCTCGCTCACACGGAACAGAGCTGTGTTCTCGGCAGCTCTGGCAACACCCAGCCCTCAGTGCCCCCGCGGCTTGTTCTGCAGCAACAACCCCAAATCCCAGACTCCCAGCTAAAGCCACTCCTGTCTCTGCTCGGGTCCAGCCCGGCTCTCTGGAGCCCCACACTCACCCTCTCTGCTTGGAGCCAGATGTTAAGAGCTGGGAAAAAGGATTGTGGTGGTTCATATCTTTTCTCCGGCCCAAGGGGCAGCTCTTTGGGACTCTCTTTCCCCTAATAAAGGGAAAAAAACTCACTTCTCAAGATCCTTTTTGACCCAAACCACTCCTCCCAGAGCTTCCCCTCCTGTGCTGCTCAGCACTTGGAGTTCTACTTCCATTTTCTCCTGCCTGGAAAAGCTTTGCCAGGCTCATTCTGGCCCAGCTGCTGGCAGCACAGGGACGATTCAGACCTTAAATTAAATTTATACAGCACAAAAGAGTCCAAGTACCAGGAACTGAGGGAAGGAGTACAGCAGGAGCCCACAGAGGAGGAAGAATCGATCCTGAAGAGGAAGAACCTTTTGGGGCATTGATTTTTCACTAATGAAGCAATGAATTTAAGAGCAGAGACGGAAAGCAAATGTTACTGTGATATTCCAAGACAACAACCCTGACTTTAAGCACCAACACTCTTTGTGTGAGTGCAAATGAAGTGACACAGAGCCGTGGGGCAGCTGAGGTTTGGTTTGGGGGTCGCGTCCTTTGGGCCTGGTGAGGAAATGTGGCAGGAAGACATGAATAAATCTCTAATTTCCATATTCATTTCAGGATCAGTGAATGTTCTTTGGGGTGTTCTTCCAAGTGCCATTTCAGGGCTGAGGGCTCACCTGCCCGCCAGGGAACCCCCAGCCCTTGGCTTGCTCCTGCACAGAGCCTCTGTACAGTAAGTCACTCATGTGACTGTACTTGATGCTCTAAACAACATCCCAGCAGCACAGCACGTGCAGAACACCTGACCCTGAACCCAGCCTTGTGTGCTGCAGAGAGGCTGATCCCAGGATGCTCCAAGCCCACCTTGGTGGCCTTGCCAGCCAACGCCGCTGGCTCCCGCTGTGCTTGGGGGGGCTTCTCCTTCCCTCGCTGCTTGGGATCCCTGGGGAAAAGAGAGAATTTAGGGAGGGGAGCATGTCCATCTGTCCCTCACCCTCTCACAGCCTCCTGCTCTCCGACCTCCAGGCAGCCCCAGAGCCCAGTTCCAACACCACATTGACATCCACTGCTTCCCCATGCCCATGGCCAACTCCCTGCTCCAGGATAGGCACCAGCTCACACCTCTCCTTCGCTTGTCCCAGCTGTTGCTGCTCCAGAAGGTTCTTCAGTTCCAAGACTTTCTTCCCTCTTTCCTTCCCTTCATCCTCTCTTCTCTGCAGTGGTTCTTGCAGCTCGTTTTCCTCCTGAGGAAGCAAGGGGAAAACCCCCTAAGCCTCCAGCAGCCAGGACTTGTCTCCCTTCTGTCCCAACCCAGCCTCAGCCACGTGGACAGAGATCTGGCAGCCCAGACCCCAAAATCACTGTAGAAGCAGGTGGTGACCTGTCCTTGTCCCACCAGCCACACCAGCACAGCAGGTCCCTGCTACCCCTGTCCTTTTCCACGTGCAGGAGGGCCCCGAGTTGCTCTTACCCCTCTCAGTGCTTTCTGCTTCCGTGCCTCTGCTTCCCCATGTTTCCTGGACGTTTTCCTCTTGCTCAGCTCCTCTGCCACCTTCTCTTCCCTCACCTGTGAGATGTGCACCTGGGAAAGCCTCACCTGTTGGCTCCACCGCTCCAAGGACACACCTCACAGCCTTGGAGGCAGGTCTGGAGCTTGGGATATCCCAGGCCCCCCGGAGGACCCAGCACCCAGCAGTGGGAGCGCTTTTGTCCGCTCAGGGCTTGGGAAGGGCTGAAAGGAACAGGACTCCTTGTTTTCCAAGGCTGACCCTTTCCAAAGGTCTCTTCAGTCCAGCCCAAAATGAGCACCCAGAGACTGCTCAGGCTCCAGGCCCCCAGGCATGGCTGCCTCAGCCCTTCACAGCCGTAACACAGCAGCAGCACTGGCACGTGGCCACCAGCCCAGCCTGCCCCCCAAAAAGGGGCCAGGTCAGGCTCTGACACCCAAACCTGACCCAAATGCACCCCCAGCTGAGTCACACTCCAGTCTGAGCACATGGGCCCGGTGAGGCTGGCACCTGCAGGGCTGTGCCCAGAGCAGGCAGGGGCTGCCACGTTCCCCGAACGCAGAGTGGTGTGAACACGGCCTGTCCCAACAGGAACATGCACAGGGATGGAGAACAAGAGCCTCCCCTTGTCAGGGGGGATTCTGGCATGCACGGACCTTGCCAGTGCCCTGCTCGCACCTCCTGGTCTCACAGCTCTGGGAGAGGCCCAAAGCCCACTCAGCCATCTCACCTTCTCATCACTCTGCAGGATCTTCTGCTCCATCCGCCTTTTCTTCTTCTCCTCCATCTGCTCCGCGCGCTCCCGAGCCTGCAGGGCCTTCCTCAGGCGCTCTTCCCTCTTCCTGGGCGGCGCGTGGGCAAGAGGGGCCCGTTAGCTCTGCCTGCTCCCAGAGTGCTCATTCCAAGTGGGAGGCACGAGGCAAGTCTGTGCTGACCAGGGAAAGAGCCGGGGGAAAGGGGCCCAACTCACTGCTTCATTTCTGCCTGGCGCCGTCTCTTCTCCTCCTCCACTTTCTTCTTCCTCTGTTCCTCAGCCTCCTGCTTCTTGCGGAGGTTCTCCAGTCTCTGCCTCTCCTTCTCCTGAAGGGAGAAGGGTTCAGACTGTACCGGGTGCTGGGGGCTGTGTCCCCCCTCAGGCAGCCTGGTATATGCAGTCACTGTTGGAATCATTCACCTGGACACCGGGATGGGGAGGGAGCAGAAGGGGAGACAACACATACTCGGCAACAGGGACGATCCAATGCAAGCAGAGCTACAGGAGGGAAAAACCTCCATCCTTCAGCTGCAGAGAATATATTTAGAAAAGAACAGCACACCCCTGCTGTAGGTGACCACCTGTCCCAGGAGCCAGGAGAATGGTGGAGAGGGAGCACAGGGCAGCCTGGCTCAGAGGCCGGAAGCTCCCAGCAGTGCCCAGTCCCAGCAGAACACACCTGCACAGAGATCCTGTCACCTCACCACCCATGTGGCCAGAGGGCTGATGGATGTTGGCGTGAGGGGAGAGTGTGGTCAGTGTGTCCAGCCCCACAGATAAGGTGTCATACTTACAACAAAGTCTCCCTGCAGAGAAAGGACATCAAGAACACGATTAAAGGTTTGGAAGCAACACCAGAACTCCCCTTCCCAGCACATGCAGCCCGTTCTCCTCCCCTGCCCCGACACAATGCACCTTCAGGTTGGGCCGGGTGGCAGTGCTGCGCTTGATGAAGTCCTTGATGCCACCCCCTTGTCCCTGCAGGAGGTTCTTCAGTGGCCTGACAGCCTGAGGAGAGAGAAGGGAGGGAGCTCAGGGCCTGCCTGGGACAGGGGGCACAGGGCTGTGGCACCACTCACCTTGCTGGACGGAGAGGGGGACGACGGAGCCTGGTTTGCCGAGGCCTTGTGCTTCTCATCCAAGGGGGAAAAGGGCCGGCCCCCCGGCTGCTGCCCGTGCCACAGGACACCCAGGGCTTGCTTGCAGCCTCTCACCCTGGTGGCAATTAGCAGGAGGGACATGAAGTGGCTGTCACACTCCCCAGAGGGAATACTGGCTGCTTTACACTTCCCCCAAAACCCGCCCAGCAACACGCAGCGAGGAGACACCTCAGGTATTTCGGGAGTCAGGTCAGGCATTCCAGACACTCACACAGACAAATATAACCAGGTCAGTCACTCGCTCCCTGACCACCCCCTCAGGAGCCCTTGGAGTGGCCTTCCAGCTCTGAGCTAACTGTGATGGGGCTCCTCTGCTGGTCTGTGCAGGACCTTGGGTGCTCCTCCCCACGCCAGACCCAGTCCCAGACCCAAGCAAGGCTCCACAAGCCACAAAGGAGTTCCAGGAGACAGCATCCAGCCAAAGGAGATTTCAGAGCTGCTGGAAGGGGAAGGCAGGGAAACACACCCCTTTTTAACACAAACGACTTAAAATGCTAAACCTGAGTCCCTCCAGACCCTGGCTCATCCCTGCTCCTTGCAGGGTCTCCTACCACATGCGGGAGGGATTCTCCTGGGACTTGGCACAGTGGGGCTGTTCCTGGCTCTTCTGGGGCTCACTGTTAGGATTTACATGGCTTCCTGTGGAGAAACCTGCAGTCAGTGCCACATGGGAGGCATCCAGCTCCCTCCAGGGACTCTTCCCTCCACTCCAGCTGCTTGTCAGCTCCTGCAGCTCCCACAGGGAACAAAAACCCCACCCAACTCCTCCTCCTTCCTCAGAGGCACAGAAAATAATCAGGACCTCTAAGTCTTCGTGTAATGTGACCCCAGAGGGAAAGGGCGTGACGTTCTGTGGGAGATGCCAGCTCCAGGAGCTCCTTCCCCAATGTCCCCATGGCTTGGACACATTTATGTGTCCTTGCCCACCTAACTGGTGCCACCTCTTCAAGGAGGCACAAGCTTCACCTGGAAAACTTCCCTGAGCAGTCAGAACCGGTTCTGTTTCAACACAAATCCCACGTTTCCCAGGAATGCCCCTCCACCCCGACCCCTAGGTCGGTGTGTGCTGAGGGTTGCATGCAAGGAAAGCACGAGCACCTGAAGTTACCTGCAGCATTCCCTGCCTGCTGCTCCAGAGGGGACAGGTGCTGTGCAGGAGGGCTGGCAGCTCGGGGACTTGTGCTTGGAACGAGGGCATCTCGGGGAGCCTGCAGGGAAAGGGGACAAGCATTCCCTTAGCACAGCTCCTCCCAAGAACAAGGCTCCCAGGGACCTGCTGCCCTGGAAAAGCCAGCTGCTTGCTCGGATAGGGTCTGTTTCCCCTCCCAGCGAGGGCTGTGCTGGCTCATTTTGGGACACTGGCCACATCCCTGCATCCAGTGACAGCCTGAGTAAAGGTGCTGACTGAGCAAGAGGGCGTCCACACAGCCTGAGCATTGTTCCTTGGAACTCACCTTTTCCCTGGGGGAATTTGGCTCCAGCTCGGGCCTGTAAAGGGAAAAAAAACCCCACTTAAATAACTTGAATTCTCTCTGAAGGCGAGTTACTGGTGATGGAGGCAGCATATGGGACCCCAAGGGAGGTGCAGGTTCCTGAGCACATCCAGAGGCTGCTCCAGCCAGGCACACCAAGGCTGGGCTGTAAAGTCCTCTGAGGGGCTGTCCCACTGTGCTGCTGAACACCCCATGACCAGCTTCGGCTCCAGCAGTGGGTAAGGAGGGAGCTGCAGCAGCCTTGTGCTGTCCCTTCCTTACCTGTCCCCTCTGCAGCCAGAGCAGACCTGACTGACCACCAGCATCCCGGGGCTAGTGGCAGCCAGGAATTCCAGGAACCCCAGGACACACCACCACCCACCCCAGTGAAGGACTTCATCTCACTGTGCCTGAGCAGCACAACGTGAAATCTCATCCAGCCCCAGGTGACAGCAACACCCGAGCAGTCCCTGACAAAGTCTGTGACAGAAAAGCCACCTGGAGAGTGTCCTCACAGGGAATTCTGGGATCCCTTCCCACCGGCCTCACCTTGCGCCGCCGGTCGCATCTTCTTCCACAAACGCCTCCAAGGAGCTGTGACCTGGAGAGGAAAGCCTAAGTGGGGCTGGGGATTTCACTCCCAGGCTCCCAACAGCCACAGGGTGCACATGGAGGAGCTCAGGCCTCCTCCCAGGATTGCTCAGCTTTCCCCACCAGCACCACACCTCCCTCAAGTGCCACTGAAGCTGGAGTGGGCTGGGAAGGCAGAGCACCGAGGCAGCAGCTCTGCTGCCTGCAGCCTGCTCCAGCTGCCTGTGTCACAGCCAGCACTCCCAGGCCATTGGCTGCAGCTCCTGCCTCCCTGCAGGCTCGGGTGCGGGGAGCCGGGGGGTTCGGGCTGATTCCAGACTCCTTCCACCCCCCCATCACACCCCTTCGCTCCAAGTGTTATAACAAATGCCTGGATACGGCGTGACTCAAGGCTGACAAAGCTGAATTCCAGAGGCCTCCATGCTCCGCCACAGCGGCAATGGTTTTGGAAAGCCCCAACAGCCAAACCCTGCCAGGAGCAGCAGGAGTGGAGGATACGAGGGATTCGGAGCTACCAGGAGCAGCCTGGGCTCCTGATCCCTGTTCCTCTGGTGACACAGCTAGTTTGAGTCTCTTCTATCCTCCCCCAAAAAGCATCTGAGCTCCTCTGCCCATTTCAGCCTCACTTCAGGGCTGCACTTTCAGCCCTATCGATTTTTTGGAGAGCTGGCAGATGCCATAAATGAAAGCCCTTCCCCAGGGAAGGCAGCAGTCTCTCCCGACCCACAGGCACACGTGGCTGGAACCAGCCTGGCCACGCTCTCCCTTCCACAATGGCGCTTTCTGCCCGCTCCCAGCCCGCGGACCCCAACTCCACCCGCTGCAGCAAAGCCCCGGCCTGAAGCCGCACCCCAGGAGCCCAGGAGGACAGGGAGACGTGGGGGAGCCGGAGCCAGGGACGAGCCGCTCCACACCACTCCATTCCCGCATGGAAGCGGCGCAGGGACTCACAGCTCACTCTGCTGGAGGCCGAGGAGGACTCTCGCGCCGCTGCCTTCCTGGCCATGGCCCTGCCGATGGATCTCCGGATCATGTTCTCCCTCCTGCTGGCCAGGGAGCATTTTGCCGCCAAGGAAGCCCTGCGGCTCTTGCGGGGGGCACCCACCCCGCTCCGGCGACGCGTCCTGGATTGCTCTGTCGCGCTTTTCCCGGGGGAATCCTGGGAGAGCAGCGTCTCGAGGCCTTGGGGAGACCCATCTCCCTGGAGCGCAGCAGGATCGCCATTCCGAGCGGCCTTGGGAGTGGAGGTGCTGGCTCTCCCGGCGTCCTGCTCTCCATCCCTCCCCGGCTGCTCAGCCGGGATCCCAGGGACCTCCTGCAGCTCGGCCGCTGCGTCGCCCTCAGGAGGCGGCTGCTCCCCCAAAACCGCTGGAGGGGCTGCAACACCCCCAGCAGCGCCCTGGGGACACTCCTGGCAACCCAGATCCGCCACGGGAACACGTGCTTCCACAGGCTGCTTCCCGGGCAGAGCCGGGAGCTGGGGTGCGATGCCAGCCTGAGGTCCCGGAGCACGGCCGGGCACGGATGCATCCTGCCCCTCACAGCCAGGGCTGCAGGGCTGCTCCTGGCTCAGGCACCGCTGGGAATTCAGACTGAAAGACAGCAGCTTGACACCACTCCTCCTTCGGGACAACCTTAAAGGAGAAGAATTTCAAAGGAAGTGATGAAGGAGTCGTCTGCTCCCAAATAAGCTTCAGAGGGTAAAGCAGACTGTGTTAAAGGGAAGCTGCTGCTGGCTTCTCCACTGCACCGTTCCCCCTCACAGCCCATCCTATCCCTGGGGAGAGGCCCACGGACACAGCCCAGGCCGGGTATCCAAAGTCAGGTGTGGAGAAACGGGAGCGGAAAGGTGTGCTTAGCCCTACGCCAAGAGCTGGGTTTAACCCCCAGCCTGGGAGCAGCGCCTGCAGAGGGACACACGGTGTTTCACCTTCCTGCTGACAGGCCTGGCTGCAGCAGCACAGCTTCCCAGGCCAAGTTTAAGCGAGGGAGAACACAAACAGGAGTTAGCTGGGCTGCTGCCCTGCAGAAGGCGTGACCTGAGCGCCCAGAGCAGGGCCCAGAGCTCTCCCCGCTGCGATCCGCAGCGCTGCTGCTCCCGCCCTCCCTCGCACACACACAAACCTCCCACGCTCCCGCTATTCCTGCTGCTCTCCCCACCCTCCCTGTCTGCTTCCTGACAGTCTTCTGGCTCTAACGCTTCCTCCTGTGGGCTTTTCACCACAGTTAGCACGATTTTAGTGCCCTAACACACCAACGGATCAGGTTTGGGCAGCTTCAAAAGTGCGGTGGTGCCTAAGCAAATCACTTGGAATTTCCACTTCAGCGCCTCGGAAAACCCTTGGAGCCTCCCTGCCTGCCAGCTCAAGACATGGTGCTGGGAACACATCCCTTTCCCAAGTTTTCCAGGCACTGACACAGGGACAGGGGGTGAACACCAGGAGCAGCAACCTCAGGCCAAAAGCCAAACCCAGTGAGACAAAACCCGCATCTAAACAGACAAGAAAATAGAATGTTTGTTGTTCTTTAACCAGAAAAAAAAAAAAAAAAAAAAAAAAGTGAAGGAAAGCAGCCAACTTTACCCCAGACTGTCACCAGAATCCAAACAGTGATCAATCCCAATGTGCCCCTTTGATTACTCAGGGAATGCAGGCACTGTTTTGCTCCATCCAAACACCATGAGGCAGAGCCAGAGCAAGCTGACCCACCCACCTCCTCCTGCTCAGCTCCTTGCTTTCTTCCCTCATCCAGGAGGACTGCCTTTTCCTGGGCTTCCTCCTCTGTGAGGGCGTTTTGGGCAAGAGCATGGGCTCATCCCTGAAGCTGCTGTGAGGCAGAAGAGGCAGAGCACAGATTGCTTCCCCCACTGCCCACACCAGTACTCCCAAAACAAGGGCAGGATGCGGCCCAAACGCACCCACACCCAGCTGGGAGCTCAGGTGGGCACAGAAGGGTCCCCTCAGGGCAGTCCCAACCTCTTGAGCATCCTCATGCCCTGCTCCTCCACCTCCCGCAGCCAGGCCAGGCGCTTGTGCTGGGCATCGCAGAGGAAGCGGGACAGCCTCAGCCGGCACACTTCCAGCAGCTGCTGGGGACCCTCAGCCATCGCCTTGCCTGGAACACAGAAGGGGAGGACGAAGCTGGTGGGCAGCCAGGACACCCCTCAGGGAGGGAAAGAGGGGTGCGGGCACCAGGGTGCTCCCGGGCACGGGGGAACGTGAACACAGGCTGGGGTAGAGGTCCCGGGGGACCCTCCAGAGCACTCACTCGCCGCCTAACCAGAGCTGGAGCTGCTGCTGCTTCTGCCGCTGCTTCTGCCGCCGCCTCGCCCTCTCACCACACCCTCACAGCACAGCCCTTCCCCTCCCCTCCCACCCCGAGTTTATCCCCGGCCTCCGCCAATCACAGCGCGCATCTCCCAATCTCTGGTCTCTTATTGGTTACAGTGCCCGTCCGTCACCCTCCCAGCTATTAAAGAGACCGGCTATGGGCCCGCCTCCCCAAGCCCCGCCTTCCGAGCTGAGTCCTCCAGGAGCATAGAGACGGGCAAGCAGAGCGGCACCGACTGCTAGCCAATGGGAAGGGCGGGCCGTGTGGGCGGCGGGCGGTGATTGGCTGCCGAGGGGGCAGGCGCTGGTGATTGGCTGCGGCGGGGGGCGGGGCCGCGTTTGAACGGCGTGCCGCGCGCGCGCGGCAGTTGACGCTGAGGCGATGGCCGCGAAGGTGGCCGCGGCGGCGATGGGGCCTGCGGCGGCCGCGGCGCGTTCGCTGGAGCTGCCCGCGGAGTGCGACCGGCGTCTGGCCCAGTTCCTGCAGCACGTGGACGAGACCGATATGGTGTGGCTGGATGAGATCTATGAGGAGGCCGTCCGGATGTTTGTTAGGTACCCGCGTCCCGCTCCCCCCTGGGCCCCGGCCCGTACCGGCCGCCCTCCGCGCTGATCCCGTCTTGATCTCCTCTTCCTCTCTAGCAACTACAGCGAGGAGCTGGAGCTGATGCCCAAGACGCCGTCGCAGAAGAAACGGCAGCGGAGGAAGCGGCTGTCGGCCCTGCAGGAAGAGGAGCAGGAGCCCGGCAGGAAGCGGTGAGGGGCGGCGGGAGCGGGGGTCGGGGAGCCCCGTTCGGGACGGGCCGCGGAAAGCGGGAGCGCAGAGGGTGTCCGCGGGGCCTGGAGAACGGAGGGAGCCCGTGGGAGGCTGAGCAGACCTGCTGCCAAGGGTTCAGGGGAACAGTCCCCTGCACGGAGCGTGTCCTGGCGATCCTCTCTCCTTTGTCAGTGCGAGTTCCCCTTCCTTCGTCCCGCGCGACCCCCTGGTGTTAAAGGTCCGGTCAGGCCGTGTGCCTGGGGCTCTCTCGGCCGAAAAACATTGGATTTTGATTCTCACGAGAAGTGCTTTTGTTTGTTGCCTGGTTCTATGTCCCCGTGTCTCTGTCTATTATCTTTCTTCTTCAAAGTCATTTAAACTTAATTTATTCCATAATTTAATTACTGTCTGCATTAGCTGCTTTGTGCAGCTCTGTGTCTCCTGGGCCCGTCCCAGGTGTTTTGGCTCCGCTCCCGTGCGTGCACGGAAGGAGTCGGGGCTGTTCCCGACTCCTGTTCCCATCTAACGCACTGTTGCTGTGATCAGACTCTCCAGGAGGAGGAACAGCAGCCTCAAACTGGTGCCTTCTGTGCGAGCTTCTCAGCGACTCCGGAACAAAGAAAACCTGGAACTCAGCAGGGCCGAGGCCAAAGAAAGCTCTCCACCCCAGCGTGTGACACGGTCCCGGGCTGCAGCCTCTGCCAGCAGCTCCAAGGTGGTTCCTGAGACGCCTCCTCCCCAGCAGGCAGCAGGGAAGGACAAGGATCCCTGCGTGGAAGCTGACCACATTGGTGCTACAGTGCCCCTCCGGAGGAGCGGAACAGAGCCGGCAGAGCTGCTCCCCACGAGCTCAGGGAATGGCTCTCCCGAGGAACACGGTGCTCCCACATCGCCACTGGTGCCCACGGCCCCTGAGCTGGCGGTGCCCTGTACCCTCGAGGCCAGGCAGGCTGTGCCCGAGCTGCAGACTGCGAAGGCAGCCAACGTCACCATCACCCTGAGCACGGAGGCTGGGCTGGAGGAGGGGACGGCTCCCTGCAGGAGCACAGCCACACCGAGGAGCCCTGCCAGCCCCCGAGGGACAGCCCGGGGACTCCGACCGGCGCCCGGCTCAGCCGCCGCTCCGTGCGCCGCAGCCTGATGGGGAAAGCCTCGCTGAGCCGCAGAACCTCCCTGGCAGAGAAGTACTCCCTGGCCAGCAAGAGGGAGAGCATGATCCGGACATCCATCGCCAGGGCAGCGGGCAGGAAGAAGGCGGCTCGGAAGAGATCCGTGTCTTGCAGCTCTGTGGATGGTGAGTTGGGGTGCCGTGGGGGGGGTTCTGCCGCTTTCTGCTGCTGAGGAAAGCAGAGTGCTGGGGCTGGGTACCTGCTCTGGGGGTAGCAGCTGAGCTTCCCGGGCTAGACAGGCTGCAGTCCCTCATGGAAGTTCTCCCTGGCTTTCTGGAGCCCCCTGTGAGCAGAGAAACCCAGGTAACTGAATTAATTCAGCCTTGTCAACCACCTGGGAGATCAGCCTCAGTGTCTCCATTTCAATTTAGCTTTAACCATTGCTGATTTGCTGGGAGAAGTCGTTAATCCTGGTATCCCAGGATGGTTTGGGCTGGAGGTACCAGTACCATTATTATCCCAGGGTGCTCCAAGGCCCATCCAACCTGGCCTTGAACACTTCCAGGGTTGGGGCAGGCACAGCTCTGCTCAGCTGGTCTTCCTGGTTTCTGTGGGGACAGCTGGCAAAGCTGAGAAGGGTTTGGGGATCCAAAAGGGCTGATGGATTCTCCCAAAGCCCTGCCTGTTTCCTTCAGTTCCCTTCTCCTTGGCAGCATCTGGCTGCTGGGTCTAGAGTTTGAGAAGGGAATTTCAAGGCTGAGCTTTGTAGATTAAAAGTCTCCCACACTTTTACAGTTGGTGGCAGAGGCAGGTTTAGGGAAGGACAGTCTGGTCTAAACTGCCCGAATTATTAAGCAAACAAGCTGGAGAGGGACTCTTAATCAGGAACTGGAGTGACAGGACAAGGGGAAATGGGTTCAAACTGAAAAAGGGGAAATTTAGATGGGATATGTGGAAGGAATCCTTCCATTTGAGGGAGGCAAGGCCCTGGCACGGGTTGATAGAGCTGTGGCTGCCCCACCCCTGGCAGTGCCCAAGGCCAGGTTGGACAGGGCTTGGAGCAACCTGGGCTAGTGTGAGGTGTCCCTGTTCAAGGCAGGGGCTGGGAGTGGATGATCCTTAAGCTCCCTTCCCACCCCAGCCAGTCTGGGATTGTTGGGTGCTATGGTTATTCATGGCAGGTTCCGGCTGTGCTGGGGCTTCCGAGCTCAGCGCAGCAGAGCCAGCTGGAATGCTGGCTTGGGGAGCAGCACTCCCACTGTAAATAAGGCTGGCTCTGACTGCTCCTGATGTCCACTCAGGGCCCTGCAGATAAGCCCAAGGCCAAGCCCCGCCCCATTAGTGCTAGCTGGTGGAATATTGCCCTGAACTCATCCATAATTGACAAGTGCTTTCCTGAGCCGGAACCGCCGGGCGCGTTCCTGCAGTGCCGCCTGCGTGTGCTCGCCAGGGCAGGACAGGTCCCTCTGCAGTGTCTGCAGGCCCTTGTCCCGGCAGATCCTTGGCCTGCACCCCAGCCTCACAGCTCAGGTGTGTTCTTTCCTCTCCCACAGTCTCCAGCTCCGTAAGTGTGCCAGAGGATGAGGAAACAGTTGTCAAAGCTGGGTAAGAATGCTTTCACTTATTTATTTATCCTCACTACCCTCCTTGCAGGACTTTTTCACTGCCATTCTTGGTGTAAAACCCAAGTGGCTTCCCAGTTTCCTCAGTGTTGTTAAGCACAGCCCCTTTTGTCTTCCGTTTTTTTTCTAGGCCTCCTCCTGGATCCTCCACCCCCTCCAAGCTGGTAAGACTTGGGCAGGGATTAAAAGCATTTGTGTCTGTGTGGATCTGGGAGGGAAACGTGTGGAATACACCTTAGTGGGAAACTTGGGAGCTCTGGCTGTGGATTGCCAGACCTTGTAACCTGTCCCATAGCAGCGAGTGGGGAAGGCACAGAGCATCTGGCTCAGAGGTGTGTGAGCCCATCCACAGCCTCTGTGGTTCTGGTACTCGGACTAGCAAAAGTCTCAATCACAACATTCCAGAACCAGCAAAACCAAAACCAGCAAAGTTTTCTCTGGGAAATGAGCACGTGTGACCCATGGCTTTGGGTGCAGGTGGAGGCGTTCTGTAAGAAGGGTGTGACAGTCTCGGATGCTTTCCAAGATTCTCTGACTAAAACATGGCCTTTCCTCTGTCACTTTCCTAAATCTGTTGAACTTGTTGCGCACCACCCTGAGCCTGACCTCGGGGTTGAGTCCTGCTTGGCTCTTCCTTCTTAACCTCTTGCTAGAGATCATTGTGTGAAGATTCAGTGCCCAATCTCTACAGATAAAAAAACCTTATAGTTCAGGGGAGTTTGGTTCAGCTGGTGGCGTGGTTTGCACACCGTATTTTTAAAGCTTCTTTTGGCCTTTTGGTCAGTCCTGCAGGTAATTCAACACTTGTTAGTTTGGACACAGGCAGAAATTTGTGAATATTATTCAGGTCAACACCTTTCCCTCCACAATCCTCGCCGAGGAAGTAATCCCAGGATCGTGTCAGTGTTTTGTCCAGAATAAATTTCAATGAGCACAGCCTGAATTAATGGGGAAGAGCAGTGACCTGAAGCGCTTGTGAAGACAAGGAGAGCTGTTACAGCTGTGCAGAAACTCAAAAAAAAGTCAGTTTTTCTGGGCCCTGCAGAAGGAATTGGGGAGGATGAATTCTCCATCAATGCCTTTTCTTCTCTTCCCAGCGCAGCACTGTGAAGCGCTGACCGGGAGGTAATGCTGGTGCTGCTAGCAGGGAGCAATTCCAGAACCACAGCCCATTATCCCAGTGGAGCACGCCCCAGCCTAAGTGCAGAGGCAGCGAGCAGCGCTGGGTATCCCATAACAAACAGATAAATCATGGGAATGAGCCATTTGCCCGCTGTCTCCAGGCTCCCCGTTCGTCACTGCTCAGGGAAATGGGCACGCTGGCTCTGGCCAGCGCTCCGGCAGCACAGATTTACAGCTTGGAAGGCTCCTGCCTTAATGGTTGATGAGCTGGTTGAGCTGAAGCAGCGCAGATGCTCGTGTTTGTCTGCACCTCTCCTGATGATGCAGCATCCAGGGCTTTGCCAAGAGGGGCTCTGGCATTCCCTGGTAACGCCGCTGACCCTTCCTGTGTCGGAACCACGCCACCATCTGAACCAGGAACGGGCCGTTTCCATGTGCAGTTGTCCTGAGACCCCTCTGCTTTTCCCACAGGATTGCCAAAGCCCTCGGATGTCCCTTCGCTCCCACACAGTCAGCAAACACGGGCAGCCCCAGGAGCCGAGCAGCAGTGGTAATTCCGGAGGGCTTTGGGGCAGCACTTAGGGAAGCTATCGTTTTGGGAGGCTGGTTGGGAAGCTGGAAAGATTGACTGGTTAATTTGAGAGCTCAGTTGGAAAGATTAATTAATGTTTGATGAGCAGGGATTTGTTTCAGACAATTAGCAGTGAGAAAACTCTGTGCTGGAGTTATTTCCATCCTGGCAAGCACATGGAGATGGATATAATGAGGCTGGAGGGTTGTGGGAGGCCCAGTTGAGCACTGTTGCTGAAGCTGTGCAGAACCCAGACAGCTTTGTCTGGAGTTTCCAGGTGGGAGCGGTGCCATGAGAGCCAGGTGCTGCCGTGCCCACTCACACAGGTGGTTTTGCTGTTCAGTGAGCTGCAACGTCCCTTCTCTGCTGTCAAACCCGTGTTGGAGGGGATTTTTCCTGCTAGAACTCACTGTGTAACTGTTCTCTTTCAGAAAACAACTTAAATAAGAACGGAGGGACCCTGGATCCACCCCAGAGTGCCAGGTATATCCTGGTTGGAAGTGTCTCGGGCGGGCTGTGGTTCTGTTCCAAACAGGTTCAGTGCTGGGACGTTGTTCACTGGCCTCAGCGTTTGTGACCCTGAAATTTCTGCAAATAAGTTTTCCCTGCCTCCACGATTCTGTGATTTAATTTGTATTTTCTATTGCATTAGGGTTTTATTTATTGGCCCACTGTGCGTGCACAATCTTAGAATTACAGACTGGTTTGGGATGGAAGGGACATTAAAGCCCATCCAGTCCCACCCCTGCCATGGCAGGGACACCTTCCACTGTCCCAGGCTGCTCCAGCCCCAATGTCCAGCCTGGCCTTGGGCACTGCCAGGGATCCAGGGGCAGCCACAGCTGCTCTGGGCACCCTGTGCCAGGGCCTGGCCACGCTGGAGTCTCTCTTAAGCCCAGGATAGTTTATGGCCCTTTCCAGCCCTGGCTTGGAGGCAGGAGGAGGATTTGCCCGGTGTGATGGGCTGTGCTGTCTCACAGGAGGAAGCCGAGCTACAAGAGAGCCGTGGACGAGCGCTACGACCACCAGCAGGCAGAGGAGGGGGGCTGTCTCCTCTCAGGAGGAAGACCCCATCCCCAGTCCTCCCAGCCAGCAGGGTGAGGTCCTTGTAACCCTGGAATGCCTCACCAAGACCCTTTTTTACTCAGCCCCGCTCACACTTTGCTGTTCCTCCCACAGGTGGTGCGCCCGTTCAAAACGTTCCTGCACACTGTGCAGAAGAACCAGCTCCTCATGACACCGAGCTCTGTGGGGAGGACCGGAGTCATAAAATCCTTCATCAGGTACAACACCCCTGTCCAGGCTGATCCCAAGGTAAGAGGGGGCTCTGCTCTCAGCCAGTACGCGGTGGTTTGATTAAGTGCCTAACTTAAAGCGCAGGCGTGAAAGGAGCTTTGCAACCCATTTGAAACTGTGACTTGAAGAGGTCTGTTTACTCTTGAATAAATAAAATTGGGGTTAGTCAGCTTCCTGAAGAATTCCGATTTTAACTCCAGGCTTTATTCCTGCATCGTTCCCCTGTGCTATTGGCAAGTAACAGTCAGAGATGAAAACTGGGAAACAGAAGTCAAGGGGATTGTGAATGTTGAGTTGTATTGATAACTGAAGCCTGTAGATCCCAGGTCTCCTTCCTAGGACTTTTCTCATGATTGAGATTGAGTAAATACCTCTTAAATCCAAACCTTGGAGGTTTTCCAAACCCTTGAGGCAGGAGGAAACATGAGGCTGTCCTGGATGTGGGGCCAGTCAGACAGCTGCTGGTGTCCAAATCGAGCAGGCATCAGTCTCACTGATGGATCCTGTTGGGACCAGCAGCACACCTTGGCTGGCTGCAGGCAGGTGTTTCTGCAGTACCCCAGGGAGCTTTCCAACCAAGCCCCTGGTTTTCCAAGCCCGGAGCAGTTTGGGAGGGAGGGATTTGAGAGCTGGTTCTAGGCAAGGGTGTAGCTTCCTGGATTCACTCAGAGCCATGCTGGAAGCTGTGTGCCAAGCAGGAATTGCTCATACTCCTGATACCCAACAACTCACCTGCAAAACAGGCAGCTCTAGGGCTGGTTTTTCCTTGCAGGAGAGCTGAGAGGGAGAAAGGGGAGGGCAGGATGCAGGGATTGGTATTCCTGCATCTAGCAGCCTAATGGCAGAGCTTCCTAGAGCCGTGTTCAGAGGCTGCCTGTGCTCCAGCAGGTCGGGGAAGGCCGTTGGGAAACAGTGAAGGATTCCAGCTTCAGTCTCACTGGGCTCCTGCTGATGTTAGTGTCAGTACTACAGAGGAGTTAATAGGATGAGAAAAGAGTCTTGTGGCTAGGGAGTGCTTCCTCTGCTGCTGTCAGTTCGTGGAATGTTTCAGGTTTCATTCCAGTGCAGGCAGCTCCCCCTCGGGAGTTTTTCCATGTGGGAGCTAAACATAACTAAATAGCAGCAGAGCAATAAGATGTAGTTGTTAGTTTTATATTAACCAGTTTGGATGCTGACAGCACCAAGCATTCCCAGCACAGAGCCCAGTGTAAGGGATTCCCTCGGACAATGCCCATGCTGACCTGTGGGTTTGTGCTGAGACCAGGCCTGCTTTGGCATGGAGTGGGTTGATGTTGATCCATTTGCTGTGCCTGCAGTGGTGGCTGGATCTCGCTCCCCTGGCTGACAGTGTGCCTAGGCTGGGTCAGGAGAACGAGGAGAAAGCCCCCGTTTCTGGCTGGCACATGGAGCTGGCTGCGTGCCGGAGCAGGCTGGGCGCTCTCGGAGCGCTCGTGGTTCACCACCAGATCGAGCCTCGTGGGAGGCACAGGCGCCAGCAGGAGCTCAAGGTGTTTCCTGGAGCACCATCTGTCCCCGTGCTCGCCGCAGGAAGCGGGAGCCGTGCCAGGCATTAGCGCTGCTTGGTGGCTCCTTTGCACCAAGAGAAAGCACGGGGCTGGCTGCCTGCAGTCCCTGAGGATGCTGCCTGGGCTTCCAGAGCTGATGCTCCTGTTTGAGCACCCTGGCTTCTCCTCCTGCTCCCTGAGATTCACAGCGGTGTTTTCCTTTCGTGTGTCCATGTGTGACCAGGTCACAGGCTGCCTGAGCCCTGCTCCAGGGCTGTCACCATCCCACATTCCTGCTGCAGCTCCTTGCTGTCACCTCTGGGCCCTTGCACAGAGCAGGTGGGGTGGGAAGGAGCCCTGGCCAGTGGGTGCAATCACACTTCAATTCCCCTCAGGAAAAGGAGAGGCAGAAGCTGGAGACTCTGCGGAAGAAGCAAGAAGCCGAGCAGCTGAGAAGGCAAAAGCTGGAGGAGGAGAAGAAACGGCGACTCGGAGAGGCGAAGCTGTGAGTAGATGTGGTCACGCTGCTCTTGGCACCTGTAGGTTCCTGCATCCAGGTGTTTTATCTTGCAGGGACTGTGCAAGCAGCAGAAATTCCTGTGGGCACAGGCACAAGTGTTTATCCTTGGGGTATCTGTGGAATGCTGATACAAAGCTTTGACTGTTCTCGCTGCCCACTGCTGCAGCTTTTTTGTCTTGAGTCCTCCCTTTCTGACGGAGCTTAAACGTGGCTGGTGCTTAAATGAATGGGGAATTTGGGCCACTGAATTTCCTGCTGTGTCTCTTTGGCCTTGTGCTGAGCTGGGGGGAGCTCACCTGGCTGGAACACGAGGGTGAGCTGGGCTGTGTCCTCAGGAAGCGCGAGGAGCGGCTGCGCAAGGTGCTGCAAGCCCGGGAGCGGGCGGAGGAGATGGAGAAGGAGAGGAAGAGGAGGATCAAGGAGAAGATTGCGCTGTTTGATGAGAAGACCGAGAAGGTACAGCCCCTGCAGAGCTTGTTGGGGACAATCAGGAGTCACTGAGGCAGCTGGTAGGGCACAAATGTGCCCTCTGGGAAGAGACTGCTTGGGTTTTAGAGGCTGAACCAAAGAGTAGTCGAATAAGGAAGTTTCCAGAGCCTTGGTGATCCTGAGGGACAGCCTTTGTCTGGATACAGCACGTGGCAGATGAACCTCTGTTTTTCCATAATCACGAATCTAAATGGGATTTATTAATGCTCTGGTAGATGGGAGAAGGACTTGCAGTAGATAAAGGCGGCCTAATGGCCCCAAGGCTTTATCTGCTGCTTCTCACATCTGAGTAATAGCTGCACAGGGGAAAGCAAACATCCTTCATCCAGAGCCTTCCTCAGATCCCCGACTTCCAGGCAATTTGTGCAGTGGCCTAGTGGTCATTTGTCTGCTTTAATTATCCCCAGCTGCCTGTCTGATTGCACAGCTCTGAGGTTATATTCCAATGGCTTTGTGGGACTGGATGTGCAAACCACAGGATGGGGTCAGCTCTGCCTGTGAGGATGTAAAACAAGGTCACTGCCCTAAATATGACCTTTTTAAAATAGAGCACAGGCCTCCTTGGTTGCTGGGGGAAAAGGAGGGAGGGTTTGCCCTGTGAGATGTCTTGCCGTGCTGTCCTACCTGAGACTGGGTCTGTGTGTGCTCCAGGTGCGGGAGGAAAGGCTGGCAGAGGAGAAGATCAAGAAGAGAGTGGCCGCCAGGAAGATGGAGGAAGCTGAGGCCCGGCGCAGACAAGAGGAGGAGGCCAGGAGACAAAGAGCTCTGCAGCAGGTGTGTGTGCGGGCCTGCTGTGTCCCACAGGCAGAACTGGGCAGGGGATGCACCTGCCTTGGGCACTGGGGATTTACCCCCGAAGTGTTTCCCTGCCATGTAGCAATGGGGCTTTGGGTCAAGCAAGGGGTTCCTGGTGCTGTCCCCTGGAGCCTTCTCCTGTCAGGCGAGTAACTCCTGCCTGGGCTTGCAGGCGGAGGAGGAGGAACGGCGGCACAGGGAGCTGATGCAGAAGAAGAGGGAAGAGGAACAGGAGCGTGCTCAGAAGATCGCTGAGCAGAGGCAGGCGGAGCAGGAGCAGGAGAGACAATTGGCTGCAGAGAGAGAACTGGAGAGGAAGAGGGAGCAGGAGCGGATCCAGGCGGAGAAGTAAGGCGAAATCCCCATTTATGTGCCAAATTCTGTGCTGGGATTGAAACGCAGCTGGAGCAGAGGGCAGGAGTGGAAGGCTGGCGCAGCAGGAAGCTGCTGTGACCTGGCAGCACAGCTCTGCACTGTCGCTGGTGCCGAGCTGCCAAGGAGGAACTCTGGGCTCAGGGATGTCAGGAGCGTGGTGGGGAGTGCCTGAAGAGCTGGGAGGGAGGGAGGGAGGGCCCTGGTGTGGTTCTGGCAGTGAGGGCCTGTGCTGTGGTCCCCAGGCTCCGGGAGCAGCAGGAGAAGGCTGCCCGCCTGCAGAAGGAAGCAGCGGATGCTAAGGAGCGGCTCCGCAGGGAGATGGAGAAGAAGGAGGTAAGTGGTTGATTTTGGGGAGGGATAGAGCCACCCAGTCTGGCTACAGCAGCTCTTGCTGTTGGAGCAGCTCAGTGGGGACGCTGTGGGGAGCCCTGAGGAGCTGCTGTGGCACTTCTGAGAAGGAAGTTGGACCTGGTTACAGTATCGTGGGCAGACTAAACTAAAAATGCTGTTTGCTAGTCTAGAAAGAGGCCAAGATCAGTAGCACAGACTTCTGCAGATGGTCAGCTTGTTTCTGGCTTTTATAGCCCCAGGATAAAGTCAGCAGCAAGTTTTCCAAGGCGGGAGGCCTTGGCTTTGTCAGGGAAAGGCAGCTGATGCTCTGGCAAGGGGGTCGGTGGGTTTGTGCCCCTCTGAGGAGGCCGCACCACGTCCCAGGCGCTCCTCAGCAGCACGAGGAACAGCTGTAATGAGGTGCTTGGGTGTTTGGCCTGTCACAAGGGTGGATGGCTGGGCTGGCAGTGTAGTCCCTAAGGGTAATCCTGTGGGTGTCTCTTGGCAGCAGGAGCAGCAGATGCTGGCGGAGAAGAAGAGGCAGGAGGAAGAGCAGAAGAAACTGTTAGAGGAGCAAAAGGCCAAAGACAGTGCCCAGGCACTGCTCCTGGAGAACAAGGAGGTAACTGGGGATGGCTCCTTAGAGGTGACAGCAGAGTTCAGTCCCGGCACTGACACACTCCAACCTCGGGCAGCTCCCCCCTCTGCTTTTATCTGCCTTTCCAGTAACACAGGGATTCTGTAAATCCTGGTTGTCTGGGGTTGGCTCCACGAATGTTTCAATGACGGGGGGAAGGGAAGCAGGAGGGATTGGACAGGGGTTCTGGCTGTGGGTAAGACAGCAGCTGTTGGAGCTGTCTTAAGTGCCTCTTAAGTTAGCGGAAAGACCTCAGGGGCAGAAAGTGCTGCAGGTTTTATTTGGGGTCAAATTTGGGAAGAGCCACAAGGTGGCGGCAGAGCCTGTGGAACGGTGGTGCTTTGGCACGGGAGAATCCTGCGGGTGTGCATTCGTGTCCTGGACACTGGCAACGAACACGTGGCTCTTGGCTCAGTGCAAAGCTCCGAATCTTAATCTTTAGGTGTAGAACCAGTGGATGGGAGTTAATGTCACTGGACACAAAGCCATGAAGGGGGTCTCTGGTGGGGAAGGACAACTGTGTCCAGCTCTCCAGAGATTCATTTCCTGACTGAAAATTGAATTTCTACTGAAAATTTCCAGCTGAAAAAACGGAAATCCGTAGTTGTAGGTTTTGTCCTGCTCTTACACTTCCCGCCCGTGCCGCTCCCATTAGCGTGAGCTCAATCTGGTTGAGCTGGTGGGCAGGTTCTCTGTACAGCAATTAGCAGTTTTGTATCATTAATCAAGCCCCGAAGTTGGGTTGCAGAGTGTTTAGAGCATGTGACTCTGCTCCAGCGACATAAAACCTCCAGTTAACCTTGCCTTGATTGGAGTGGAGCTCCGTTCTATTAGAGCTGTTAGATTAATCTATCGCTGTGTGCTCATGCCACCGATGGCAAATTAATCAGCCTAATTAAACAGGAGAAGGCCATGCACAGCCATCATCGGGTCACAGCTTTGGAACTTGGGTCAAGCTCTCGGGTCCCAGCTTGAGAACTGCCAGACTCAGGGTTTGCTATGAGGTGACAGAGCAGGAGGTGGGGACGAGCTGGTCCTGCTGCAGCTTGGAGCCTGCTGGTGCTGCTGCATCCAGCACCTGTGGAATGTGTTTCCCTTCTAGAATTCCCCTGCCTGCAACTCGTACGAGATGACTCCGCAGAACAGGAAGGAATTCAAGCTGCCTGTGACAAGCTCGAACGACTACGGGATGGACCTGAACAGCGACGACTCGACGGATGACGAGAGCCAGCCGCGCAAGCCTGTCCCTGCCTGGGCCACAGGTATGTGGGGGGGGGGACACGGGTGTCCAGGACCCCCAGCAGACTGTGGGACCTGCTGTGGGGCTTTGCCCAGTTCCTCCTGCCTGGAGGAGTCAAAAGTACTCCAGCATGGAAGGGGTACTTCTGTGTCCGAGACTGGACAGGGGCTTGGAGCAGCCCGGTCTTGTGGAAGGTGTGCCTGCCCGTGGCAGGGGGCTGGAACTGCATGAGTTTCAAAATCCCTTTCAGTCCAGACTGTTCCATGAGTCTATGTGGAACGTGGAATCCTCCTCCACCACTTGGGGGTCTTGTCACAACGTGATGGGGGACAAATACACTGCTGAGCTGCCTTGGAGCGATGAGAGATGAGCAGAGCAGGACACACGGCACGCAACAGCCTACACAGCGATCCCAGTTAACAAAATTAACGCAGCCCTCGTCTGTTCCCGCAGGGCACCAGCTCAGCCAGGCTGTGATCCGGCAGTACTACAACCCCCCCGACGTGGACGCGCTGTTCGGGGCCATCCCCAGCCCCAGGCTGGAGCACATCTTTTACAAGAGCAAACCCCGCTACTTCAAGCGCACCAGCTCGGCCGTGTGGCACTCCCCGCCCACCGTGGGGGCCAAGCCGGCCCTGGGGCTGCCCTGTGGCCTCAAGAAGCCCTGAGGTGAGCGCTGGTGTGCAGCAGCTGTGCCTTCCTGTCTCCAGGTGAGGAAGGAGTCACTCTTCACTTTAAGTATTTAGGTTCTAGCGTTGAATAAATGGCAGCTTTTCCTGGGTTTCCTGCGCCTCGGTTTGCGGGGCTGGTGTCTGTCAGGCCAAGCCACGAGGTGCTGCCCTGTGAAGTGCCTCTCTCTTACCCTTAGCTTGCAGCTGGCGTGGACTCAGACCTTTGGCGGGTGAGGGGTGTCACTGAAGCTGTGGGATCCCCCCTGCCCGCCCCACGGGCCTGGCAGTACCTGCCGCCAGCTGTACGTCTGTGCTGCCCGCGAGGCCAGGGACAGCCAGGCACCACTGCACCAGGGCACAGTCCGGCCTGCTCCGCCGCTCTTCTCAGGAAGGTGTGCCCAGGTGTGCTCTTCATCTCCTGCAATCCCACAGGGATTCATCGCTCTGTTTCCCACCTGTGTGGTGGTGTCCATCAGCCGGGCATGGCTGATGTTGGCACAGCTGGAACAAGGCGGGAACACGCCGAGGGTCTCAGTGACCACAGGTGTGACCATGTCCCTGAGGAGCCACAGGTGTGTGAGCCAGCTCTAGGCCTTGATAGGAGAAACTCTGCAAGGGTTCTGGCAGACTTCTTTTGTTTCTCAGTGAAAATTCCATCTGTGAGGCCAGATGGGATTGAGAGGATGTTTTTAACCGTAATCCCCCTTGTTCACCCTTGGCTGTGGCTCAGCATCAGCTCGCTGTCTCTCGGCCTGTTTAGCACTTCCTGTTCAGTGAGCCGCTGTTAACCGGACTCTGGCCAACCCGATTTCATCGAACCAAAAATTCCAGCTCAGCCTTCCCATTCCAGGAGCCCGTGGTGGTTTAGTCATTCCTTCTGCACCCACCCAGCCCAGTCCTGTAAAACCCCTGTAGAGACTTTGCTCTGTGCGAGGCGACGTGATCCTGTCTGTGTGTCTGTAGCCAATGCGCTGTTTGCCAGCAAATGTTCTTCAAAAGATGTGTGTTTTGTATTTAAATGCACTGGTGTCTGTATTCTGGGGCTGCTCTGAATGTCCAGGTCTGTATCTGTGGAGTGTCTGTGCTTCTGGGGTTGCTCTGTAGATCCAGGTCTGGCTCTTGCTGTCTGTACCCATGGAGTGCCGGTGCTTCCATGGCTGTCCTGTGCATCCAGGTCTGTGTCCGTGCGACCGCGATTTCTTGTACAAAAGCTTCTGACCTGGCCAAACACTGTTGGATAAAGTGAGTTTTACCTTCTCTGGGCTCCTTGCAGCTTTTTGTTAGTGGAAATTGAGGGTTTGGAGTCTGCCCCTTTTGTGCCGATTCCTTGAGGCAGGAGCGTCCTGTCTGGGGAGAACTTCTGACTTCCAATGGAAAATCTGTGTCCTGGGGGTTCCCCAGCACTCTGTAGCACCCATGGGGGCTTTTGGTGCCTGATTTTTAAGGTTTGGGGTCCTCATGTCTGTGGGTCCATTGGGGACATCACTCAGTGCCCAGCCCCTGTCCCTGTGCTGTCACCCTGGCTGCAGGTGGGACCCCCCTGCGTGCAGGGCCAGCTCCCGGCCCCCGGGCACAGACAGGGACACAACACTCAATTCACACATAATTTATTAGTGACAAAGGGGCTGTCTCCAGGCGAAAGGGGATGTCACCAAGGTGGGGGATGACACTGTGTCACTGGGGTGGGGAGGCAATGGGGAAGGAGGGTTTGAGCAACATGGTGGGACTCAGCGTGGGGACAAGGTGTCCTCGTGTGCTGCCATGCTGGGAAGGACGCACAAAGCATCCTCACGTACGTGCAGGGACTCACAGGGTGCAGGTCTGCTGTCCCCAGAGGTGTAACAGGCCCCAGGCGTGGCACGTCCCTGTCCCTCACGCTAGCCGCGCTCGCAGATGAGCTCGACGACGCTGTGCTCCATGGGGACGGGGTCGAGGCAGCGGTGGGCGGCGCTGGCGGCCACCTCGTCCAGCAGCCCCTGCACCACGCGCTCGTCAGAGGCGAAGCGCCACAGGTAGAGCTGCAGGTAGTGCCCGTCCACCTGCACCTGCTGCAGCCCGAAGCGCCCCAGCGTGCGCAGCCGCACGCACTCCAGCAGCGTCTTCAGGCTGATCTTGATGATGCCAGTCAGCACCGACACCTGCGTGAGGGGACAGCGGCAACACGTGGCACACGGGCAGCACATGGCATGTGGGGGCCCCCGTCCTGGCTGCCACTCCCCAGGAACTCCTGAGCATGGGGACATGTGGCACAAGGACGCCCTTGGCCTGGTCGCTACACAGATCCCCATCTCCTGCCAGAGTCCTGATACCGAGGACAGGGAACACCGGGGACACCCCTGTCCTGGTCACCAGCTCCCAAGGACCCCCCGAGCCCTGACACCAGGGACAAGTGGCACTGGGAAGGTGGGCAGTTTGGGGCCTCTGGGGATGTTTAGGGACATGGTGGTGTCCCCATGACCTCACCTTGTTGAACTCAACAGGGCTGAAGATGTCGATGCGCTCAGAGAAGAGCTTCTGGATGTTGCTGAGCAGGTGGGTGTCCATGGGGGCACTGAGGGCATGGACACAGGGACAGTCAGGGACTTGATAGAGCCAGGGATGTGGGGACAGGGACACAGGGACCGTTAGGGGCCATGGAGACGGTCAGAGGATGCAGGGATGGTTTGGGGACAGAAAGGCAGGGGAACGTGAGGATGGTCCTAGGACATGGAGGGACGAGACAACTGAGGGACACAAGGGCCATGGGGATTACCGGGGGATTCTGGGGCAGTTGTAAAGAACACAGGGATGGTTGGGACAAACAGGGACAGTTTGGGGACATGGGGGCAGCTAAGGGCTGTCAAGATTGTGTGAGGCTATCTATTGGGACAGTCTGGGATCATGAAGAGGATGACAGGGAAGATGCAGTGGATACTGCAGGAGTGACAAGGAGCCCAGGGGTGCTGGGGTGGCCCGCGCAGTGACACAGGGAGCCTGGGGCTGCCAGGGTGACCCAGGGGTGGCGGGGGCTGACCTGGGGGTGTAGCTGGGGGCGTAGCGGCCGGGCGCCCGCGAGCTGCTGTAGACGGAGAAGGCGCGTCGGCTGGAATCGCTGCTCTGCGCCCGCCTCACCCCCTCCTCGAAGAGCTGCCCCACCTGTGTGCGGCACCACAGCCTCAGCACCCAAAACCCCCTCCAAGGACCCCACAAACCACCCAGCATCCCTCTAAGTCTTTGCGACCCTCCCAAACCCTTCCCAAAGGGCCGCTCTGGGATCTTGGGCAAACCCCCTGGAGCCCTCCAGGAGTGCCCGCCCCGCCGGCAGCCCCACCTGGACGTCGATGGCGGTGATGTCCTCCACCACGCGCTTCATGACGGCGCGCACGTTGCGGGGCTCGACGGTGCCCAGCCAGTCGCGTGTCTCGACGCTCTTGGCGCAGCATCTGCGCCACGGCCGCGCCCTGCCACCTGCCACGTAGTGGTCCAGCAGCCGCTGCGCCGCCGCCCGCGCCTCCGCACACAGCGCTGGCCCCGGTGTCACCGCCAGCCCCGAGTCCTGGGGGACACACACCGCTAGGGACAGCCCCGCGCCTCCCCTGCAGCAGTGCTGGCCCTGCTGGTGGTACGGGGGGCGTGGGGAGGTGTGGGGAAGCCACCCCGCCCACGACTCCACATCTGATGTCCTGGGGGCACGCGGACGGACGGGTGCGGCACTCTGGGCCACCCTGCCTGCAGCAGCATCGCTGCTCCTCTCACGTGTACTTGGGGCTCCAGGGGCTCTTGGGGCCATGCAAAACCCCCCTGAACATCTCTGAGGGACATTCAGGATCCCCTTAGGGCCACTTAGGGGCTCACCTGGGGCGGGAACTGCTCGTCGGTGAGGGTGAGGATGTAGCCGATGGTGGAGTTCTCATAGTCCAGGCAGAGGCGGGCGAGGAGCAGCAGCAGGGCTGGGGGGCAGCGGGAGCTCCCCGCTCAGCCGGGCCGTCGGCGAAGCCACGGGGCGGTGCGGCACAGCCAGCGCACGAAGGCCACCACCAGTCCCTCACGCACTGCTGTCACACAGAACTCCCCCTGTGCCACAAACGGGGGGGGTCACACCCCAAACTGCCCCTGTACGGGCTCCAAACCTCCCTGTGCCACCCCCAGATTGCTGCAGTGACCCCAAACTGCCCCAGCCCCCTCAGCCTGTCCCGCGCCCCGCCCCGCGGTGCCCCACCTTGAAGTAGGGCAGGCTGGCGAAGGCGACATCCCTGGCGGTGAAGAGCTGCACGTAGGCCAGCACGGCCTTGAGCTGGCCGAGCACGGAGGCGGCCAGTGTGGCCAGAAGGTCGGGCAGGCCGGGCCCCTCTTTGCCAGGGGGCCGGGGGGCAGCCAGCGCCTGGCGCACGTCGCCCAGGCAGCCAAGGAAGAAGGTCTGCAGGCGCGCAGGTAGCGTCGACGCGCTCGCGGGCGGCTCGGGCCACCAGGGCGGCGGCGGCGGCGGCGCCCGCGGGCAGCAGCTCGAGCAGGGCGCGCAGCCGGCGGTGGAAGCGGTCGAGCGCCCGCACCAGCAGGGACGTGTCGCCCAGGCCGCGCTCCAGCGCCAGCCGCCGCTCCAGCAGCGCGAAGTAGCGGGCGGCCAGCGCGGCGGCGAAGGGCTCCAGGCGCCCCGCGTCCCCGCCGAACAGTGCGCGGTACGAGCCGGCCAGCTGGCACAGCGTGCCCACGAAGGCCGAGCTGCCGCGGTCCACGAAGTCCAGGATGTCGGAGGCGGGCGGCGGCGGCGTGGTGGCCGCGCCTGAGGGGTCGGCCACGGGCAGCTCGGCCTCCCAGCGCCGCCAGCTCGGCCTCGAGGCGCGCGCCCGCCTGGCTCAGGAACTCCTCGCTCAGCTCCTCGGCCGGCTCCTCCAGCTGCAGCAGCATCTCCACGCACTCGGTGAGCTCCTTGGGGTCCAGCGTCTCCTCCCTGGTGGGTGGGAGGGTCCGGGGTTAACCGTGGCACGGCAGAAAACAGGGAATAAGCAATAGAAGTCATCAGCAGGCTCCAGGGTGACGCACCGGAGGCGTGTGCGGAGGCGCTGGGCCAGCTCGGCCATGATGGCGTGGCTCTCGTCCTCGATGGCGCGGAAGGAGGGCAGGTGGCGGTAGTGGCGCAGCACGGCGCGGGCGCGGGCGTGGCAGCGCAGGGCCCGAGCGGGCTCCGTGCCCGCCCAGCGCCGCAGCCGCCCCGGCACCTCCACCAGCGCCTGCAGCTTCCGCAGCAGCGCCTGCACCCCTGCAGGGACAGGGGGTCAGGCACGGGGGAGACAAAGGGAGCAGGACAAGACGGGGGGTGGCACCAGCTGCTGGGTCTGCCCCCCATGTGGGACACCCACCTGCTGGGTCTGCCCCTGCACCCCACATGCCCCACCCCCACAGATCCCCCTGGATCTCCCCCGGACGGCCCCGCTCCGTACCGGCCAGCTGGGCGCCGCGGCGGTGCCGGTCCTGCAGCGCGGCGCTGACGCGGGCGCTCGAGGCGCTGATGGCTGCCATGTTGGCCGCCAGGTCGTCCATCTCCGCCTCCATGTGCCGGAAATCCACCTTCATCTTCCGGATGGTGTCTGGGGAACACGAGCCAAGCGCCGAGTCCCTCGGCTGCCCGGGACGCCCCCGGCCCGCCCAGGGCTACCAGACCACAGCCACAACCCCCAGAGAAGGCTGGTTACCGCAGCGGGGTGAGCCGCCGCGTTCCCCAGGGCAGCTTCCCAGCGCTGCCAGAGTGAACAGCCCCGAGCTCCCACCTCCCGCTGCTGCCATCGGCAGGATCCAGAGGGAACGGCTCACCGGTGGCGGAGATAAACTTGTTGTAGTTCTCGTAGAGCAGGGTCTGCATGTCGCTGTCCAGGGCGCGGATCTCCCGCCCCAGCGCGGCCTCGCGGGCCAGGAGCTGCCCCAGGGGACACTCGCTGCGCACCTGGGGGGACGACGGGTGCACATCTGCCTCTGGCCCCCTCCCCTGCCCCCTAACTGAGATCATCAGCTGCCCTCCGGGATCCCAACCTGCGCCCCCGGATTCCTCCTGGGATACGGCAGTGTTCCCCAAGAGCCTCCCCCCGCCCTCCAGGGATCCTCCCGCAGTGCCAACTGGCCCCGACCCAGCTGCTCCGGAGCACCCCGGTACCATTCCCGTAGGATCCTACAGGCTCCCCACAAGAGCATATCCATAGGGATGCCCGACCAGGCCCTTTCTGGGGTGCCCTCGGGACACTGGAGCTCCCAAGGTTCTGGGGACCCTGGGGACCGGCCCCGCCGGAGTCGGGGGCATCCACCGGGATCCCTCGCGACGCGGCCCCGCGGGGACCTCCCGGCGCCCATCGGGGTCCCCGGAGCCGCCTCCGAAGTGGGGGTGCCCGCGGGAGAGGTTTCCTGGGGAGGATCAAAGGTCACCTTGGTCATGAACACCTCCGGGTCGAAGTGGGGCCCATTGATGTCGGTGGGGTCCGGGGCGGCCTCAGCCGCCTCGGCAGTGGACGGGCCATAGTAGCGCTGGAGCGGCCCGTGGGGACGCCGCCACCCGCCGCCGCCGGTGCTTCCGCCGGTGGCCTCGGGGCTGCCCCCGGCCCCGCTCCCGGCTCCGCTCCCCGCTGTCACCGCCGCCATCGCGCCGCCGCTTCCGCCCCGGCGCCGCTTCCGGCTCCTCCGCGCGTCACTTCCGGCGCGACGCCGGTTGCCATGGCGACGGGGAGAGCGGCGCCGGACGTGGCGGGGCCCGGTTACCGTCCCCGGGCCTCCCCCGTGTCCCCGTGAGTCCCCGCTGCCCCGGTGCATCCCCATGCTCATCTCCCCAAGACACCGGGTGGGGACCTGGGGACACCCCCCACCCCACGCGAGGGCCCTGCTCCAGCCCTGGGGTGACGCCGGAATTGGGCTGTGAGGCCGCAGGTACAGCCAGGTGATCGACCTTGCGCCTCGCACAAGGAACAAACATTTGGGCTAAAAGGTCTAAAATCAGCTTTATTTACAGCAGGAAAGGCAAAACAAACCCCGCCAGGGTGAGGGTCAGGCTGCTCCAGCGGCCTTCCGTCCAGAGTCACCTGCTCCAGGAATCACAGGCCATCGATTCTTTCCAAGGGAAAGAGCCCAGAGCTGCCACGTTGCACCAGGGAAGTTCCTGCTGCCTCCTTTCTCCTCCCCAAACGTGGAAAAGAACACACCTAATCCAGCCAGGGTGTGTTCCGTGAGCGGGCCGGTACGTGGGACAACATTCCCGTTGTAGCTGTGGACCTGAGTTAGCCCCAGGGCAAAGGAATTCCCAGTGGGAATGGGGAGAAGGCAAAGGAACACCAGCCATCCATGAAGACGGTTTGCTGGGGAGTCTAAACCAGAGGCAGAGGAATGGCTGAGCCCTGGTTGCTACAGGAAGGGAGAAGCAAATAAGCAAAGACCCCCCCAAGGCAAGGCAGGCGTTCCTTTCGTACCTTCTAAATCCATAAACCAATCAGCAAATCCCTCCTTGATTGCCCCCACCCCCGACAGCACTGCAGGGGGAATTCCACCTCACCTCAGGCTCTGCTTTATTGGCACAACACATCCCCAAAGCGCTCTAAAACCAGGCTGCCACAGTAACCACAACCAGCTGGACCTTCTGCCACCAGATTCCTTTACCCCGGTTCGGTGACCTCCCCGGCACGCGCGTGGGAAGCTTCTGGAGGGTTCCATGCACGGGCTAACCCACGTGGCTATGGACCGTGGCCCTCCCTCCCGCAGGCTCCAGCCCGGTTTGCCCACAAGGATGACGCAGACAACCGAGCCAGGACTTAACCCTGCTCCTCTGCAGCTCCTTCCTGCCACGATCTGACCCAGCCCAGGCCCAGATCCATTGCTAATTCCACCTGAAAGCAGCACAGGTCTCCTCTCAGCCCAGGGATACGGTCTGCAAGTCCCAGGGAAAGGGAGAGCGGCCACAGGAATGTAAGTCACACCCCAGTACTCCCAAGTCCCACAGATCAGCATCCTAAATCCTACAGCTCGCACAGCTCAGCTGGGCTATGGAGCATCCACCACCAGTGCCTGGATTCGTTGGCTCCTGGTCTCGGCGAGGGCGGCGATGCGGCCGTGGCCCTTAGAAACAGCCCACAAGGCAGGAGCCACGACCCCAAAATCACGGCAGACGTGAAGATCCCTTTGGAGCCAAACTTGTTTTGGAAGAGCTGTCTGGGCCCTGCTGGAGCGACAACGAGGAGCTGGAGGGAGGAAGAGTCGCTCGGAAGGCGGAGGTGTGGCTGGAGGCTCCTCTGGAAACGCGCGGACAGGTCTGTGGGTGGCGGGGTCTGGCCTGGGACACCCTGGGACGCCCTCCCAGGCCGGGCTCAGGTCCCTGCCCGGGACACCAGGTAGTAGAGGATGAAGAAGATGAGGACGAGCGCCACGGAGACGGCGAGGAGCAGCCGGCGGTTGTCGCGGCCGGAGCGCGCCATGCCGGAGAAGCGCTTCACGCTGCCCGTCAGCAGCCCCGTCACGCTCAGGAAATCCGAGTCCTGGCGGGAAAGCACACGCTGCAGGCATTGCAGAGCCACGGGACATCCCGAACAGGAGGGACTCACAGGGATGAGCCAGCCCGACTCCAGGCCCCGCACAGGACGCCCCTACAAGCGCCGATTGGGCTGATTTAGGGCTTCTCCCTTCAGGGCCTTTGCCATCCCACCTCTCACCCCGATCCCTGATTGCCACAGAAAGCCCCGTGCCCCGTTTCCCAGATCCTTACCATGCCGTCCAGGTAGTGGTTCTGTTCCTCAGCATCCTTGTCGATATCCAGAGCCAGCTGCAGGGCAAGGCAGGAAATGGGCATTAATGAGCTTTTAATGTCCAGAGGACCTCTAAAATCTGAAATGCAAATTATTCAAACAAGCTGCTGCTTTCCCAGCTGCAACAGACACACAGGGCCTTGTCTGGTGCAGGAACAAGGAAAATGATTCGCATTTCCCCGTCAGGCAGATGAACTTTTCCAGCTCTGAAAACAAAGCCTGACTGTCTAAATCTGTCAGGTAAAGGACAGGGGAGTTTAAGCCCTGGGACACAATGGCAGGAATTCAGTCTGCCCTTTTACATGGTGAGTCAATGACTTCTTTCACGGTTTGCACTAAATTTTTAATAGTAATTTAGAGCTTAAAGCTCTGAATCAGAGTGTTTGATGCCAGTAAGAGCAACCCAGCTTTAAGAACCCTTGCACAGAGACACAGGTATTTCCCCAAATTAATCTACCTGCCTTTTCTTGGTGAAATTTTCCCCAAGGAGGTGAGCTTAGGAGGTGATCAAGGCCAGGTCAGACAGGGGCTTGGAGCAACCTGGTCTGGTGGATAGGTGTCCCTGCCCATGGCAGAGGGGTGGGACCGGATGAGCCTTAAGGCCCTTTCCCACCCAAGCCTTTCCAAGGTTCTGCGATCCCCTGCAGGACCCCCAGGTAACCGGAGCCTCGACGCCTGATGTCACCTCGACGCCTGATGTCACCTCGGCACTCACCGACTTCAGCCTGGTGACCTTGCTGGCCAGGCTGTCGGCCATCCGCTTGTTCTCCACATCCAGCAGGTCCTCCATGGCGCTCGGGCTCTGCCCTGGGGAGAAGAAGGAGGAGCACACGTGTCCCTGCCCTGCCACAGCACGGGTCTGTTCCCATCACAGCCCCTCCCGGCACGGTTCGCGCCGCGGAACCCTCTGAAAGTGTGACCAAAACACCGCCGACTCTCCCCAAAGAGGCCAGGGCAAGAAGCCAGACTTGCACCCCGAACTGGCAGCACGGCCCAGCAGCGGCTCGGGGCCTCGGCGCCCGGGGAGATCCGCGGGGGAGGTTTGGGTGGCACACGGCACAGCCGGGCCCCTTGCCCCTCGCCCGTGTTGGGGTCTGTCGGCATCGCCCCCGCTGCGGGGCTCCGGGGGTGAGGAGCGCCGGGGCCGTCAGGGGTTATGGGGGCAGCTGGGGGCTCCAGGGGCTGCTTAGAGCTTATGGGGCTTCAGGAGGACAATTAAGGGCTTAGGGGGGGCAATTAAGGGTTGGGGGGGTGCAGCTGAGGATCCCAAAAAGGGCGCAGGGCGGCAATTGTGGGTTACGGGGGTGCGATTCCGGGGCTATAGGGGGGAAATCGGGGCACTGCAAGAGGCCCCGTGGGGTTCAGTAGGATCGGGGCTCCTCCTCCCTCTGAGCCCCTCCAGCCCCTTCTGCCCCCCAAACCTGTCCCCGTGGCTGTCGCTGTCCCCTCACCTCGGCCCCGCTCCGCCATGGCCGCCCCGGCCCGGCCCGCCCCGCCGGGCGGAGCCGCCACGAAATGTCCGCCCGCTCTTCCTCCTCCTCCTCCTCCTCCTCCTCCTTCCCCCCGGCACCGGGACCCTCGGGCCGCTCGCCCGGGCCGGGGCGGAAGGGCTGGAACTTGCCCCCGAGCGATCCCGGGCCGCAGGTACGGCCAGTGCCCTGCCCGGGCTCAGGGGCGGGACACGGGGCTGCGGGGGCGAGTAGGGGCTTGGGGACCAAAAAATGGGGGGGTTGGGGACAAATGCAGGGCTTCGGGGACAAGAATAGGAGTCTGGGGACAAAAAGAAGTTTTGGGGAAATAATTTGGGGTCTTGGGACAAAAACAGAGGTTGGGGGGGGAAAGTAGGGGTTTAGGGACATAAATAGGGTTTTGGGGGCAAAAAGGGGGGTTTGGAATGCACCGAAATGGTGGGAGAAGGAGGTGGCAGCGTGAGGAGCCAGCAGGAGTATGGAAAAGGGGGATATGCCCAATGATCCATTGGCTCGTGCCATCCCCCCGAAAGCAGAGGTGGATCCCCTCCATGCCAGCCCCTAGGCATGGGGATGCTGTGTCCCTGTCCCCGGCCAGCCCAGCCTCCTGTCTCCGCAGGTTTCCGCCTTCCAAAATGCAGGATCTGCCTCCTTTGGTCCCCCCAAGAAGCCCCTCTGGGGCTGCGTGGGCAGGAGGGAACATTCCCAAATGTGTGTGATTCCCAAACCCCGGGGGCTCTGGGCCTGGGCTCCCGGTTTGCTGAGGTCGGTGTGGCCAGCTCAGCCTCATCCCCCTGGGAACACAGAAGCCGGACACATGTCCGAGCCCAAACCTGCTGGATTTCCCCCCGATGGGAGTCACGTCCCCCCCGCACCGTGGGCTCGCGTGGCTCCGTGAGCCGCTAAACCGGTGCCGCGTCCAGAAGCACCGCGCGGTGCCGCGCATCTGCTGCTCGCTGGCAGTGTCGGCACGGACATCCTCGCCCGGGGGGCTTGTGGCTGCGCCTGCAGGCACCGGCCATAATCCAACCCGCCAGCAAGCCCCGCTCGGCTGCTCCCCGCCACCTGCGAAGGTAGCTCCGCCTGGAGCCGGAGGATGCTCTCCCGCCTGGCCGCTCCATCCCTTGTCGCTCCACGGGAATGTTTCTGGCTTTATTTATTATTTCTCCCCCCCCCCCTCCCCGCCCCGTGCGGCAGCAGAAATCAGGGCAGGCGGGGAGGAGGAGGAGGAGGCAGGGAGCTATTTCGGGGAGCTGCTGTTATCTGCTCCGCGTTAATCCCCGGCTGGTGGGGGGAAGGTTTTCCCTGAGTGCTTTCCTGGGAGGGCGTATATGAAACATTGAAAAGCAGAGCGAGGAAGAAGAGGATTAGCCGGAGAGAGAGAGGAAGCTGGCTGCTGGCTTTGCTCGGGTTATCCATCCGCTCCACTTTTATGGATGCAGCAGCGTGAGCAATATCACTGGGGATTTTTTTTGTGCTGCGTTTTTTCCCTCCTTGCTCTCCCCACCCATTTCTCTCTTCCTTCTCAGAGATCGGTGTGCCGAGGTGCTTTTCCATCACCCTGGAAGTCCCCTCGCTCCCCTTCCTCCGGGCTGCACCGTAGCTGAGCTGTTGGGATAATGGAGCTCCAGGCTGTGGTATCCACGCTGGAAAGCGGGGAGCAGGACACAGTTCTCAAGGTTCTCCAGGTCTACAACCAAGAGGTGAGTGAGCATCAACCCCTCCCTCAAATCAGGGACTCCTAAAAAAATTATTGTCCAGATCCCAAGTAATACCTGGCCGGGAAATTAGAGTCAGCGTGAGGACCGAGTAGGAGGAGCTTTAATGTTAAGGCAGTTTTGGAGGTGCTGAGAGAGGCCAGGGGGGAGCTGCAGGTGAAACAATGTTGGGATTTGCAAGGCAAAGATGATTAGAGGTGACTGCTGGGATCTCGTACCGGCACGGCTCTGAAAGCAGGAAATAATGAATATGGAATATCAAACCCCAGTGATCTGGGAGCAGAGGTGGGAGCATTTCTAGCCTTAAAGTGAGAAAAGATTATCCGTGGTGGTAAATCTCTGCTTGGAGAAAGGAGACTGAGGGGAGACCTCAGCTGTTTACAGCTTCCTCTGGAGGGGCAGCTCCAATCTCTGCTCTCTGTGGCCAGTGACAGGACCCAAGGGAAGAGCTGGAGAGGTTTAGGTTGGATATTAGGAGAAGGTTCTTTCTCCCAGAGGATGTTCAGGCACCGAGCAGGCTCCCCAGGGAATGGTCATGGCCCCAAGGCTGCCTGGAGCTCCAGGAGCGTTTGGACAACAGGCACAGGGTGGAACTGTTGGGGTGTGTGTGCAGGGCAGGAGTTGGACTGGCTGATCCTTATGGATCCCTTCCCGCTCAGGATATTCTATGGCTCTGTGAAATCCTGCTTGACACCGACTCTGGTTGTCAGGGAAATTTCCTTCGGAGGTTTCCCCTGGGAGGGGCTGGCCCTGTGGATCACTCTGACTCACTCTGCACCAGGCTCTGGAGTAGGTGGAAGCCAGCAGGGAAAACCTGAGGAATATTTTGCAAGAGCGTGTGAGAGAATGTGTGGAACTATTCCTGACAGTCGGATTTGGAATGGGGAGGTATTGGCCAAGAAGGAGCAGGTGCCTGTTAAGGACAGCACTGGGGATTAACAGCACCAGCAGCAGGTGCAGCACTGGAGTCCTCAGGAGGGTGCAAACAGTGTCTGTGTGCCCCCCAAGCCACGATATCTCCTGTTGGATTCCCCCAGCTGGGTCCTTCCCGGGGTATCGGGCCTAGGGAACTGGAACCACAGGGTTTGCTGGCCCATCTGGAGGAAATGGAGCAGTCAAAGAGGATTATGAAACTGCAGATAAACCTGGCACGGCCTGGCATCGCTTCTGCTGCAAGACTGATGGGTCTGTATCCTTTTCCTGCGGATTTATTTTAATTCACTGTCGTGCATACAGTTTTTGGTTGCTGGGAATAAACTACAGCTAAAGCAAAACCCCAGGTGCGGCCAAAACACCCCCAAATGGGATTACAGCCTGCAGAGAGGATGCGCTGAGGGAAGAACAAGCAGCCTGCCTGTGGGTCACAGCGGTGCCGGGACCCAGCCTCCAGCTCCTGGCAACGTGGTCCAACAGCCTGTGGGTGGATCAGCTCCTGGAGCTCCCACACAGCCCCACGCCCGGGGCTGCTCCAGGCACTGTGTCCATCGCTGCTTCCAGACTGGACAGACCAGTCCCGTCCCCGGGCTCTCGGTGACTGCACACACAGGATCAGTGCTTCATCAGTTTTCGTTCTCCAAGCTAGCATCAAACTCTCTCTTGGTATGAGCAAGGATTGCCTCAGTCACTGGGAAGTGCTGCTTTTCCCCCGGCACCTGTGCTCTCCTGTGCTCTCCAGTTCTGTGGGAGCAGGTTTGGCCAGGAAGGAGACTGTCAGTGAAGAGCAACCAAAACAGCGAGAGAAGCCCGATGAATGGAGATCAGGAGTGTTTGTTAGGCAGGGGGCAGGATGGAGTGTGGAGATCAAGTCCCTGGTGTTTAAAGAACGGCCTAGATAACCACGAGGATCCATTCCCATGTGCCAGAGAGACAGGACTTCCTTTGGTCAGGAAAAGGAATAGTAAATGTCAAGGGGAGACGTGTAGGCACAGCTCAGTGGTGTCGCTGAGCAGGGGAATTACCGGCTCTGACGGGATACTGGGATTGGGATGAATACCCACTGTGCTGCTGCAGTATTTAAACTAAACCCAGTGGCATTCCACTGGTGCTGTGGATCCGGGGGTGATGCCCAGAATGGAAGCGGGGGGCTGTCAGGAGATGGTCTGTTTGCTGTTGCAGCGTGTTTCGGACCCGCTGCTTTCCAGCTGAATGTCCCTGCCCTGGTCCCATGGAGTTTTAACCTATTCCTTATTCTGATTGGTTTTGTTTCTCCCACAGAAATCTCAGTGCTTCACCTTCGAGGATGAGGAGCGGGAAGAGAGGAAGGTAGGCACACGCTGCTTGCTTTTCTCCTCTGGTCGGCGTGTAAATCTGCTGCTCCGTACTCATGTCCAGCTGGGCTTGGCAAGCAGCTCCCACAGGAGAGGAAATGAGAGTTTTCCATTAACTTGGTTAGGGAGTGGTGTGCCTGGAGTGCCTGGCTGTGTTTTTTGCATCAGGAGTTGGCGGTTTGGATAAAGGGCAGCATCCGTCCGGCATTAGCAGTGGTTCCATGACCCACATAGTGCCAGCCACGGCTGTGATCCCTGGGGCCTCCGGGCAGGGATCACAGCTGTGCCAGCTCCGGGGGAGGGCCAGGGGCTCTGCTGGCAGCCAGCAGCGGGATTTGCCCGGAGCTGTGTGTCAGCAGATCCTTTAAGCTGGTATAACCTGGCACTTGGAGGGAAGGAGCACTCTGCCTGCTCATTCCTGCTCCTGCAGCTCTTCGTGCCAGGGCAGGCCTCAGCCTGGCTGTTCTGCCGCAAGGATGACTGTTTTCTTTGGATTGTTTTCCAGCTGGCTCAGTTCTGTGGTCAGTTCACTGGTGGATGGTGCCAATGCCTGTGTTAGCACAGCAAGTACAGGCCAGCTGACCCGGGCGGAGAGCGGGGCCTCCTTTGGCTGTGCCAGGGCCAGCTGCGGCCCCACGGAGTGTTCCAGGCACAGCCTGAAACGTGGGACTGGATCTGATGAGATCCGAGCTCTTTGCCTTGCACTGACCCGCTGCTTGAGCTGGGACAGTCACACAGAGCATGGCTCTGGGCATAGGGTCCCACTTTTGGGGTGTATGCCCCAAATACGAGTTGAGCATCACCACCAGCTCCTGGTGCTTGGGTGTTCAGATGGTTCAGCTTCAGGCACACACCCCGAGATCTCTTTCTCCTGAGCCAGCCCGAGGCTTTGGTTGCTGGGGCTGAACCTGAAGCTCTGTCTCTGTGTGAGGAAGGAGAAGAGAGCAGCTGTACTTCCTCATTTCCCCAGGATGTGAGTGTGGGGCGCATCACGAGCCTCGCATTAGGGACGGAAGTTCAGTTTTTCTTCATTCCTTCCCGCAGCAGTTTCATTCCACCAGGGGAGAGTCAGGTTGGACATCAGGAGGAATTTCTTCATGGGAAGGGCGGTCAGGCATTGGAAGGGGCTGCCCAGGGAGGTGGTGTGGTCATTGTCTGTCTCTGGAGGTATTCAAGGAACGCCTGGACGTGGCCTGGTGTGGTGGTGAAGGTGCTGATTGGTCACAGGTTGGACTTGATGGTCTTGGAGGTCTTTTCCAACCTGGATGATTATGAATAATGACTAATGATTATGATTAATGATTTCAACCTTAATGATTCTCTGATTATTTCGAAGTGTAACCAATGGGGCTGTGTTAGGCTAGTTACAAACCTCATTTTTGGGTTCTTTCACTCTTGTAACGTCACAGGAAGACCTGTGCTCTGAGCTGTGTTGTGTTTGAGGTCCGGTGGGCTCCTGCAGCGGTGTGTGTGGGTTACTGCTGTGACGTCAAGTGTTGCCACACGTGGTTCAGCCTGAGCTGCCCGTGTCTGTGAGGCCTTACCTGTGCTCTCGTGCTGCTCCGTGACTCACTGTTCCCCATGAGCTTTGCAGCTCCCGTGAATTGTGTTAGTGGGGCGCTGCCAGTCTGTACCCATGGAGGATCTGGGCCAGTAGGGCTCCAGACAGCACTGAAATTGAGGAGATGCTGCTTATTTGAATCTCCTGAGGTCCCTTCACCTCTTTTCCCAAGGCACCACGTGCTCTCTTCACCTCCCTTGGGTCCTGTGTCCCTCCCTTGTGCAGGGGGGCAGGTCGGCCCTGCCAGCCTGAACCATCCTCACCAGGGCAGAGCCACCACAGGGACCTGTTTGTGCTCTCCCTCTACACCCAATACCCTCTGCAAGACATTTTTTTCCTGGTTGTTCTTGCCCAAACTGGTCAGGATCAATGCCAGATCCAGGCACTTCCCGAGTGCTGCCGAGTGCACACCTGAGTGGGCCCAGGTGACACTGCTGTTGTCCAGGGCAGAGCACGCTAGGGCCGGAGGGAGCGCTGGGAAGCATCAGTATCCAAGGCATTGCTTGTTTCCAACTGCACAGAAAATGGCCCAGCTGCTGATCAGGTTCCTGGAGAGGGAGCTGCAGCCGTCCTGCCAGGTCACCTGCCTGGAGAGCATCCGCATCCTGTCCCGGGACAAGCACTGCCTCGACCCTTTCACCACCAAGGAAGGCCTGAAGACCCTCTCCAGGCACGCCGGCATCGATTACTCGGAGGAGCTCATCCGGGAGGTCCCAGACTTGGATGTAATCCTGGAATCCCTGAAATGCCTGTGCAACATTGTGTTCAGCAGCGCCATGGCGCAGGAGCTGACGGCAGAGGGGCGGCTGGTGGTGGGGCTGGCCCGGCGCATCAAGCTCTACAACGAGCGCAGTCTTCCTCACGACATCAAGTTCTTCGACCTGCGCCTGCTGTTCCTGCTGACGGCCCTCAGGGTGGACGTCCGGCAGCAGCTCGCCCAGGAGCTCCGAGGCATCAGCCTCATGACAGACACCCTGGAGCTCACCCTCAGCGTCAAGTGGTTGGACCCCTACGAAGTTGCCACTGAGGAGGGACTTCTCCCGCCTTTGCCGCGGCAGGAGACGGAGCGAGCCATGGAGATCCTCAAAGTGCTGTTCAACATCACCTTTGATTCCAGCAAGAGGGAGGTGGACGAGGTGAGCTCCTTGGGCCCAGGGCATTCACGTGTCTCCGGGCTCTGGCTTTGCAGGTTTTCTCCTCCCTTGCGTTTCCTCGTGTCCCAGGCTGGTCCTTGTGCACCCTCAGGGCGGTGAGGGCCTCGGGTGTCCTTGGGGCACTGCCTCTGTCCAGTGCAGTATCACCCCTGACTTTACCTGTGCTTTTAGAGCATTCCCAAAGGGAGAATTGAGAGTCTGCTTCCCTTGGAGCGCCCTGCAGTCCATGGTCAGGCTGCTGGGGGGGGATAGGCTGCAGGCTCTGGGGTGTGTGGGATCCCCTTTGCTGATGGAGCTGTTCCTTTCTCCATGCTGGGGCCAGGAAGATGCTGCTTTGTACCGGCATTTGGGTGCCCTCCTGCGCCACTGCCTCATGATCTCCGCCGACGGCGAGGACCGCACCGAGGAGTTCCACAGGTCTGTGTTGGGAAGAGCTTCACCTGCAGCTTCACCAGCTCCCCCAGGCACATCCTGCCTGACCTTGGGCGTTTGGGAGGGACCCTGCTGACCAGCAGCTCTTGGGGTTGGCCTGGGGATCCCTCACGCTCCCGGAACTCAGAAACAGCTTTTCCTGCCCTGGGAATGCCATGTGGGAATACCACGGCCTCCTGGCCCCTGAGATCTTGTTCCATGTCCTGTGTCAGGCTGTCCCAGCGGTGACATCCACCTCAGTGGGCAACTGGCCAGAGAAGAAGTGTGCTGCTTTAATTAAAAAGTCCATGAGGTGGCCTTAATTAGCCTTAAGCCATGCTGAGAAGTTGGCTGTCATGTTGCCGGGCGTTATTGGTGCAGGGGTTTCGGCTCGGAGCAGGCGGCACTGCCTTGTCCCCAAGAACACATAGTCAGGGGGATCCCAAGCAGTGCTGGCGTGGAACGTCAGGATGAGGAGTGAAGCAGGAGACTCCACAGACAGACCTTGGACCACCCAGATTGGTCCTGCTTGGCTCTGTGTCTAGATATATGGGTTCTCAGTTGTCACTGAAGTCTCTTGGACTCTCAGCATATAGTTCAGCTGCCCAAAAAGTGTTTCAAGTTATTCCCTTTCAGCGGTGTGAGGAGCTTGAGATGCTCCAGGAGAACTCGGATCGCAGGGTCCTCACACTCCCACAAGTTAATGACGGGCCTTCGTTTCTGCAGAGCTGGAGAACTTCTGGGAGCAAAGCCCCGTCACTGTGTGTTCACTTCTCTTCTCTTCCACACGTGCAGCCACACGGTCAACCTGCTGGGCAACCTGCCCCTGAAGTGTCTGGATGTGCTGCTGACTCCCAAAGTGCAGCCGGGCTCGCTGGAGTACATGGGCGTCAACATGGATGCGGTCAGCATCCTCCTGGACTTCCTGGAGCGGCGCCTGGACAGGGTGAGTGCTGGGGCCACTGCTTCCCACAGGTCCAGGGCACCTTTCCCTCAGCCTGGAAGAGCCTGGTGGGAGCACCACGCTTGGTTTGCAGTTAGCCCTTTGTAGGGGGGACAGCCTTTGGCAGAGCTGTGGTTGGTGGGACTAAACCAGCATCTCTGGACTGGGAAGGTGACTGCCATTGCTTTGAGGGCTGCAGGCAGTGAGATCAGTGGAACAGGGGATGATTAGCTGATAATTAACTGGGTGATTGAAAAATCAGCCCTGTTTCACTCAGCAGTGATCCAGTGGGCAGCTCTGGAAGCCTGAGTTGGTGTTACTTTCAAACTTGAGTACAGTTTTCAGCCTCTGGAGTTGTTCCAAAGGGCCTCCAAATTCTACCACTGCACTTCTCTGCCCTGGATGCCCGGCCCAAGTATTTCTGGCACTGCCTGTGCCACAGCGAGTGGTGTGGGGAGGGAGGAGGCACTGAATGCCTGTGGCAGAGGTCGGGAAGCTCCGTGTCCATCCATCTCCCTGATGGTCTGTGCTCGTGTTCTCCAGCATGAGCCACACAAGCTGAGCTCAGCATGACTGACGTGCTGCTCCTTCTGGGGATGTTTCTGCAGGGCCACAAGCTGAAGGAGAACCTGACCCCTGTGCTGAACCTGCTGACGGAGAGCGCCCGGGTCCACCGGCAGACCAGGAAGTTCCTGAAGGCCAGGGTAGGCTGTGCTCAGCCCCACGTTCCGGGGTGCTGCCCTGAGGGGAGCGCAGACGAGCAAAGCCCTGCCTATGGCCACGCTCTGGGTCCTGCCGGGGGTGGCTGAGGCCTGTGGCACCCGCAGCGACCCGTCACCCTCGCTGTGGCCCTGCAGGTGCTGCCGCCACTGCGGGACGTGCGGAACCGGCCGGAGGTGGGGAATTCCCTGCGGAACAAGCTGGTGAGGCTCATGACCCACATCGACACCGACGTCAAGCACTGCGCCGCCGAGTTCCTCTTCGTGCTCTGCAAGGAGAGCGGTGAGTCCTGTGGGGCTTCCACAGGGAGACCCTGGGACGGGGACCCTCTGCAGGGCTTCTGCCTTCCCTTTGGGACAGCCCTGCCGAGTGGGGGAAAAGGGGAGCGCTCCAGGAGCTCTGTGGGAAGGAGGTGGTGCCTCGCAGGCCAGCGGCGAGGGACAGGCTGTGCTGGAGGACAGCCCAGCCCCCTGCACGCAGCCTGGCCCCCGTTCAGCCCCCACACATGGGCCTTGCTCCCTGTCAGCATCTCCGTGTCTCCGTGGCCTGGAGGCACGGCACAACCGCGCTGCTGGGGCTGGCGGGGAACACGGGGCTGGCGGCGGGGGGAGCCCAGCGTGGCGTCTGTCCCTTCTCCCGGCAGTGTCCCGCTTTGTGAAGTACACGGGCTACGGCAATGCCGCGGGGCTGCTGGCGGCACGGGGCCTCATGGCTGGCGGCCGGGAAGAGGGGGAGTACTCGGAGGATGAAGACACGGACACGGAGGAGTACAAAGAGGCAAAGCCCAAGTAAAGAGATCTGCTCCCCCTCTAGAGCTCCCCTCCTCCCTCACCTTCCTCCCACTCCTGCTTTATCCTTCTTGGTGCACCTGCTGCCATCTCCTTGTTCTGCTCTTCCACGTGCAGCAGGGGTGGAAGTGCCCGTTACTCCTATCCCTCTCCAGAGCTCAATGTTGCTACACCCAGCTAGTTTTTGGTTCCTCTTTTTCCCTTCCCTCTCTTTCTTTTCCCCTTCTCTCTCTTTTTCTTTCTCTTTGTCTCTCCTTTCCTGCACAATGGGTGGTGTCTCGAGGGTGGGGGTCCAGGCCCGTGCCCACCCGTGTGTCCCACACTCACCGGCTTCCTGTTCAGTGTCCCTGCAGGTTGGGTTCGTTGGGATTTTCTCCATTAGCTTTTGTCTCCTGCCTTGAGGAGAGGGAGGAAATGTCACCTGCCCTCGTGTACCTCATTTCCAGTGGCACCGTGGCATTGGCAGGAGGGGGTGTTGGAGAAAAGGGAGGTGTTTATAAGGATGTAGGTCAGAAGCCCTCGGAGCACTGTGATGGCACTTGGGGCTCAGGATACAAACAGTGGTGACAGCCAGTCCTGTCGTGCCATTCCTCTGCTCCATGAGGCTCAGAAGGGTTCCAAACAGCCCTTTGTAACCTGCTGTCCCCCTCCTGAGCCCTGGCCTCCCTGCTCTCTGTGCAGCATCAACCCCGTGACGGGACGTGTGGAGGAGAAGCTGCCCAACCCCATGGAAGGGATGACGGAGGAGCAGAAGGAGCACGAAGCCATGAAATTGGTCAACATGTTTGACAAGTTGTCCAGGTACTGGGACATGGTGTGTGTCCGGGGGTGCATCTGTCACAAACCTTCCTTTGGCTGTGTTCCCAAGGCCTGAAGGGATCTAGGAGAGGGAGTGGTAGGGGATGTGTGGGGAAACTTCCCTCAGCATGGCCCCATGACGTGCCGGGGAAGCGCTGCCAGCCCCTCCAGCTTTGGCAGGATGGGACACTGTGGAACTCCTCGCTGTGCCTGCACTGTTCCCAAGCACCTGCTGCTCGCCAGCTTTGTCCAGGTGCTTGGGAAGGACAGCAGCCTCTGTCGTGGCAGTGCTGCTCAGGGGGAAGCAGCATTTTGGGGACAGATGGGGGGGACAGATGGCAGCCAGCGCCACTAGCCACTTTCCCTGTTGGAGTGCTTTCTCCAGTCGTGTCTGACCCAGAGGAGCCCAGCTGAGTTCAGGCTTCCGAGAGTAGGAGGGAAGTAACCCCAGGATGTGTCGGAGGGAGAGCAGCACGGACCCTGGTGCTGGTTTCCCTCTGGGAATCCTGAACCACACAGAACAGGACTCTAGAAGGGAGCCTATTCCAGGGAATAGGATTGTGCTTCCAGGCCATTGCTTTGCCATGCTGCAAGTTTTAGGGCTGGGACTGTCCCCGCTTCTCACACAGGATCTTTAGTGGTGCCGGGGGTGTTTCAGGCCATTTCCACAAGCCCCACATTCCTGCTGTATTCCTGGTGTGTTCCCGTGCTCCGCTGCAGCTCCGCCCGACCTTCCCCCTCTCCCCTGGCTGCAGGGAGAAGGTGATCCAGCCCATGGGCATCACCCCGAGCGGCAACCTGGCGCCCATGGAGAACGCCATCCGCAACATCGCCGACGAGCGCTCGTCCTCCGACTCGGACCTGGGGCTGGACTGACCCGGCCCCAGCCACGGAGAGCCGGGCTCCAGCCGCTCTCCCTCGGAACTGGTGCTGCACCCAGGGGCTGGCACTGCGCCAGGACTCTCCCTGTGGGATCTGGATCCAGCCTGGACCCCTCACAGCCCACCACATGGAACACCCGCCTCCTTCCCAGCTCCATAGCCACCTCTCCTTCCAGAGGTCTCCGTGACCTGGCTCCGCCTCGGTCTCTCCTGTCAGCAGCCTTGAGGATTTCACACTCCAAATTGCTTCCAGGACTCTCCAGCAGGATTTTTGGTTTTTAAGTATGTGCTGTTTGGGAAGAAGAGTCAGGGGGAGGCTCTTCCTGCCACTCCACCACGGTTCAGTGATGCACGGAGCCTCCGGTGTGCACGCGGCTGTGTGTGCGCCCGGCCCCACAGTGGGGCTGCTCCCCAGGAATGCCGTGGGAAGGGGGGCTGCCAGAGAGGGGTGTGGGCCTCCAGCGGGAGTGGCATCCGCAGGGTGTGGTGCAGGTGGCCGTGTCCATGTCCGTGCACACCCGGAGCGTGTGGGTGAGCAGAGCAGAGCCCGGCCAGGCCCTGGAAGCTTCCAGCATTCCACTGGCCGCAGGAGAGAGCGCGCGGGCGGCTGCTGGGAATGCTCCGATGTCCCTTCCCTGGCACTGGGCGCTGTCCCTGTCACCACCCAGCTGGGTTTGGGCGTTCGCCTCTCCCCACCTCCCCCTTTCCAGACGAAAGGCCAATACCTGTGCTCTGCCCTTGGCTCCTCCTCGCTGTCCCCAGGTCACTGTGTCCCCCAGGGGCTGCTCTCGGGCCTGGTGTAGACTCGTCTTTATTTTTATTCCTGTTTTCTTTGGAAAGAAAATCTTCCCGTTGGTCTCATGTGCCCGAGTTCCCAAACCTCCCGTCACGAGTAGGAATGCACAAGTGACGCTAGAATAAAGCCAGCCTGACACGTGGGAGCATGGCCGTGATTCCTCCGAGCAGGGAAATCCCCCTGGCTGTCCCCATGGCAGAGGATCCTGCAGAGGTGTTCCTGCCCTTAGGTGTCCTTAGGAGCAGGGGTGTTCCTGGACGTGGTCCTGGAGGTGAAGAGCTGGAGGGGTGCTTTGCTTGGCTTTCCCGTTTCCACTGCTGAGGCCCCTCAAGGCAAGGAGCATATTGAGGGGCTGGAGCATGTCCAGGGGAGGGAATGGAGCTGGGGAAGGGTCTGGAGCACAAGGAGCTGAGGAGGCTCAGCCTGGAGAAAAGGAGGCTCTGGGGAGATCCCTGACAGGAGGGGGCAGCTCCCAGGGAACAGGGACAGGACAGGAGGAAATGGCCTCAAGCTGTGCCAGGGCAGGTTCAGGTTGGACACCAAGGAAGAATTTCCGCATGGAAAGGGCTGTCAGCCACTGGAAGGGGCTGCCCAGGGAGGTTTGGAGTCCCCTCCCTGGAGGTGTCCAGGGAAGGCCTGAAGGCGGCACTCAGTGCTCTGGGCTGGGGACAAGGTGGGGACCGGGCACAGGGTGGACTCGATGATTTTGGAGGTCTTTTCTAAGCTGGATGATTCTGTGGTTCCATTTAGTTCCTGACTGACCCCCAAGTGCCATTCCAGGCTGCTGGGCTGGGGACAGCCCTGCTCTGTCACAGTGTGAGCTTTTAGGCCAATTGCATCTTTCTCTTTTTAACTAGCAACCCCCCCCCAGCCCTTCTGTGTGCAGACACAGACCCCTGATCCCTTCCCAGCTGCTGAAGCTTTCCCAAGCTTTCTGTGCAAAAGGAAAAGGGGGGTTTGGTGCTTTTAATGCAATTGCTTCTGATATTGCTGTTTGAATTTTCCAGAGAGCTTAAATCCCCAAGAACAGCTGCCAGGCCTGGCCTGGAATGCCCTGGAGCAGGGGCTGAGCTTGGCACTGGGCGTTTTGGGGGGGGGTGTTCATAGAATCAGGGAACTCTGTTTTGGGGGGAAGCAGGGGATGGTTAAAAACGAAGTCCCCACCATTTCCAGTGTGGATCCATAAGGCTCTGCGTTGTGTTCTGTCAGGTTTGGGACAGAGCAGGACATGGCTGCAGTGCTGTGACGCTGCCACCCCCCAGGATGGCATCTACAGCAGGGAAAGGCACTTGTGTGAGGGGGAAAAAGGGAAAAAAGGTACTGAAAAGCAGGTGAAAGAAGCAGTGGTGGGAACAGAAGGTGTGACTTTACAGAAAACCCCTCAGGTGACATCCAGAAACGAATTATGTGTCTTTATTATTAAATAATTAACACTCCAGTGATTCAGAAACTCCCCAGCAGCTTGAGCTGGAATGGGAATGGGGGGCAGCCCCCCCGCCCCTGGCTTGTCCCCTGATTAGCAGAGATTTCATGGAAGACTAAACACAGCCTGCAGCAGCTGAGGATCGTGGCCAAGGGAACAGTGGCTGGGGAGGAGCTGTGACAGGAACTGGATGCTCAGCCCGGTGGGAGCTGGAAAACACTCTCCAGTCTGTCCTGGCCTGACCCTCATGGCATTCCAGCTCCTGCTCCGTGGAACCAGTGTCTGTGAGGGGCTCTGGGATGGATGGCTCGGAAGGAGGGAGATCCAAACAGCAGCTGCAGACACAGAGCTCACTGGATGTGCTGGCACGAGCCCCCGGGCCCTCGGACACTTGCTGGTGACACTCATGGCTGGACGTCCTCCAGTGACGTGCTGAGGGGTGACAGGAGCACCTTCCTACTTGTCCTTGGCATCCAGCTGGAAACAGAGACCACAGTGCTGGCCAGGGAGCATCAAACGTTCCAGCCCCAGCACCATCCCCACAGTCACAGAATCCCAGAATCCCAGACTGGTTTGGCTTGGAAGGGACCTTAAAGCTCATCCAGTCCCACCCCTGGCCACGGACAGGGACACTTTTCCACTAGTCCAGGCTGCTCCACGCAACTGGTTTTCCTCTGTCACTGTTGCAGCAGCATTATCCCTCAGGGATTCAGAGCAGCACAAGCATCATGCCAAGGGCTGGCTGGTCCCCAAAATGTTGGTACCGAAGAATCAAAAACCTGGCCAACAGGCTAAGAATTCCTACTCATTCCTGCTGCGTTATCTGAGGGAAGTAAGAACAACCTGGATGTTGCAATTGGAATGCTGAAGCCAGATTTTGTGGAGTCACGTTTGGACAATGTATGCCTAAAAAATAACAGCTCTGTTTGATGTCAAATGTGGAAAAAACCTCCCAGTGGTCTACAGGAATGTAGTAATTAACATCTGCACTGAGCTCTGAGTAATTAAGAGCTTGTTCCCCTGCAATTTCTCACTCCTGAAGATCCCAGAAGGTGACAGGTGTGAGAATGGTGGGGGAAAAAAGTCTGTTTAAAGACTTTCATCACTGCCAAGTGGAGCAGGAGCAGGAACCCCACTCCCTGTCCGGCCGTGGCAGCACAGGCTGGGTCTCAGCACACCTGGAGCCTCCCTTCCCTCTCTCCTACTGCGTATTGCTCCAGAGGAACCTCTGGAAGTGGCAGCACAGCCATGAAGGGGCTGCATGGAGCGAGGGCTTCCAGCCCCTCACATCCCGGTTTTGTGTTGCGGCACTGCTGGCCGGGGGCATTTCCTGGCTGGTTACTCCCAGCCCCTGGAATCGGCACCTCCAGCTGCAGCTACGGGGCTAGTCTGGGAACAAATCACACAGCAGGTGATGTAGCGGGAAGCTTTTCAGTCCCTGACGGGGTCACTGCTTCCAGCCCAAATCCTGCCCTTTTCCATGCTCCTAGCTCATTCGGGACTGGCAGATCCACGTCTTCCCATCTACCACACACAGCGCTCTGCCCTGGCACCCAGCTGTGAAAACAGCACTCAGCTTTGGGTCGGTTTGGGGTTTTTTTGCACTCTTCTATGCGGTGTGACCCCAGCAAGCACAAACCCACTCCCCTGGATAACTGCAGCACAGGGAACGCAGGGGCTGAGGGAGGAGCTGGGGCTCCGAGCCTCTTCCCACCTTCTCCTTCTCCTTCTGGGTCAGCGTTTGCATCTCGTCGCTCCAGCCCAGCAGCTCCACCAGCTTCTCGACGCCGCCCACCACGTCCCCGAGCTGGGCCACGTCGTTGTGGCGCTGCTGCCACGCAAAGGGGCCCACGAGCTCCCGGTTGATGAGGACCCGGGGCACGGAGCTGCGCACGGCTCCGGCCAGGCTGGCAAAGGGCTCCACCTGAGGGGGTAACCGAGGGGGCACGGGGACGGTCACCCTGCCAGGGGCACCAGTTCCCAGCACACTGGGCTTGCAACCGCTCAGCCACCCCGGCTCTGAACGGGTCACAGCGTCACCAGGTACCTGGTGGCCTTCCCTCAGGTAGCCCCACAGCTCTCCAGGTGCCCAGAAGGTCTCTTGGAGCTCCTCCGCCCTATTTCTTACCCTCCACCTCAAATTCCACCTCCCTAACCCATTTTCTCGCCTTCTCCTCTAAGCCCTCTCTCCCCTCCGGAGTCCCTTCAGGCCCTGTTGTCGGTGTGCCTTTTCCCCAGGGGTTTCCCCCATTCCCAGACCTCCAGGGATGTCCCGATGACGAAGAGCAGGTCTGCCATGGGGAAGTCTGTGAGGTGCAGGAGGAAGCGCTGCGGGAGCTGCTCGCCGAAGAACACGATGTCAGGCTTGACGATTCCAGTGCAGACAGGGCAGCGAGGGATCCTGTCCCCCATGACATCTCCCTGAAGGGAGACGCCCCAAAACTGCCCGTCACAGGGGTTCAGAACCACCACGTGTCCTCAGAGACACGCCCAACCCCAAACCTGGTCCCCTCCTTAAACCTCTTGCCCCCGAGGGGAAAAAAACAGGTTGGGACCTGTCATTATGATAATAATTAATGCCTCCTTGCGTTAATTGTGTTGATGCCCAGCTGGGCCCACTCACCCTGAAGTCCTCTCCGGGGAAGTTCCTCTGACACACCGTACAGGTGGCAGTGGCAAAGGTGCCGTGGGCTTCCACCAGCCTGTCGGGAGGGATCCCAGCCGCTGGAATACAGCGTGGGGGAGAGGACTGAGCCAGAGCCTCCCTGTGCACGTCTCCCCGCTCCTGCCTCTCCCCTCAGCTCCTGGTGCTGCTGCTGGGGATGGGAGGAGGGAGCTCACCTCTCTCCAACCCGTCGATGTTCTGCGTGTAGAGGCGCAGGAGCAGCCCCTTGTCGTGCAGCAGCCGGAGGAAATAGTGGGCGGAATTGGGGCGGTAGTTGCCAGGATAGAGCTCCTTGGCCAGGGTGAAGAAGGGCTTGGGGTTGACGAAGAAATAGCCCAGCTCAAAGATGGCCTCGGGGTAGGGGATGTTGTACTGCTCCAGGTTGCTGTACAGGCCGCTCCCGGGGGACCTGCGGGGACAGGGGGCACCTGAAAGGGGCTGCCGTGGGACCTGGGCTGGAGACAGAATCCCAGGATCCCTGAGGTTGGAAAGACCTCCAGGTCCATCAACCTGTCCAACCTTGTCAACAAGAGCACCGAGTGCCACGTCCGGTCGTTCCTCGGACACCTCCAGGGATGGGGGCTCCACCAGCTCCCCGGGCAGCCCCTTCCAATGTTTACTCACCCCTTCCATGGACAAGACCTCAGCCCTCCAAGGATGCAGAGGATGGAGGCATCACCTGAAGTCCGGGATGCCGCTGGGCGTGCTGATCCCGGCGCCGGCCATCACCACCACGCGCCGACATTCCTTCTTCCGGAGCAGCTCGGCCACGTCCTTCAAGGTGAGCTTCTGCTTCCCCTCGTCGCCTCCCCACGTGCCCCAAATGGCTCTGGCAGCCGCACTCAGACAGAAGGGCCTGGAGCCCTGGGTCCTGCTCGGCACAGGGGGAAGCACAGCACTGAGACAACTGAGAGTGACTTTGGCTCGGGGGGAGAAAACCACCCAAAAATTCCACAGGGAGCTCTTCCCTGGGCAGGATTGTGCTAGGGCTTCACTAGGAGGGAGCCTGGCCGTTATCCGACCCAAACCCTGGAGCAGACACGTCCCTCTGCGCCTCCTTCCATGGATCTAAAATACCAAATCGCCGGCGTTCCTGTGAGAGGGGATTTTTGGACAGGGATGGACACGAGGCTGGACCCACTGGGAATTCACCAGTCTCAGTGTTGGTTTACACTCCTCTGGGATCCAGGAGACTCTTCTGTGTCCTAAGTTCAACAAGTTTCTCTCAGGGTGGTGTGTGACCCTGCCCAGGTGAGCACAGACACTGTCGTTCCCCTGTTCCCCCTCGGGCTGTGTGTGTCCTTGTGCCAAGGAATCGCAGCCCATGCCCAGCTGGGCTGGGAACAGCCATTATCATCTGGGAACAGTCATTAGCAGTTCAGGAACACTCATTATCAGCAGGGAACAGCTTCTTCTCCCAGAAAATTAGTGCTGCTGGAGCAGGGCATTGTGCACAGTCCAGAGCAGGCGTGGGGAGAGCCGGCAGAGCTGCTGGGGCTTGGCAAGCCCGAGGAGCAAGGACAGAGCTGGAAGTGTCTCCAGGCCTCAGAGTAGTCAGCTCTGCCTTCCCAGGGATGTGTGACATTGCTTTCCCAGGGATGTCTGACACTGCTTTCCCTGGGATGTTTTACATTGCTTTCCCAGGGATGTCTGACACTGCTTTCCCTGGGATGTGTGACACTGCATTCCCTGGGATGTTTTACATTGCCTTCCCTGGGATGTGTGACACTGCCTTCCCTGGGATGTTTTACATTGCCTTCCCTGGGATGTGTGACACTGCCTTCCCTGGGATGTGCCCCTGCACTGCCTTTCCCTGCTGCCACAGGGATGTGTGACACTGCCTTCCCAGGGATGTGTGACATTGCTTTCCCAGGGATGTGTGACACTGCTTTCCCTGGGATGTGTGACATTGCTTTCCCAGGGATGTCTGACACTGCTTTCCCTGGGATGTGTGACACTGCTTTCCCTGGGATGTTTTACATTGCCTTCCCTGGGATGTGTGACACTGCCTTCCCTGGGATGTGTGACATTGCCTTCCCTGGGATATGTGACACTGCTTTCCCAGGGATGTGACCCTGCCTTGCCCGCTGTCACAGGGATGTGACAGTGCCTTCCCAGGGACGTGACACCGCACGGCCTTTCCCTGCTGTCACAAGGACTCGGCTCTGCCCTGTCTCACCGGGTTCCCGGAGAGCTGAACTCGACATTTCCCCGGCAGATCCCGACTCTGCGGGCTCCCAGGCCAGCCCTGGCTCACACAGTGACGTCCCTGCTCAAACGGACACGGGACATCCTCCATCGCGGCAGCGCACCCCATCCCAACACCGATTCCCACCCTGCCCTTCCCGCAGGGATGCTCCGGCCCCGGGCCGCCCGTTCCCCGCCTACCTCCCGTCCCCGCCGCGCCGTGCGGCCCGCGCCGTGCTGCCATGGCGGGCCCCGCGCTGCCACAGGCTCCTGCAGGCTGCAAGAGAGCAGAGCGGTGCTGGGGGCGGTGCTGGGGGCGGTGCTGGGGGCTCCCGGGGCTCCCGGGGCTCCCCCCGGCCCCGGCGCTCACCGGCCGCCAGCAGCGCCCGCGCCCCGCGCTCCATCGCCGCTACCGCACTGCCGCGAGCGCGCGCGCCCGCGCTCCCGCCCCCCGCCGCCGCTCACCCCGCCCGCGGTCGTTCCGGCGGTTCCGGCGCGGGGAAAGGCACCGGGGGAAGGCGCGGGGGGCTGGCGGGGCGGCGGCGTTGCCGCGGTGACCGCGGGGCGCAGCGGTACCGGCGCGGAGTGAGTGCGCGGCGGCGGCGGGCGCGGGGCGTTACGGTACCCGGCGTGCCCCGCGCGGCCGGAAGTGAGTGCGCACAGCGGGCACGGCGCGGCCTCCTCGCTCCGGTCCCGTCCGGCCCCGTCCCGGCCCCGGCCCCGTCCCGGCCCCGCCGCCGCCGCCGCCATGAAGGACGTGCCGGGCTTCCTGCAGCAGAGCCAGAGCGCGGGGCCGGGCCAGGCCGCCGTGTGGCACCGCCTCGAGGAGCTCTACAACAAGAAGTGAGCGGGGACGGGGTGCGGGGGGTTCGCCCGCCCCGGGTGCCGGAGCCGAGCGCGGCCGGGCCCGCCCGCCTGAGGAGCCCTCGCGGGGCCCGCTGGACCCGCGTCCCTTTAGCCGCCTCGGTGCTCGCCCGGGAGGTGGCTCCCGCGGTGTTCGCCCCTGTCAGGCGGTCCCAGCCCCCGGTTCGCGCCCTCAGACGCTGCTCGGCACGGGCCGGGAGGGGGCACGGGCCGGCGGCGTTGGGCTCACGGGGGTGTTTGTGTCCTCAGGCTGTGGCACCAGCTCACTCTGCAGGTGCTCGACTTCGTGCAGGACCCTTGCTTCGCCCAGGGAGATGGGCTCATCAAGGTGAGCGCACTCCTCCCGGCTCTCCCGGTTTTCTGTACCGGGAAAAGCTCAGCCTGTGGCTTCTCTCTTTCCCGATCCTCTCGGAGAATTACTGACCGGGGTGGGTTCGGCTCCCGGGGTGTTTGCACTGGTGACTGTGTGAAAATTCTGCTAAAATCAAGTGTCTCGAGTTCAGAAGCTTCAAAGTGATTCTTTTCTTCACTCGCCTAGAATTTTCATTTTTGGGGGTTGCAGGGGGATTTTTTTTTTATTATTCTGTATTTTAGCAAGAGGTTTGCAAGTGCAGGATGGGTGGTCAGTGGAAGAAGCCTGTGGGGATAGAATTAGATAAAATGAGCAGTTCTGGGTTCTGAACAGTGCTGGAATTTCTGTATGGGATGCCCCATTTTCTGGAGAAATCATAGGACCCTGGAATGCTCTGGGTTGGAAGAGACCTCGAGGACCATCGTGTTCCACCCTCCCTGCAAGAGACACCTTCCACTAGCCCAGCTGGCTCAGAGTCCTGTCCAGCACTTCTAGGGCTGTCCAAATAGAGCTGGAATAGAGAGGAAATGTGGTGAGAAACTCTGAACCGGGCTTTCCTTGACCCTGAGTGTCCCTGTCCTTGTCCCCGCAGCTCTATGAGAACTTCATCAGTGAGTTTGAGCACAGGTGAGTTACTGGGGGTCGCCTGAGAGGGTTTGGGGTCGCCTGGGGGGAACTGGGGGTCACCTGGGAGGGTTTGAGGGTCACCTGGGAGGGTTTGGGGGTTGCCTGGGGGGAACTGGGGGTCCCTGCTGACTCTGAGCTGCTCCCTGCAGGGTGAACCCCCTGTCCCTGGTGGAGATCATCCTGCACGTGGTCCGGCAGATGACAGGTGCGTGTCCTCCCCTCTTCCCCGTGCTGTTGTTAGCTCTGCATCGTGGCTGGGGGCCCTGGATGGGAACCCCTAGTGCAGCCTGCAGGGAGCCTGTAAAAGGCGGGTTGGAAGGCGAGGTTTGGCTCCACGAGAGCTGCACGTTTAAATCTGTTTTTCCCTCTGCTCCAGATCCCAACGTGGCCCTGACTTTTCTGGAGAAGACCCGGGAAAAGGTATGTTGGGAGTTGCTCTCGGTTGTTGTGAGCAAGCCAAGAGGCACGGGCGTATGTGACACCTGTGCTGGAGAGCAGCGCCTTTCCACAGGGATTTGAGTGCAGGAATGCGGGCACAAGGGACGTTTATGCAGCCCCTGGAGCACACCTGGCTGCAGGTGACACTCCAAAGGGGTCCCTGGGTCCCTGCAGGTGAAGAGCAGCGACGAGGCCGTGATCCTGTGCAAAACGGCCATCGGGGCCCTCAAGCTCAACATCGGGGACCTGCAGGTCACCAAGGTGAGGGGCGGCCTGGGATGGGGGATGGGGAGTTTTGGGGTGCTGGGACATTCCTTGGTTCTCCCAGCTCCCGGCTCAGAGGGGCTTGTGAGCTCACCAGGATGAGGGAGCTGCTGACGGTGACCTGTGCTGGTGTTGCTTGAGCAAAGCACATGGGGTTTGTCATCCTTGGCTGGCTTTAAAACCATCTTTCAAACCTGAAATGATGTTTTTCAGGCAGGGCAGCTTTGGCTCTCCTTGAGCGAGTACAGAGGGATGGGTTTGGGGGGTGGAATCCTGGAATGGTTTGGGTTGGAAGGGATCTTGAAGGTCACCCAGTCATGGGCAGGGACGCCTTCCACTAGAGCAGGTTGCTCCACCCTGGCCTTGGACACTTTCAGGGATGGGGCAGCCAGAGCTTCTCTGGGCACAGGGAGGGGTTTGGGAGTGGTGGTGGCGGCTTTGGCTGTGTCACACCTGCCCGGGATGTCACCGGGCATCCCCCGGGAGGGCTGCGACCCTCGGAGCCGGGAGCGCAGGCACGCCCCAGGTGCTCCTTGCCCTGTAAGAGCCAGGTCTTGCCCTCCCCAGGAGACCATCGAGGAGGTGGAGGAGATGCTGAACACCCTCCCCGGGGTGACATCAGTGCACAGCCGCTTCTACGACCTCTCCAGCAAGTACTACCAGACCGTGGGGAACCACGCCGCCTACTACAAGGACGCACTGCGCTTCCTGGGCTGCATCGAGGTCAAGGACCTGCCAGGTAACTCCTCTGCAGGGGAAATCCCACTTCCCACACCCTGCTTCATCCCCACAAGCCAAATGAGTGCCCTGGCTGGGGTTTTCCCCGTGTTGTTTTGGCTGTGCCGTGGTGGGTCCGAGGTCCGGCTGGACTGAGGAGTGACCCCCGAGGACCTGCTCCTGGCCTGCACCAGGGGGAAGAGGGGGAGTGCCCCTGCCAGAAGGACAAGTTTGTTCCAATTCCCCAAAATCTTCACTCTAGATTCAAAAAGCAGCCCTTTTGTGCTGCAGGCTCCTGAGTTTCAGGCAGCGTGGGAGAAGATGAGGGCTGGGAATTGTTTAATGTAGGTGAGGCAGGGCTCGATGGGGCTTAAAGTGGTGCTTTATCCAAAATATTATTGGCTTGGCTTTTTTTTATCATCCAATTATTTTTGGTTGGGGTTTTCTTTATCCATAGCGGTTTTGGTTTGGGTTTTTTTTTCATGCAAATTATTTTTGTTTTGGTTTTTTCCCAGTATCAGAGCAGCAGGAGAGAGCCTTCACCCTGGGGCTGGCCGGGCTGCTAGGAGAAGGTGTCTACAACTTCGGGGAGCTGGTGAGTGCTGCCACATCCCTTGGTCCCTGGAGCCCCAGGAGCTGTTTCTGCCCTGCTCACACCCTCCTGCCTGTCCCCTGCAGCTGATGCACCCCGTGCTGGAGTCCCTGCGCAGCACGGACCGGCAGTGGCTCATCGACACCCTCTTCGCCTTCAACAGCGGCAACGTGGAGACCTTCCAGGCCCTCAAGTCGGCCTGGGGGCAGCAGGTGAGGGCTCTGGCACTGCTGAAGGCCCAGGCTTGGGGTTTGCAGCTGACATTTGGAGTCTGTGGGCCTTTTCCTGATCACCTTTGCCTCATTCCTGGCTCTGGAGCACTGGTGTAATCCTGGTCGGAGCATAGGAGTGGTTATTCCATCTCGGTACCCATCATTAGTTTTCTTTTGGCTTCCCTCTGGAGTGCTTCCAGTGCTTTCCCTCCTGTTCTGGGAAGTGGGAGGGAGAGCAGTGATGCTGGATGTTACCTGTGCTGGCTACACCAGGAGTCACTGGCGTAGCAGTGGATTTGTGAGACTGCTGGCACTTGGACTGTTTCCTGGAACCATTCCTGGCTGCTGGGTGGGCTGTGGTGGCCTCCTTCCTCCTAAATGAACCCTCCCAGGGATTTATTCGTGCATGTTCTCCCCCAGGATGGGGGGGAAATGCAAGAATGACCTGCTTTGGTGCCTCTTCCCCCCTCACAGCCCGACCTGGCTGCGAACGAAGCGCTCCTGCTGCAGAAGATCCAGCTGTTGTGTCTCATGGAGGTGAGCTGGGATGTGCTCGGGGTGCCTGGTCCCTCAGCTGCAGGAACTCCGGGATACAGGAGGTTCAGGGTGGATTTTGCCTGTAGTTGGAGCCACGGGCAGGTGCCGTGAGGGAAAACACCTTGTGCTGGGCTGCTTGTCCCTAGTTCCTGGGGGGCTTTTGCGTGGAGTGCCGGGACAGGTGGGAATGGGTTATTGGGAAGGGCTAGATGGGATATTGGAAAGAAATTCTTCCCTGTGAGGGTGCTGAGGCCCTGGCACAGGGTGCCCAGAGAAGCTGTGGCTGCCCCTGGATCCCTGGCAGTGTCCAAGGCCAGGCTGGACATTGGGGCTTGGAGCAGCCGGGGATCGAGGGAGGTGTCCATTCTGTGATGTGGAGGAGGGGGAGAGCAATCCCTCAGGGATGGTGTCTGGAGGATGTTCCAGGATAACAAAAGGCTTCTGGAACACGGTTAAACGTCTCTGTCTCCCAGGGACTGAGGGTCCTTTCCCTGGTGGATAACCTGAACAGTCCCTTCCTGTCACTGGAAGGCCCCGGCTCCGTTGTCACCGCCCCACACTGGTGTAAAACATTCTCGTTGGACTTACCTTGGTTAAACGTGAGAAATGCCATTGCCAGCGCAGAGTGAGACTGGGCAGGGCAGCTTGAGGGAGGCTCTGGGAGCTGTGGGAATCCCCAAAACCCCGTGGGGGTTGTTTTTTTGGTTTGTTCCCTGGATCCAGATGACTTTCACCCGCCCGGCCAACCACCGCCAGCTCACCTTCGAGGAGATTGCCAAGAGTGCCAAAGTCACCGTCAACGAGGTGAGTTTGGGGGTGGACACCCTTGGTAATGTCCAGGTTCTGGAGCTCTAAGAGTGCCTGGATAGACCTGAACCACACAGAATCCCAGAATCATCTGGGCTGGAAAGAAGCTCCGAGATCATTGAGTCCAACCCGTGCCCAGAGCACCGAGTGCCACGTCCGGTCATTCCTTGGACACCTCCAGGGATGGGGATTCCCTGGGCAGTCCCTTCCAAGGCCTGACAGCTCTTCCCATGAGGAAGTCCTTCCTGGCGTCCAACCTGAACCTGCCCTGGTGCAGATTGAGGCCGTTTCCTCCTGTCCTGTCCCTTGAATCCTGGGAGAAGAAACCGACTCCCACCTGTTGCTCAGGGACAGTTGGGCTCTGTTGGCTTTCTCCACTTGCCTTGTTTTTCCTGGGATTTCAGAGAAAAGGCAATAAATCTAGTTGTAGGGAAAAAGAACTAAAAAACCCTAAAATCGAGTTTTAGCGGAAAGTTCTAGGGAGCAGGACTCCTCCACGTCGAGGTGCCGAGTCTCGAGGCAGTTCTGTCACCTGAAAGGGGGTGGGTGTGAGAGCTGCTGCCCGGGATTCTGAGGGGATCTCGTGTGAAGGTGCCAGGTTTTACTCCTGTCAGGGGGAAAGCGGGGTCATTGCCCGGGATCATCTGTGTTCCCAGGTGGAGCTGCTGGTGATGAAGGCGCTCTCGGTGGGGCTGGTGAAGGGCAGCATCGACGAGGTGGACAAGAGGGTGCACATGACGTGGGTACAGCCACGGGTGCTGGACCTGCAGCAGGTAAAGCCACCAGCTCCAGCTGGGCCGGGCTGGGAGCACCCGGGAGCGACAGCGGAGCTGGGAAGGGTCACAGCTTGGGGTGTATCACAGGGACAGGGCTGGCACATCCTTCGTGAAAGCCACACAGAAGCCGTGGCTGTGATTTCCAGAAGGATCCAGGCCTCATTCCTAAGTGCATGAAACAGCCTCTGGGAGTTCTGGGGGTGTAGGAGGCACATTGCTCTTGGGAAGAGGGAAGTCCAGGATGATGATGGAGCTGTTGAGCTTCTCAGCTTCATCCTTGTAACGTTTAAGGAGACTGTGCAGGGTGTCTTTACCTTTAAGCCCAAAATCGAGTGCCTGGAATTCCAGCTGCAAACGACTCCTTTGGTGCATTTCAGTTTAACCCTTGCTGATTTGCTGGTAGAAGCTGTTCATCCCAGAATCCCAGGATGGTTTGGGTTGGGGGGGACCTTAAAGGCCATCCAGTGCCACCCCCTGCCATGGGCAGGGACACCTTGCGCTATCCCAGGCTGCTCCAAGCCCTGTCCAGCCTGTCCTGGAACACTTCCAGGGATGGGGCGTCCCTGTTTCTGGCTGTGTGGGGCTTTGGGGAGTGGTGTGGGCTCTCCGGTGTGAGGAGGAGCCTGTGGGCATTCCCAGGAGCTGAGGTACTCCGTCCTCGTGGCCTCGCCTTGCAGATCAAGGGCATGAAGGATCGCCTGGAGTTCTGGTGCACGGACGTGCGGAGCATGGAGATGCTGGTGGAGCACCAAGCCCACGACATCCTGACATAGAAGAGAGAGTGATTCCTGCTGCTCCTGAGGCTGGCAGCACTCAGGCCACTGACTGCACTGGATCCCCGGAGGGGTGGGTGGGCAGAGCGGGAGCAGCCGGGGATGTGGCGAGCAGGAGGACGAGGACGTGGCCTTTTGCCGTGTGACCCTTTGGTGCTCGAGCCAAGCTTTCCCTCTGCTGGCACGAGTGGCTCTGATCCCTGGTCCCAGAGCTCCGTCCTGGGGGGATGGATCACTCCTGAGCCCTCCTGCCTCCAGCTGCTGCCGGAGGGTGGGATCCTGGTGCAGGATCCGAGGGGTCTTGGCCTTAGGGGGCACGGCCCGTCCCGCTGCCCTCTCCCCCTGCCCCTGCAGCAGCCTGAGGCAGCATTCCCCAAGTCCTCTTCCCCAAATCCTCTTCCTCCCCTGGCCCCCCTTCCCTCCACCTCTCCTCATCTACAGCAGAGGGAGCGTTTGCTCCATCCAAGGGTTTTCCCGGGATTCCTGGTTAGTGGGTGTGTCTATACACTTGAGGGGGTGGTTGTCTTTCGCCAACGCTTTGTGCTCAGGTGAGGTGCAGTGGCATTGCCGGAATAAACGTCTCTGCCTTCCCTTTTTGGGAATTCTGTGTCATCTCCGTCCCTGGCAGCTGAGCTGCTGATCCCTTTAAAAACGTGTTTCCACGGTCTTGCCACTGCTGGGATTCAGGAGCTTTCCCCACCAGTTTGGTTCTCTGGTGTCGTTAGCAAACAGCACTGATGGAATTTTGGTACTTTTCCTGCTTTTCCTGCCTTGCCTGAGGGCATAAACCCAGCAAGAGAAAGAAGGGAGCATGTGGCTGGTGCCAGACTGGTGCAGGCACAGAGGTGCCTCACGCAAGGGAGACAAGCTTTGGGACACAGGACAAAATGGAATTGTTGGAGTCTGTACTCGCTCAGCCTCCTGCTGCTGCTCTCCAGGCCCTTCTGGCTGAAATTCCCTCCTGGATGGGGGTTGTTCAGTGCCCAGGGCCTGCCTCCTCCCTGCCCTGACACTGGGTTTGAATTTCCCAGTTCCTGCTGCACCCTGTCTTCCAAGGCTTGTTCCTGGTGCCACTTTGACTGACTTCAGGAGAGTGTGTGGAAGGGATAAGTGTTCTGATCGGGAAAAGAGTCCCTTTATTTCATAGCTGGGGACAGGAGAAGGCTTTAAGGAGCACGGTCTCCTTCCCAGTGCTGTGTCAGATCTGGCCCTCACTCCCAGGGCTGTCACTGCTCCTTAGGGAGTAAAGGAAACTCCACTGGAGTCAGAGTCATGGGGCTGCTGCCGCTTGAGATCGGCATCCAAAACCCGGAATGTCGCTGTGGGAAGCAGTGGCAGCTTCTCCCAGGAGCATTCCGACAGCTCTCCCGGCTGTGGAGCTCTGAGCAGCTCCTGGGAATGAGGCTCAGATCTGCAGAACTGTGACAGCTCCAGAGGTTTTTCCAAGCTACCTGGAAGTACCCCTCGCTACCCGAATCTTCCACGTGCTGGCTGCTTCCCTGGCACAGGTACCTTGGGATGTGGCGGGTGGAGAGGCCCTTCCTGCAGGGACGGGAGCGGGCAGGTGTGCAGCCCCCAGCCTGTGGCACCCTTTTAATGTCACTTCCAGCCTTGGAGTGTTTTCCTGCCAGGAATTTACCTTGGATTGGCTTCCTGGCTTGCGCTGGGAGGGGTGCACGCAGCGCTGCAGCTGGGAGAGGCTCCAGTGGGAAGGAGCCTGCTGCCAGCCCTCGAGGGAAAGCTGCGGGCAGGAATCCGGATCATTCCCTACGGGCACCCCCGTGGGCGGAGCAAACCCAGCGAGCCACTGCTGAACGCAAACGTGGGTTTTAATGAGCAGGCTCGGGGGGCTCCATCCCGGCGAGGCTCTGTCCCCAGGCCTCTTCCCCCGGGATTCCCTCGGCAGGGAGCGGGCTGCTCCTGCCGCTCCTCACTCCGGCCGGCTCCTGTAGTGGTGGATGTTGGCCAGGACCCAGGCTGTGGGCAGCAGGAAGGAGGTGAACATCACGGTGAGGGCGATGGCTTGTTCCTGTGGGGGACGAGGAGCGGGAATCAGGGGCATGGCTGGTGCCGTCCAACACCGCACCCCCAGCTCGCTCCCCTGCGCTCTTCCCCCTCCTGTGGGGCCGCCCCGGGGCTCTGGAGGCAGGTCTGGGGAGCAGAGCTGTTCCCACTGGCAGTGGGTCGAGCTGGTGCTCTCCAGGTTCGTTGTTTCTCTGGGACACGGGAGCAGTGCATGACCTTGAAGCTGTGGCCGGGGCCTGCGGTGTCCCTGACTTTCAGATGACTTTGGGATGGGAATTGCAGCCTCATATCCCTGGTGCAACCAGGACAGCATTAACCCCCTGCGCTGGCACCTTTCTTTGATTTATTTGCCTGGAAAAAGCCTCTCCAGGCTCCTGCAGCTCCTCTGTTGCAGACCTTGGAAAGGCAGCAGACGGAAACCCCCCAAAAAAGGGGGTGGAGGGGGAACCAGGCAGGATTTTGGTAGAAAGCTCCTTTTTCCCAGCTTGTTTCACCCAGCCCAGGAGGGTCTGCTTTGGTGGGGGGACTGTCCCCACAGGGGGAGTGTCAGAGGGACTTTGGGCTCTGCGGTGACAGCAGCCCTGTCCTTGCCCGTGGGGACACCCCTTTGGGGTGACTGTCCCAGGACAGGGGCACAGGGTCTGGGTCTGTCCTGGTCTGTCACGGCTGCCCCTTGCCCTGGGCAAAGGTTAAGAAAGGGGCTGAAAGGACAAAGTCAAACGGCAGCAGGAGCCAGAGGTGGGGAGCAGGGTACGGACACCGCGGGGGTGTCCATGGACACCACGGGGGTGTGGGCTGGAGCCCGAGGGCACATTCCTCCTGTTCCGCCCCCTCCCCTTTTGCTTCCACCCCCTTCCAGAATAATTTGACCCCGACACCACAGAGGGTTTGCCCCCTTCCCCCCCCCCCCCCCCCCGCAAAAACCGGGCTGTTCCCACTTTTTCAGCCCCCAGGATACTCACGCCAGCAGAGAGCGGGTGCTCGGGGGGGCTGGAGCGGAGCTGTGCCCGGGGGACCCGGGAGATCCGGAGGGCAGCTGCCAGGAGCTGGGAGCCCCTCTGGAAACCCCTCATGGCGCTGTCAGGGCGATCCCGCTGCTCCTGGCTCTGCAGCTGCCCAGCTTGTCACTGTCACCGCTGCCACCACGCCCCTGCCACCCTCGGCACGGCTCCAGGGGCACGGGGAGGAACGGCCTGGCACGGCAAGGTTTTCCCAAATTGCTCTCGGCCTGATTTTTCTTCCCTTAATTGTTTTTGGATTTTTTTCCCCTCAGCACTGCCCATGACTCTGAGACCAAAAACTGTCCCGAGCCAGCACACGGGGACACTGAGATGCTCTGCTGGAGAGCAGAGACCTCCTCTTGCAAGGACCTTTTCCCTTGGAGCAAAACTCTTCCTCTGGAGCAGAACTCCTCTCTCCTTGGACCTCCTCTTCAGCGGGCTTTTACAAACTTTGTAGCGCTCAAAACACCATTCAGCGAGAAAGGACACTCTGGGAAAGACTATTTCCAAATTCCTCTGGTGAAGGGAAGGAGGTGGGGTGCATGCCACTGGGATCAGCTGGGGAAGGAGCTGCTCGTCCCCGTGTACCGGTGGCTGCTGGACAGGGATCCAGTGCTCCAGAATCCCTGTGGATGCCCAGCCATATCCCCATCCAGGGGACGGATATCCCTGCCCCTGCCACGGACTCAGCCTGTGCTGGCATCACTGTGCTGGTTGTGAGGAACAAACCAAAGGGGACGTGAATCCAGCTGGGGCACAGCTGGGATTAGACCCTGGGACAGCAAAGCAGTAGAGCTGGCAGCACCTGCCCGGGCTCTGCCCTTTGTCAGGGTGTCCCCAGGGCAGCCCCGGGGCATGGGGACTGACCCAGCCGGGCTCCATGGGGGGTTTCCGTGGATTTACAGCGGAGGACAGATGTGTTATGCCGGTCCTGTAGGGGCTGGATCGGGCAGTAGCATAACCCCTGTGGGCACCGGGGCCGCTGGCCGCTCGGAGGGGCCGGTGCTGCCTGGCCGCAGCTCCGCCCCCGGATCCCTGAGCCAGCAGGCTGGAACCCGCTGAACGGGCTTGGACAAGCGTGCCAAAGCCAGAGTCCACATGGAATTTTTTTCCTCCCTGGAAACAGCCGAGGGGTAGGGTCAGAGCGTGGCTGGGGACACGGGAGGTCAGCAGGGTGTGCTGCTACCCCGGCTCTCTGCCGGCGGCTTTGGGACCACCGAGCCATCCGGCTTGGTTTTGCTCTTTCAGTTCCTCCTGCCCCGGCTCCCTCCGCGGGCACTGAGCTCAGCTGGACCAACACTTGCGTGTCCAGGATCGTTTTTCCAACTTTCTTTTTAAGGAGAGGGGGGAAAAAAGCGATTTCCTTCCTTCTTTCTCGGTTGGGCAACTTCCGTCCTTCCCTGGAGCAGCCTCTCTCCGCCTGCACAGGCTCAGCCCGGCCTCGGGACCGAAGGCAAGACCCACCTCCTCCCTTCCGCGCCCTGGGGCTCGGGCTGGGTCGGGATTTTTCACTTTCCCGGAGGCAGGACTTTCCTCGCAGTTCAGTCTCGGTGAGGAAACCGGGCTGTGCCTGCAGCCGGCTGCTCTCAGGGAGGGGTTTGGGGGCTGGGCGCCCTCCTTGCCCCTGCGTCCCCCCGGCTGGATTCCCAGCTCCGCTTGGAGTCTCTCAGAGCCCCATTTCATCATTCCTGTGTTTTCCCTGTGCCCGGCATTGCCAGGAGGCAGCTGCAGCTCCCTTTTGTCAGGGGCTGCTTACGCGCGTCCGTCTCTGTGCGTGTTTTTGGTCTGTAGTTACACGGATGTTTGTACGTGGCACGTAAATACGATTTTGTGTACAAACCAGTGGAATAGAAAGGTCCTGCCCCAGGAAGCTGAGCTGGAGATGCAGGAGCGAGGGGGAACAGAGGGGTGCAGTGAGCTGGGAGAGGGGGAAGTCTCGGGAGCTTTTCGAAGTGCCACGGAACAGCACGGGGAGGAAGAGGAGGCCGGAGGGGGAAGGTGGCTCTGTGTGTTGGGAGAAACCGCTGCGATCCCATCGCGGCAGCAGAAGAGCAAGAGGGGGGAGGCCGGGGAGTGATGAAGCCCGTGAGCTGTCGGGGGTTTGGGACAGCTGGAGATGGCGTGGAGGAGCGGAGGGGATCCACCCCGGGGCTGGGGGGAAGCTGGGATGGGGGAAAACCGCTGGAGGTGACCAGAGGGGACGGAGACGGCTGGTGGCAGGCGGGGGGTGACGGGGAGCGGGCAGCGCTTTGTGCCCTCAGCCCCCGCCCCGTCGCTGCGCTCCGCAGGCGGGGCCGGCGGCGATGGCCCACGGCGAGGGCGACCCCGGCGTGTTCACGGCCACGGCCCTGCCCGGGGACCCGCGGCTGCTGCCCACGGTGACCAACGCCTTCCTGGGCACCCGCGTGTTCCGGGACATCCTGCACGCCGCCGGCGTGTACAGCGGGGCCGCGGGGGACACGCACCGCGCCGATGTCCCCAGCCCCCTGGGGCTGCGCATGGCAGCGCCCGGCGCCCACTGCCCGGCCCAGAGCTTCACCCTCGACACCTGGACAGGTGAGCAGCGAGCCGCCCCCTTCCCCTCGGGCTCTGCCGCAGGTTCCCTTCTCTCTGCTTTTTCTGCCTCTGCCGCTCAGTCGCATCTTCCCTCTCATGCTCCCTTCGCCTCGGGGTGCTGCTCCCCTGGAACAAGAGGAAAATTCCCCTTTTGTGCGGGAATAAGCGATTTTCAGGCTGTAGCTCTATCCCTGCTGGGGCCAGGCTCGGCCGATGCTCTTTAATCAAAATGTTTGATGGCACAGACCATCCCTCAGCAGCTTGGCCAGACTTGGTGTCAGCGGTGTTGTCCAGTCCACAGCTGGCTCTGGACCCGGGAAAAGCCGTTCCTTGGCCAGTAGGAACCAGCAGACAGGGCAGGGGTGGGAATCCATGTGTTTCCAAAGGCTGGTGGCTCTGGCTGTGCTTGCAGGGACCTTCAGCCACACGATTCAGTGCCCTGGCTACACGGCCACCCACCAGCTCTATGCCCACCACTCCCTGGTCCACCTGATGGCCTTCAGCATCACCGTCCGGCGCTTGGACAGCTCCACTCATCCCGTCACTGTCCAGCTCCAGAGCCTGTTCGTGCCGCAGAGCCAGGACCTGGACCTGACCCCAGGGCCAGACTTCCAGGGAGCGCAGTGAGTGTGGGGGCCGGGGGTCCCGGCCCTGAGCCCACCCTCCACGGGCTGTGGCACAGGGGTCTGCTCCCCTGGGGAATGAACTGCAGGTGTAAGGCTGGAGTGGGGCTGGAATGGTGAGGGGTGTGGGGCTGGAATGGTGAGGGGTGTGGAGGCTTCTGCACATTCGCTTCACCCTGAACCCCTGAAAACCCCTGAAATTAAGCACAGAAACATTTTTGTTCCTTGCAAGTCCAGAATTATCCCTCACTCTGATGTGTGAGAGCAGGGAAGGGGCCAGGGGCTAGATGTGATTCCAAAGAAGTGAGGCTGGGGAAAACGGGAGGTTTGGAGGGAATGATGTTTTTTAGAACTGGATTCCTGGGACTGGAGACCATTTGTGGCAGCTTCCCACTGCCAGAGGGCAGGGTTAGATGGAATACTGGGAAGAAACACCTTCCCCCACCGCTTCCCGTCTCCCACAGCTACATCTACGGGCAGACGCTGGTTCCCGAGGTGGAGGGCGGCCCCCGTCCCACTGTCCACATGCTGTGGACCCCCATCCCACAGTCGCTGACGCTGGGCGGGGAGGAGCGGGAGCGGTGCTGGGAGTTCCTGGCGGCCGTGGCCGGGAGCGAGGAGGAGGCGAAGCGGAGCTACAGCGCGGGGCTGGCCCTGGTGGCCGCGGGGTCCCTGCACCGCTCCCACGTCCGCGCCTGGGCCGCGCTGCGCCGGGGCTGCTCCGTGGAGCTGGACGGGCCCCCGGCCCTGCGCCAGGCGCTCCACGGCTGCCTCTACTACCTGCTGAGCGCCGTCCCGCCCCAGGACAGCCCCGGAGTCCCGTTCCACGGCATCAGCCCCGGCGGCTTGTCCAACGGCACCCGCGGCGAGGACTACTGGGGACACGTCTTCTGGGACCAGGTGAGGGGGGCCGTGCTGGCCTGGGGGCTTGGCACAGCGAGGGGGATGGAGGAGACTCCATCCTTCCTCCGTCGGGATGGAGCAGGCTATCCTTCAGTAGGGATGGAGGAGACTCCATCCTTCCGTCGGGATGGGGGTGTCCTTGGAGGGTGGAGCTGGCGGGAGCACTTGGGTGTCCCCACCGCAGCCAATCCCGCCTCGTGGCCTGGCAGGACACCTGGGTGTTCCGAACATCCTGCTGCTGTATCCCGCGGCTGCCCGCGCCGTCCTGCAGTACCGGCTGCGCACGCTGGAGGGCGCCAGGCGCAACGCGCAGGAACAGGGCTACGAGGTGCGGCAGCGACCCCGGGCGGGGCTGTCCCCAGCGCTGTCCCCAGCCCCGTCCCCAGCGCTGTCCCCAGCGCTGTCCCCAGCGCTGTCCCCAGCGCTGTCCCCAGCCCCGTCCCCAACCCTGTCCCCAGCGCTGTCCCCAGCGCTGTCCCCAGCGCTGTCCCCAGCCCCGTCCCCAACCCTGTCCCCAACCCTGTCCCCAGCCCCTGTCCCCAGCCCCTGTCCCCAACGGTGTCCCCAGCCCCCTCCCCAGCCCCTGTCCCCTGCCCCGTCCCCAGCCCTGTCCCCAGGGGATGCCGGGCTGTTCCCGCGGGGCGCAGCACAAGGGGATGTGCTCATGGATGCTTCGCCCGGCAGGGTGCAAAGTTCCCGTGGGAGAGCGCGGCCACTGGCCGGGAGGTGTGTCCTGAGGAGATCTACGGAGCCCAGGAAATCCACGTCAGCGGGGATGTCCTGATGGCCTTCGAGCAGTATTACTGCACCACGCAGGTAAAGGGAGGGTCGCCCCCGATGGCCGGTGGCCGGACACCTGGACGCTGTCGCTGTCCCTTTGCTGAGGAGCTCTGCTCTCGCTGGTCCGCAGGCTCCCTCCTGCAGCCCTGCCTCCTCTGTCCTTGCTCCCGTGGGCGTCTCAGCATCTTTTTGGCTCAAAGCAGGCCAGTCTCTCCTCTTGCTCCCTCCATCTCCTCAGAGCTCCTCTCCATCCTCCTGCTGACTTTGGGCCTGGCGGAGTCTCCCTCATGGCCCTGTTTTTGCCCCAGGACCAGCAGCTGTTCCGGGAGGACGGGGGCTGGGAGCTGGTGGAAGCCGTGGCTCAGTACTGGTGCAGCAGGATGGAGTGGAGTGAGGAGGAGCAGCTCTACCACATCAGAGGTACCTATGCCGTGGGAATGGGGTGGAAAGCAGAGGTTTGGAGCCACGTGGTCTAGTGGAAGCTGTCCCTGCCCATGGCAGGGGTGTGGAACTGGATGAGCTTTAGGGCAACCCAAACCACCCTGGGATTCCATGACCTGGAGGTCCCCTTCAAGATGTCCTCAGGATGAGGTGCCTGCATCCACCAGCCAGAGCTGCATCCCAGCTTGTTCCTCCTTCAGCACCAGCACCACGCATGTTCTCCACTGAGCATCCCACCGGGACTGTGTGGGACCCTGCCAGCAGGAGGGTCCCCTTCCTTCAGCCGTGTCCCCAAGGAGGGGCCCAGAGCCACGGCAGCCCCTGGGTGTGCTGAGGTGCGAGGTGTCCCCTCCTGTCCCCCCAGGTGTCATGCCCCCAGACGAGTACCACAGCCAGGTCGATAACTCTGCCTTCACCAACGCCGTGGCCCGGCGCAGGTAACGCTTGGAAAGCCTCCCGGGAGCACCTGGAAGCACGGCCCAGCTATCCCCTGGCACTCCCGAGGGCATCCTTCCTCCCTCTGCTCACAGCCCTCTCCCTGTCGCCCCTCTGCAGTGGGAGGAGGAGCAGGGGCTCCCCCAGCTCCTCCGCCCTGTTCAGTGCCCAGTGAGGCTGAGCGGGATCTCCCTTCGCAGCGGGGCTTTTCCCTTGGCATTCCGTGAGGTGTCCGTGCTGTCAGCCAGCTGGAGACGCCCACAGCCAGGGGAACGGGCTCCCGGCTCCATGATGGAAGCTCTTAGCCCGGCTCAATCTGTGCCCCCTGTTCTTCCACAGCAGCTTTTTCTGCAGCTCCTTCTGTCCCCTCCCTCCTCTCACTGTCACCTATCCCTGACATAAAACCTTGTTCCTCCTCCTTTCCAGCTTAAATTTTGCCGCTGCCCTGGCTCGGGACCTGCTGCTCCCGGTGCCGGAGGAGTGGGAGGACCGTGCCAGGAAAATCAAAGTGCCCTTTGACGAGGAGAGGAAATACCACCCTGAGTACGATGGCTACAGCCCAGGTGAGCGGGGAGGCAGTGGCAGCAGCCCACGGATCACACTTTTAATCCTGGAAGGATCGGAATTCCGACCGGTTCAGACTTGGGAATGGTAAAAGAAGAGTCCCTGCTCTTGCTGCAGTGCACAGAGCTGGGCTCGGGGTGGTTTTCCTGCCTCACTGGATTGTTTCTCATCAGCGGGCTCAAAAACTCAGGAAATTTGGGAACTGTCCCTGTCTGACCAGCCCTGTCCCCAGGTGAGCCAGTGAAACAGGCTGATGTGGTCCTGCTGGGCTTCCCACTGATGCATCCCATGAGTGCCGAGGTCCGGAGGAACGACCTGGAGATGTACGAGCCCGTCACCGACCCGGCCGGGCCGGCGATGACCTGGGTGAGGAGAGGGCAGGGCCCAGCCTGGGACTGACCCCCGGGGGGGTGTCCCCATCCAGGGGACGCTGCAGAGCTGGGACGTGCCCTGGAAGTGTTCGCCCCGGGTCGGAGGGGTGGCAGAGGCGGCGCTGCTTCCGCTGCGCTGCCACCTTTGCCTCTCCGGCAGAGCATGTTTGCCGTGGGCTGGCTGGAGCTGAAGGAGCTGCAGAGAGCCCGGAGCCAGCTGCAGAAGTGCTTCAGCAACATCACAGAGCCCTTCAAGGTGAGCAGCGGGGCTGCAGAGCCCTCCTGCTCCCGGGCGGGTGACGATGGGATTGAAACCCACAAAACCGCCCAGAGCATCCCAAACCAGCTCCTGCATCATCTCTTTCTCGTGCTGGAGCAGGTCTGGGTGGAGAACTCGGACGGGTCGGGAGCTGTGAACTTCTTGACGGGGATGGGTGGATTCCTGCAGGTCGTCCTCTTCGGCTTCACGGGGTTCAGGTGAGACCTGCTGTGTCACTTTCAACTCCCGAGCAATGCTGGCCCCTTCAAATGTCCCCGTCTGGCTGGAGGGAAGGCGGGAACAGGTAGGAGGCTCGTGGTCCCCGGTCACTTTGGGGAAGCAAAACGCCATTCCCTAAGCCTGCTCTGCGGCTCAGCAGCAACATCACCCCGTCTCCTTTGGATGTGGTGAGGGAGCACCTCCTGCAGCCTTGCTGTGGGCTCCCTGCTCACATGTGGCTCTGGGAGCCTCCCTGCAGGGAGGTGCTGAGCAGGCATCGCCTCAGCTTTAAAATATCCTGGGAAAACACGGAGCTGCTCATGTAATTTCAGAGCTGTGGTGGTTTCCACCCTGGAGCCGCCGTCTCTTCAGCCTGTTCCTGGTTTAACTGAGGCTGGATCCAGCCTTTTGGTTCCCGGTGAAAACTTCCAGCCCTAACTATGTGTTTTTACTCTCTGTGTGTGGCCAGAGCTGCTGGGAAACCCACCCCGTTCCTTGGCAGAGCTGGGTGCGAGCTGCCGTATTCCCAGCTGGAAACCTCGGCTTTGGCTGAGCTGGGAGGTCTCCAGGCGCCCGGTGTGTGCCGGCTCGGGCCCCTCGTGGCACCAGCTCAAGCCACGGCTTTGGGGCTCCGGCCAAATTCCAGAGGCGGCGGCGACGTCGTGCGGCCACGCTGCCGCCTGTCCCGCCGCGGGACACGGATCCTGCGCAGCGCTGGGGCTCCCCAAGCCTCCCTCGAGCCCTCTCCGGTCCCTCAAGCCCTCTCAGCACTCTGGTGCGCCGGGATTTGGGTCGGAGACAAGAGGGGCCGTTGTTTTTCCTCACCCAGAGCCAACGCCCACCCAGGCAGCTCGGCTTTGGGTCAGGGATGGAGGGAGCGAGCCGGGATCTTGCTCCGTTGTTTCTGGGCAGGGAGCATGACCAGCGGTGCTGGGCTCCCAGCCCTCCATCCCGTGGGAATGGCAGCTGGGGTGGGTGTCTGAGGGTCACCTGCTCCCAGAGGAGCAGGGCATTCCCGAGGTTTTGCCAGCACGGCTGCTGCTGAAGCCAGGCTCTGAACCAGAGCAGGGAACCGAGCTGCGTTTGTTTTAATATAAAATCCAAGCTTACGGAAACCCCAGGTCCCAGCCGTGGAACTGGGATGGGACAGGAGTGCCCTGGGGTGGGCTGTGGAATCACAGCCCCAGTAGCTCCTCTTCAGGTGCTCCATCGGGGTGTTCGGGATTTGCCCGGGGATCCCCGGGTGCACCGAGGACCCTTTCGGACTCCTCTGGGGTGGTGATGCCTGGAGAGGTGGCTGCTCCCCCAGCCCGAGCTGGGCTCCTCTGTGGCTCCTGCTGTTCCCACCCCGCCGTGCTCCTGCCTTTCCAGGATCACGAGGTCCGGCCTCCTCTTTGATCCCGCCTTTCCCGACGATATCACCAAGCTGAACATCTCCGGCGTCTCCTACTTGGGCAACAAACTGGGGGTGACCATCACCAGGGAGGAGACCAGGATGGAAGTGACTGAGACCTGCCGGGACCCTCCGGCGTCTGCCCTGGAAGCTGTGCTGGAGTCGGGACAGTGCTTTCCCCTGAGGGAAGGTACGGCAGCGGCGCCCGGATCTGGATCAAATCATTTGGGAAGACCATTCCCGTATCTCACATGAGGGGTTTTGTGTTGCAGGGCAGAGCATCTCCTTCCCCACAGCGCCCGGATGGATCCAGAGGTCCCCCGGCAGGACCCCCTAAACCTTGGCTGATCCGGGCATTGCCCCTTGGAGCAGCAGACCTGGGATGCTGGGGGTGGGGAAAGGTAACAGTGGGTGGAGAGGGGGTGCCAGGCTGTGCCAGGAGGCCTTTGCCCCCCAGGACTGTGTGTGCCACCTGTCGCTGTGGCCCCGGGGGTCGGGGGCCGGAGCTGTCACCATGGCCAGAGCGGTCACCGCGTCAGAGCCCCCCACTGCCCTCCACACATCTCTTACTCGGCACAGGAGAGGAAACCCAGCCTGAAAACGACCATTTCAGACGTGTTTTCTAAACACCCAGGAGGTGTCTGTGCTCTCAGGTGTTTGTGTTTGTAAGGAAGCCCCTTCCTGACTCCAGGATCCTGACTCCAGCCCCTCCAGCATGTCCTGCCCCACTCCTCACCTTCCCGCCGCTTTGCTCTGTGGGCTCAAAGGCTGTGGAGGCTCAGCCAGCGCTGTTCCACCAGATGAGTGATGTTTTGGCACTGAGTATTACCCCAAGATGTGCAGCCGAAAGCCTTTTAGCCCCGTGTTGGCAGCACACAGCTCCTTCCCCATTGTTTGTTGTGCAACATCCCTTACGTGTTCTTAAACCCTTATCTGCGTTATTTCCCCTCTTTTCAAGCGGTTTTGGCGCGAAATCCTTTCTCGCCTGGCGTCTGAGGGGCTGCAGGAAGCCCGGACGGCAGTGATCTGTAGAACCACCCTGCCAGATGGTGGCAAGGGCAGCATTTTTCCGGGCCCGGAGCTGCTGTGGATTTGCTCAGGGCGTTGCTGGTGTCACGGAAATCCCAAGAATTGCTGCGCCTGCACAGGGCGGGCGTGGCACCCCCCGCCCCGCACTCTGGGCTGCGCAGCATCCCTGTCCCGGGGAGGGCAGGACAGCCCCGGGTGGAAGCAGGGAGTGCCGAAGGCGTTCCGTGCCCCGCGGGGTCTGTCCTGGCCAAACCGACCCCAGGAATCTCGGCCCAGTTTATAAAAAGCCCCGCGGCTGCTCCGTGCCCCGAAGCATCTGGGACTGCTTAGGGCTGGAGCAGCGACTCTCCCGCTGCCGTGTAATTACTTGGGGCCTGCTCCGGCCTCATTAGAGCCGCCGGCCCCTAATTAGAGGCAACTCTTGGCAGGAGAAAGGGACCACGATGTCCCCAGCCCCGTCACTGCGCCCGGATTGGGATTTGGATGGCGCTGGGATAAAGCCCAGCTCTGAGCCAGGGCTAGTTGGCAGTAAAGGGGGTTTATCCTCAAAAAAGGGGTCCTTTAGTCCCAAAATGAGCCGTCTCCAGCCCAGGCAGGGAGAGCAGGGAGCAGTGGGGGTGTATCCCAACTCCCCCCCGTCCTGGCTGGGACTGGCTGGGGATGTCTGCGTTGCTGTAATGAGTTCGCAGGTCTCAGCTCCCCTTTGGGGTGGGGAGGTGACAGCCCATTTTCTTCATCCTGTCCCCACGAGGCCCGGGAGCGGCTCTGCTTCCTCCCCTCCTCGGTCCTGGGGCTCCCTGTGGCCAGAGGTGGCCCTGAAGGCTGTGGGAATGATGGTGTCACCCAGCTGCCAGGAGCCCGATCGGAGCCCAAAATCCCTATTTACGTTTTCCCTTTGGCACCCCCCTGTCCCTTTCCACACCCAGAAACTCGCGCTCAGTGAAGCGTTTAATGACTAAACAGTGATCACGGAAGCTGGGGCTCCACGTGAGGTCACGGGAGGTGAAAAAAACCCCACAGGACAAAGAAAAATGACTCTGCCCTCACAGCGGGGTGGCAGAGAGGGGTGGTGGCCTTTTGGGCGGCCGCCAGCGAGGCAGAGGAGGTTCCGCCAGCCCTTCATCCCTGGCTCACTGGTCCTCGTCGTCGCTCCCGCTGAACTGGTAGGTGAAGAAGCCGACGGACTCCTGGGCCAGCTTGGAGAGGTGGATGACACCGGTGACAATGAGGGCACCGAGCAGCAGCGGCAGCACCACGCTGCCCGCCGTGGCCAGGGCGTTGTAGCAGCGCGCCTTGGAGCTGAAGTGCCGAGCAGCTTCCACGTCCCCGGACACTTTCCGATCCCGAGCCTGCAACAGCCGGGGAGAGCCCCTTCCCTCAGCCCCTTCCCTCAGCCCCTTCCCTCAGCCCCTTCCCTCAGCCCCTTCCTCAGCCCCTTCGTGCTCCAGGGCTTTGTCCCCCTTGCAACCCACAATTCATCCATTCTTCCACCCATCCATCCATCCGTCCATCCGTCCATCCGTCCCAGGCTGCTCCTGCTCCCCTCCAGCCCCACATTTTTCCCCACTCGTGTTTTCCCTCCTGCTTCATCCAGAGCCTCTCTGGCTCCAGCCGCTGCTCGTCCGCGTCTTTCTGCAGCTCTAGCTGCTCCTGCCAGAGGGGCTGGAGGTGTCACGACCCCCACAGCCCTTTTAAGGATGAAGCAGCTGCTCCTCGGGTGGTGGGCAGGGGGCTGTGGTTATCCGGGGCTGTCCCACAACCTCCGGAATCAGTGGCAGGAAAAGCAGGGAGGATTCACCAGCAGCAGGTGTCACCTGCCTGCGGAGAGTGTGGGGATCTGCCCGCCCGGGAGTTATCCCGAGTGCTCTGTGCCTCCGCGGGCATCCCTCCCCGGCCGTCCGCGTGGGGCGGGATTCCCGGAGCCCCCCGGGCGCTCGGGTGCCGCCGGTGCCGGTACCTTGACGGCGAAGGCGAGCGCCACGAAGCCCAGGCAGCAGAAGTTCATGTAGAGGGTGTTGAAGATGGCCCAGACGAGGTGGTCGCGGGGCGCGGGGGCGGCGGGGGACGAGCCCCGCTTGGGGGGCGGCCGCTCCTCCCGGGGATACGAGGTGTCCATGGCCACCGAGAGGGGCACCGCGGCTCCGGCAGCCTCGGGGCAGCGCGGCCGGCGTCCCTTTTATACCCCTGCTCCGCTAAATATAAACCTGGGAAATTACAGCCCTGAGGCGTGCGGTTGTCCCACGGGCCGGGCTGGGAGAACGGCTGGGATGGCGAGGCCACGGGCTTTTTATAGCCAGCCTTCCTCCCGGGATGAGGAGCACGGGTGGCTCCAGCGTGACTCGGACGCCGCGGGAGGGTCACTCCGAGGACCACCACGGCGCTGGCCGGCACAGGTACCTCCAGCCCCACCCTCCAGGTGTGCTGGGCAGGCCAGAGCCCCCCTCGGCAGCACCTTTGGGCTGCCGGTGGGATGAAATGGGAAGCTGATGTGGGAAGGTGGAAGAGCCACATCCACGGGACTCCGCAGCAGCGGGGGGGAGACGGGGCTGCAGCGTGGGGGGCGTGGGCAGCCAAAACACACGGAGGGGCCTTAATTTCCTTTTTCTGCCGTGCCCAAGGTGTTGGGAAGGAACTTCCCTGGGATGTGGGCTGGAAGCGCTCTGCTCCGCGGCAGGATGGAGGCAGAGAGGGGAGGGAGAGGAGGAGGACGCCACAAAGATGCCCGAGGACCCGCTGCGGCGCCCCGCGGTGAAAGAGGTGGCAGCGAGGGGGGTGGGCGGGACGGACTCTCCTGGGGGCAGCGGTGACCCACAGGTGTGTCACAGGTGCCAGGAAGGGCGTGAGCAGAGCAAAGAGCGGGGGCTGCCCCCCACGCCCCGTCCCCTCCCGCGGCTGTGCGGGGACACCCGCGGAATGGACAGCGAGGGGACGGGGGGTCACACCCATCGCCCCCGCGCCCCGTTTTGGGGGCAGGAGGAGGGGGGAAGCACCCCGCGGGTGGGGCCAGGCCAGGAAGCACACTCAGGGTGGTCCTGTGTGTGGAGATGACGATGGCGGCGACGATGATGATGATGATCACCACGACGACGGCGACCACGATGATGATGATCACCACGACGACGGCGACCACCAGGGAGCAGATGATGTTCGCCACCCTGGCGCGGTCGCCGTGACGCCGGGCACACTCCAGGTCCCCCACCAACTTGCAGTCACGGGCCTGGGGGGCAGTCGGGGGGCTCAGTGTGTGGGGGACAGGCTGGGGGGCCAACCCAGCCGGGGGTGGCCTCAAGGTTGTGCTGGGACCCCAGGGACGTGTCACCAAGGGCAGGGGTGAGGACCGGGGTGGTGTCAGGGAGGGCTGGGGGTGGGGGGACGGGACTGGGAGGTGCCGAGGTGAGGGAAAGGTCCGAGTCGGGCTGGGTCGAGGGGTCCCGGGTCGGGTTGGGTTGGGGGGTCCCGAGCTGAGGAGGGAGTCGGGAAACGCCGGGGGTCCCGTGCCGGGCTCAGTCGGGGTGTCCTGGGAGGAGCTGGCTGGGGGGTCGGTCTGCGTGGGGGTGCCGGGGCCGATCGGGACTGGATCCGGGGTGCCTGGTGAGGGTCCCCGGTTCGCCCCTCACCACGACGGAGCAGACGAGCGCGGGGAAGCCGAGGCAGCCCAGCCCACCTCCCGCGCACCGCAGCAGCACACTGAACACCGACCAGAGCACGTAGTCCCGGGGCTGCGGGTCGGACCGGGGGCCGGGGGGTGCCGCCCCCGCCCGGAGGACCGCAGTGGGACGAACACGTCCGCCTGCCTAGGCTCCATGACCGGGAATGAACGCCTGGAACGGGAACGGAGCGCGCTCAGGGCGGGGGACCGGCCCCGCACCGCCCCGCAGGGGGAGGGGGGCACGGCCCTCGGGACCCCCATCCCGCGCAGCCCGGGGGTGCAGGGCAGCTCTGGGGACCCGGAGGGGCTTCGGGGGACTTGGGAGGCTCTGAGGGGACTTGAGGAGAGTTGGGGATGTTGGAAATGATACGACTTCTAATCTTTTTTATGTAACTTTAGTCAGGGGTTTGTTCGCCTTCGCCCGGGGGGAGGGGAGTTCAAGTTTCTCTTGGAAAAGAGAAGTTTCTTTGTCCGCCGGGAGAGGCCCGATGATCTGAAGATGCACAGATCGGGAGCAGCCAGAAGATACAGAGGAGAGAAGCGGCCAGTAGCGAACATTAACCAGCATCAGTCCCCTGGCGTGGTCGGGGACACATGGGCTGGGAAATTGATCGGTGAGAGAAGCGAACAATGAGGACCAAATTATCACCGGAGGCGAAGGGATCAATAACCAACAGGAGATCGAGTGCTAAGAACTGTGCAATTTTAAGACCGGTGAACGAGGATTTCTTTGGGGTTTTGTCTGTATAGATATGGGAAACGTCAGGTAAGGAGCTGTGTGTGGATGGGATGTTCTCCATGGCACGTCCTGGCCAGAACAAAGTCATGCCTGATTCTCTGCCTCTACAAACATCATGCTGGAGGGGTTTTATTCTCTTCCCGGGTTTCGGTGACAGATGGGCTGGGGGGAGCTCTCCATGGCAGGCCGGAGTGGCCACAGGCGGGAGGGAGGGAGGCTTTGGGCTGGGAAAGGGTCGATTTTTTTCCATGTTGGCTTGTGTGGGGCTGCCCTTTGGATTTGTGCTGGAAGCTGTTGATAACACAGGGAGAAGGAGGAAGAGGGGATCTTGGGGCGGTGGCCTTTGCTGTCCTGAGTTCCCATTGGATGTGCTGGGGTTTGGGCAGGCCGAGCCTGGGGCCGGGCAGGCAGCAGATCCTGCTTGCAGCGAGGAGCCCGTGTCTTCCAGGAAAAAGCGAGCAAAAAATGATTCACCAGAGGCTCAGTGCCAGGGATCCTGCAACAAATATCGGCTGTGTTTGTGAGTGGGATTTCAGACATCTTACGAGTGCGGTGTCCTGGCAGGAGCCCGATGTTCGCGGGGCGAGGGAAAAACAGGGTTTTGTTCCCATCCCTGTGGGGCCCCAGCCTCGAGGACCGGGGTCTGCCGAGGGTGAGGAGTGTGAAGGGGAAGGGGGAAGCCAGGCCAGCTGCATAGCTGAGGCTCTGCCAGATGGGCTGCGGCCAGGATTTTCCACGAAGTCCCTGCCGAGGTCACTCCAGGCTCCGCCGGAGCCGGGCAGGGGGTGGCACGTGCGGCAGCCCGGAGGCGCAAGGATCGCTGCCCTGCCAGCCCTTCCAGCCGGGTGACAGGGACGGCTGGTGCTTGGTGTGGCTTCCTCCGGCTATAATTCCCTCCCCTGTGGTATGAGGAAGGAATTGGGAGCATAAATGGGAGGAAACTGGTGGGCTGGAATGAGTTTAATAGCGAAAGCAAAGGCACATGCCAGCGAAGCAAGACACGGAATTCATTCCCTGCTTCCCGTTGCAGGCAGATGGGCAGTTGTTCCCAAGAAAACCGGGCTCCAGGCAAGCAGGATGGGGGCTGTGAGCCATAGCAGGATCCCAAATCGCCTGGCTGCAGGGGAGAGCCATGGAATCCAGCCCCAGTGAGGGGATTTGGGATGGACCCGCAGCACCCGCTGGACCCTTCCCTCTGGGAGCCTCTCCAGCCCCGCTGCCCCACACAATCCCATTCCAGCCCATATCCTGCTCAAGCCCTTTGCACATCCTGCCCCACCAAAGCCAGCTTGCCCTCAGCCCCTCCTGAGGGCCGGTGAGGATGGGGGTGCTCCCGGTGACACCCCGGCAAGGATCAGGTTCCACCCGCATCCTCGGCGTGACCCTTCACACCCCGTACGGATGCAGTATCCAGGATCGTGGAGCCTGGTGTGTCCCCCAAGCTTTGTCTCTGTGATGAGGGACAGTTTCCCCCTCCCTCAGGCACATCCCACGGGCTGATATTGTTTGTCATCTGGCCAAGCTGCAGAGGAACACAAAACCACTTCCCTACGATACGAAACCAAGATGGGGCAAAAGTGAAAGAGACCTTTATTTCAACGAGGTTTCTCTGAACCAGGTGCTTCTCCTCGGGATTATTTTGAGGCAGTTGGGGCTCCAGACCCAGAGCAAAGCAGCAAACAGGCAACAGCGGGGTTGGGGGTGCTCAGCTCCTCCCTGGTGTCCGTCCCCAGACACCTCCAGCGAGGGCCCCACAAAAGCTCCGAGCAGCGAGGGAAGAGGGACAGCACGCCAGCGGGCTCCGGGGGAGCACGTGGACTGTCACTCTGCAGTTTTGGTGACCGGAAGACACTCGCCGGCTCCGAGGGCTGAGGGGAACTCGGAGGGGAGGGGGAATGCACAGCTCTCGCGGCAAGGAGGGGACTAAGTGGGGCCGTACGGGTAGCGATGCATCCCTCCGATGGCGCCGGAGACGATCAGGGCCACGACGGTGACAACAATGATGACGATGAGGATGTTGATCACCAGGGCCGTGATGTTCAGGTACTTGGCCGTGGAGCCGTAGCTCAGTGCCCCGCTGTAGTCACCCAGCACTTTGCGGTCCCTGGACTGGGGGGAGGCAGAGGCAGAGTCAGTGGGGCTGGGCGGGGGCACCCCGGGGTCTCAGGGCTGCGGGAGGGTGGGAGAGGTGCTGCAGGTGCCAGAGCGGGCTGAATCCCCCCAAAACGCCGGGGATACCCTGAAGTGCCCACTGCCCTCCCCCCCCCACCCCCCCCCCCCCAAATCCCTGCCGTCTCCAGAGCTTCCAGCCAGGACTCTGTGGGGTCAGTGGTCCATGAAGAGGGAACTCTGTGGGGTCCATGGGGCACCCTCTGGTCTGGAGTCTGTGGGGTCCATGGGACACCCCTGAACTGAGGCTCCCTGGGGTCCATGGGTCTCCCTGGGGCCGGGGGCTCAGTGGCGTCCACGGGGGCTCAGTGGGGTCCACGGGGCATCCCGGGCTGGGGGCTCAGTGGGCTCTATGGGCGTCCCTGAGCTCGGGGACTCCGTGGGGTCCCCGGGGCCGTCCCCACCCCCGGTGCCCTCCCGGTGCCCCCCCGAGCTCCCCACCTTGACGGAGAAGACGAACGCCAGGAGGCCGAGGCAGCAGAAGTTGCCGTACAGGGTGGTGAAGAGGGACCACACCAGGTGGTCCCGGGGCGGCGGCTGCGTCTCCTCCACCATCACCGTCGTGCTCCGGGGCAGCTCCTCCATGCTCACGTCCGCCGGCAGCACCTCGTACGGCGGCAGTGACTGCTGCATGCCTCCGGCTGGGGGACACCAGAGGTGGCACCTGGGGGACACGTGGTTGTCCGGGAGGTGGAGGCACGGCGGGGCGGATGCACTGGCGGTGGTTTCGTTTCCCCGAGATTCAGGACGGAGCGGGAAGAGGCGGCCCCTCCGGACCCCGCTGTGAGGGGGAAAGGAGGCTCCTCCTCCGCCGTGGGAAGAACCCCGGACCCGCTGTCAGGAAAATCCACCGGCGCCAGAGGTTTATGTCCAAAAGGGAGACAGAGGACTCCTCCAACTTTATTCGAATAAAAGGAGAGAGTGCACCGGGGCACAGGCTGGCGGGGTTCTCTCTCGGTTTTGGGGGACGCAGCCTCCTTTAATCCCAAACTCCCGGCCGCACGTTGCTCTTTTCCTTTCCCCGTTGGCTGCGGTAGCAGGAAGGTGCAGCCTTCCCGAACCGCCTGCCCCACATGCCAAGGTCAGGAGTTCACGCCCGTGCAGAGCCCTGTCTCCCTGAGCAGCCACGCCGTCCGCGCCCGGGGACGAACCGGCTGCCCGAAGGCAGCACAGACGCTGGGACCCATTGCAAAGACACCCGTGCCCCCACCCACGGAATTGTTCGTGAAGACATTGGCACACGTTTCCTCTCCCCGCTGTCCTCCTTCCCTGCTCTATCCCTCTCCTTACCCCTTTCCCCGCTTCTTTCTTTGCCCCCTCACTGCCCGCTTCTTTCCTTGTCTCCATCTTTAGCTGTTCTTTGCCCCCTTTTTGCTTCACCGTTTTCTTTCCCTTTTCTTTCTTTACCCCCTGGTTCCCCTGTCCCTTTCCTTGTCCCCTTTTTTGCCCCCTATCCCCCCTTTATCCTTTACCCCATTCTTTCCCGTCTTTTTTCCTCCCTTACTTGTGCCTTTCTTCCCTCTTCCCCTGCGTTGCCCCTCTTTGCCCTTTCTTTTTTTCCTCACTTCTTTCCCTCTCCCTTTCTCTGCCCCCCTTCATTGCCCCCTTTTTACCCCCTTTTTCTTTCCCCTGCTATCTGTACCCCCTTCTCTTCCCTCCCTCTTTCCCTGTCCCTATCTTGTCCCTTTCCTTGCCCCCTCCCAGGCAGCCACCTGGGGACAACCGTGAGCATTTTGGGGTGCGTTTGGGACAACAGGCCCTAAGGCAGAGTCCTCTCCACGTGGCACCGGAACCCCCGTTGGCACTCCCACCCCCCACTGCCAGGGCTTGTATTCTCGGTGCCGACGGGATGCAGGTTGCTGCTCCCGGAATTTTTTTGGAGGAAGTTTCTCCTGGGTCCCACAAATACAGGGTGAGGCCGGGAGGTACCACTTCTTGGAGATGCCATTTGGGATCCCTGGAAAGCTCTGCTTCCCGAGGGCTGCATCCCCTTAAAGGAATCCCCCTCCCGGGCTTCACGGTGTGAGAGTGCTCGAGCTGTGTTAATGCATCGGAATCCGCAGGACACGCTGGCCCGTAACATCCTGCCGGCAATTCTGGGAATGTTTCTGATTAAACAAACCGGACAAGAATGGCCCCGCCCTGGAAACCGGGATTTGGTTTCTGGGACTCGCAGCCCAGGGCGCTGGTGCCCTCTAGTTTTCCCAGCCGTGAGTGTTATTTTTTCCTTTAGTAACAGATCTCTCCCATCTTTTTGCCCCTAGCCCGAGCCGCAGCAAGGAGGGGACACTGCCTCAGCCTGTGGAATGGGACAGGAGGGAAAAAGTCCCACTGTTTCTCACCCCTGAGCAGCAGAGGGAAGAACCAGCCCGCACATCAGTGCAGTGAGTTGTGGGCGGCCTCAGCCCGGCTGAGCAGAGGCGGCCGGGCGGGGCACAGAGCCGTGGCCCCCGGGGCCCCTTGCATCCAGCCAGGGGGATCCTGGGGATCCAGCCCCCACGGGGCTCCTGAACCCAGTGAGTGCGAGTCGGGGGGTCGCATCCAGCGGGGGGATGATCCCGGGGATCCCGCACTCATCTTCCCGGGGTGATTCCGGGGATCCCGCACTCATCTTCCCGGGGTGATTCCGGGGATCCCGCATTCATCTTCCCGGGGTGATCCGGGGATCCCCGCACTCATCGTCCCGGGGTGATCCCGGGGATCCCGCACTCATCTTCCCGGGCTGATCCCGGGGATCCCCGCACTCATCTTCCCGGGCTGATCCCGGGGATCCCCGCACTCATCTTCCCGGGCTGATCCCGGGGATCCCGCCCCCGATCCCGTGGGATCTCCGCGGGTCCGGGGGGGCCCGTGAGTGCGGGTAGCGCCCCCCTGCGGACCGCGCTGGGCGCTGCAGCCCCCGCCGCTGCCAAGCGGGAACGTACCATCCTCGCCGCCGGGGGGAGGAGTCGGGGGGCGGCCCCGCCGAACCCCGCGTCACCAAACGCGCCGATCCCTCCGTCCCCGCGGCACTGAGACCCCGCTCGGCTCCGTCTCGCCGCCGCCGCCCCGCTCTCCCTCCGCGCGGCGCCGGGGACAGCGCCGGGGGCACGGCGCCCCCCCCGCGCCCCGCATGGCCGCGCCCGCGGCGCCCCGCGGGGATGCCGGACCGTTGGCGTGGAGACGCGCGGCGCCTCCGCAGGCCCCGCCCCCGCGGAGCTCCCATTGGCGGAGGGCCCGCGGCCGGCGCCCCGTGATTGGCCGGGGGCGCCGTCGCTCCTCGGCGGGGGCGTGGCCGCGCACAGCGCCCGCTCATTCATTGCCCCCGCGGGCGCGGCGCGGGGGGGGCCATGCACCGGCGGGCCCGGGGCCGCCGAGCCCCGCACCGACCCCCGGCCCCACGAGCCGCAGCCGCCCCGCGGCCGGCCCGGAGCGCGCGGGCTGGACGGGCGAGGGGCCCCATGGGCCGGGGTTAGCCCGGCGGCGGCGGTGGTGGTGGTGGTGGTGGTGGTGGCGGTGGCGGCGGCGGCGGCGGCGGCGGCGGCGGCGGGGGCGATGCGGGCGGCAGCATGCCGCGGCTCCCGGTGAAGAAGCTCCGGAAGCAGCTGAAGCTGCTGCTGCTGCTGGCGCTGCTCACCTCGGCCGCCTGGTTCACCTACCTGCACATCAGCCTGGTGCGCCAGGGCCGCGCCCTGCGCCTCCCCTTCGCCTACGGCAAAGGTAACGGGGGGAATGGGGACCCGGCAGCCCCCGGAGCGGGGCCTCGGGGGGCTTTGGGGGGCCCCAAGGGGTGGTGGAGCCCCCCCGCCCCGCCGGAGTACCGGAGCACCTGAGGTTTGGGGGTCCCCAGGGCGTGCCAGGGCTCCCCCCCTCACCGAGCTCTCAGAGCAGCTGGGGTTTGGGGGCCCCCAGGGGATTTGGGGGTCCCCCGCCCCGCTGGGGCCCCGGAGCACCCCCTCAGGGGTGGGACCCCCCCGTTTGCAGCGCTGGCTTTGCGTCCCGCATCACCCGCGTGGGTTTGGGGCGAGCGGGACCCCTCCGTGGGCTCCGCGCCCCGGCGTTGGACCTCCGGGAGAAGGGGACACCCAGGAGGGCCCCCAAACCGGCCGGGGCATTCATTGTCCCCCCTCGAGCGGCTCCGTCCTCATTTTTCCACCCGCTGCCTGGGCTGCGATGACAAAGAGGCCATTTATAGCCGCTCGCCGCTGCTGGAAGGGGCAACCTCTTCGTTCCCGTCCCTTCCCGACGTTCCCAACCCTTCCCAACCCTCCCCATCCCATCCCAACACTTTCTCAGCTTGTGCTTCTCTGCTGTATAAAAAAACCAAAATTCCTTTTTTTCTCCCGCCCTCGGATCGCGGCCGGGACGGGATTCCGGGATGCTCCGGAGGGACAGGTGCCCTAAGGCTCGGCTTCGTGTCCAGCCGCTCCCGGTTTTCCCGTGGCAGACCTCCGTGGGCTGCCCGGGGGCGGCGGGGGGCACAAAGCGGCTCGGAATATTTGCTGGCTGAAACTTGAGCCGCAGCGTTCCTGGTGGGACCGACCTCGCCCAGCGCGTTTTGTCCTAAAAAATGAGAAGGGGACGGGATTTGGTGCTTATGGAGGGAGGGTAAGGCTTTCCCGAGGGGGTCAGAGCGGTCCCGGGGGTTGGCAAAGCCTCCCGGCTGGAAAAAACAAAGTTTCCGAGTGGAGCAGCAGCATGATCCTGCAAATTTTTGGGCCTTACGGTAAAATCGGGATAATGCGAATGAGCGAGGCAGGAAATGAGGCTGCTGGAGGAGGGGGGGCACCGGGGGCTGCCGGCTCCCTGCGGGATCCTCCGTGGTGGGAAAGCCGCAGGGTCCGCCTGGTGTTCCCAAGGGGGTTTTCCCTGTGTCCCCACCGTCATCCCGAGCTGCTTCCCGCTGGCCCCGCCGTAATCCCAGTGCTCGGGACGGCCGTGTCCGGCCTCGGGCAGGGGGGAAATGGCATGGGGTCGCCGTCCCTGTGGATGGCTGGCTGGGAAAACCGGGGACCGGGGTCCCCCCGGGTGCTGGGGTGCAGCGGCGCGAGGGTGAGCCGAGGTTTTCCTGCCGGGAGGATGCACAGGGATGCCGTGTGCCGGGATATTCCCAGGTGCTGAGCCGGGCACAGTGCCTTATCCCTGCTCTCCCTTCGTGCCTGGCATCCCGGCCGGCCCCTGGGGTGCTCCATGGGTTCTTCTGTGGAAGGAAGGAAGGGAGGGGATGCCCAGCCCCGCTCTGGGTGCCAGCGGGGCCGAATGGCTGCGAGCTGGGAGCGAGGGGCGCTGGGCTTTGGTGGAGAACAGGGTCTCTGGGAGGGGGGAAGAGAGATGGGAAAGTGTTGGGCCGGTGATGGGCTCGGGTTGCCCCTTGCCATGGGGAACACGGGCTCCTTCCCTGGCTGAGGTGTGGAGAGGTGGCTGATTCCCCAGGGAAAGCTGGATCCGGTTGTCCGGGACAGGACTCCAGGGAGATACCGCTCCTTGCACTGGGATTTTCCAGTGGGCGCCTAAAACCTGGGTGAAGGTATAGGAAAGGCAGAGTTTAGGTCCCATTCAGCTTTTTTGGGCACGAGGTGGTGAAAAGGGGTTGGGTGGAAGCTGGGGAAGGCTTTAGCCGTGCACAGATGGACCCTCATCCTGCTGCTGCCAGAGTGGGAGAGCCAGGGAGTGTTTTAGGTGGAAAAACATTGAACGGAGTAGAAAAAAAAACAGACCAAAAACCCCCAAAATAGATCACAGGAAATAAACCACATTGAGGAAAAAACTTGGTGCAAGGGTTTGGGGGAAGAGCATCACCCCAAGGGTCTGCACACCAAAAGGAGTTTGGGGATGACTTTTGGATTTGGCCACCATGAGCCGGGACCTGTCTGTCTGTGCCAGGGGCGCTGCCCGGTTAATTAACAGGGAAAAAGGTTAATTACTCATTGAACAGGGTGTCAGCAAGCAGCTGGACGCTCTGGAGGCTGCAGATGCAGGGCAGGAGGATTTTAGGTAGTTTTGGGGGGTGTTAAGTGGGGAAGACCCATCCAAGTGGGTTGGGAGCACAGTGGGATTATCCCAGGGGTCCCGGCCCCTTCGTTGGTGACACCTGGAGCATCCAGGGGCTGTGCTGGGAGCTGGGCTGGCTCCTGATAAAACACCCCCCTTCTCCTCATCTTCTCCGAGCAGATAATTGCCCTTCTCTGCCTAATTGAACACACGGGTTCCTCTTGGAAATAATGAGGCCATTACCGTGCTCTCCCGGCTGGAAACGGCACCGAGGCAATGGGGTGGAAACGTGGATGCGCCAGGTGGAAAGGGAAGGGGAAAGGATGAGAAAGCCAAAAAGAAGAGGGAGAAAATGACAATAAAACCCTGAAGTGGCTCTTGGTGGGGGTGTGGGGCTGGGGGTTTGCTGGGATTTAGCATGGAGGGTGCTGGCGGTGCTGGAGCGAGGTTTTGGGAGGATTTTGGGGTTCCGGAGAGCCCGGGATGGGTGCTCAAGGGTGCTAAAGGCAGTCCAGGGGTGAAACGGGGGATGCTGCCTGCTGGATGTGGGTCACCCCTCTGCCGTGGTCCAAAGGGCTCCTGAAACCCCCTGATCCCGAGGCAGCCATGGGATGGATGCTCGGTGTCCTGTCCTTGGCTGCGCTCCCTGCAGGGACCCGTCTTTGGGGGGAGCAGGAGGGAGAGGGTTTGGGATGATGTGTCCCTCTGGGATCCGTCTCGGCAGATCCTTTGATTTTAATTGGGAGGCTGGGATGCTGCAGCCTGCTGTGGGCTCTGTCCTTTTTGTCGGGGACGCCGGGAGCGGGTAGGGAAGGGGATGGGAAGGGCCCTTTGAAGATGAAGGGCAGCGGGATTTGGGACTGGGCCGGGAGCTGCTTTTTCTTCTCCTGGCATCACCCTGCTCTCCTGTCCCTGCTGGGAAAGGCTGTTTTCCCTGGGTGGACCCACACGGGGTCCTGGTGCCAGGGAAAGCAGGTCCCATCCCTGCTGCTGGAAGGGAAGCTTGGAGCTGGGGGAATGGGCTGCTTTGGGTGTCACCGGGACCCTTTTTCCATATGGGAAGCCCTTCCCAGGCTGCCCCAGGCTCTGTGCCCTGCTCCTCTAGGGTGCCCAATGGGAAAAATTTGGCACCTGCCTCTTTTGGGTTTTTCAAAGGCAAAAATGTGTCTCTTCAGAGGCACGAGTGGCTTTGAACCACCCCAGGGTGGCACCTGTCCCCAGCCTGGCTGTGACCCGGCCCCCTTGGCGCCCAGAGGGTCCCCAAAACTGCCCCTTTCAGCCGGGGCGAAGCAAGGGATGGCTTTTCCCAAGCACCGGGAGCTCTTTGCGTTGGTGTTTGGGAGCTTTATCCTTCCCAGCGCAGCCCTGGGTCTCTTCCATCCCTTCCCTGGGCCTGCAGCTGGGCCTCTCCAGAGCTGCTCCTTGGGAAGGGGTGAGCAGCCCCCTGGGGTATCAGTGGCCTTGGCACTGGCAGGATGCAGGGATTTTGGCTGGATGAGGAGCCAGGTGGGAGCTGCTGGAAGAGGCTGGAAAGCTGGAACTGGGATGGTGACCCCGCGGGCAGCGCGGAGATCAGGGGCTGGAATGTCTCTGGGGTGAAATGCACCCTAAAGTTGCCAGCATTTCACAGGGACCTTCTCCAGAGGCTGCATCCCAGGCAGCCGAATCTCTGTGCTGTGCTGGGGACTGTGAGTGAGCCTCTGTTGGCATGGAGCAGGGTCTCGTGGGAGCTGCTCCCGCTCTCTTTGGGTCTGCACGGTGGGGCTGAAGGGCGTCGGACGCGCAGGGAGGGACATGGGGGTGGTCTGGGGGCTGCCCGGTCCCAGGAGGGATTCGAGGTCCTGATTATGAGCATGGAAGTGTCGGAGCCGCCTCCCCTGGTGGGTGTTTGTCAGCTGGAGTGGTCTCATGGCAGCTCCATCGCCAGCCAGAGCGATTCCGCATCGATTTCCACGGCTCCAGCTGAGAGGGCTGTCACGGAGCGGGAAAACAGCTGGAAAGGAGTGGGGCAGGCAGGAAAAATCCCCTTCACTTCTCCAGTTCCCTCGGCGAGGCCGTGACAGGTCCGAGCAGGCAGGGGTGGCCAGGGACTGGTGCCGTGTCCCCGTGGTGGACACAAACCCCGTTCCCCTCGGCCCCGTTGGTGTCACCGGCTGTCACCCAGCCCGTGCCACCACCTTCCGTCCGGGGGTTGTGGCCGGGATTTTTGTCCCGTGTTTCTGTGGCGCTGACAGGGGTACTTGTGGTATTGATTCCTCGCTGGCTAATTATAATCGCCTGACATCTCGTTAGGAGGCTCGTGCAGGGCTGCTCCTCCTCCGAGGCAGGAAGATTTGGGAATGGAACCTCGGGGTTTAATGGAGGCGCCGCCGCTGCCGCCACCTCTGCTGCAGCTGTGTCGGGGTTTAAATGTCACCTCCCTCCCTCCCTCCGCGTCGAAGGGCTTGGAAAAGGGCCAGGAGAAACCCCGGCAGGGAAGAAAGGGACTGTGTTTGGAGCTGGGGAGGAGGAGGCGGGCGCTGGGATGTGAAAGGCTCTCTGTGCTTCCCAGCGGAGTTATGGGGCTGGGATAGCGGGGAGGCGCTTCTCCTGTGGGAGGCATCGCTGTGGGTCCGTCGTACCCATGGCCTGCTCCCCGGGATGAGGATCCTGGCTCCCTGTCTGGAGGCTGCTGTGACTCAGAGCTGGTTTGTGCCATGGTTGGTGCTTCCTGCCCCCTCCTCGCTGCTCCCGATGCATCAGCGTCGCTCCAGGGAAGAGCTCTTAGTGCTTCCATCCCCTCCCTGAGCATCCCCTTCCCGAGGCCAGCGGGTCCCTGCTTGTCCTCAGACCTTCCGCCGTCCCTCTCCCGCCCTCTCTGCTCCTGGAGGGAGGCTGGCAAGGGAATGGGTGCAGCAGTGCTGCTGTGCATCCCGGTGGGATGCTGGGAGGAACTGGAATCCTTCTTCCTCCTCTTCCTCTTCTCCTACCCCTGAGCCGCTCCTCCCGCAGGGCTGCGCTTGGGACCGAAGGGATTTTTGGGAGCGGTGATGCTCGTTGGCAGCAGGCGCTGCCCTGCCCCGCCCATTATCCCCATGGCTCTGGTTCCCAGTTCCCCACAGCCCGACCAGCAGTCGTTTTCCGATATTAACATTGCCAGGGAATTGCGTGGACGCCCGGAAGCCTTTTCTGGAGCGGTGCTGGTGCTTTTGCTCCTCCCTGGATGTGGGAGCCCCTCAGAAGGGATGGGGAGAGCGCGGGGGGCTCGTGGGGGTCCTGAGAGCTCCAAGGATGAGCCTGCCCAGCTTGGGTTAACTCCTGGGGGAGAGTGAAGCAGGATGGCCGCGTCCAGCCATCCTTCTGGATGCAGCCAGGGATGCTGCTGCCTCGGGATGCCAGGCAGGGGGTTTGTCTGTGGCAAATCCCACGGGAGACAGGTTTATCTCCCCCGAGGCCGGGAGAGACTCCCTGAGTGGGTGCCACAGAGCCACTCCTGCCTTCCAGCCCCGGGCAGGTCCCTTGGGAGCGCTGGGCTCCCGGTGGCCGCGGTGAACGCACGGATCAGCGCGGTGGGAACTCCTGAGCGGAGTGCGCGAGACGAGCGCTGGCTCCGGTCCTGCTGCTCCCCATCACCCTCCTCACTGAGGGAAGAGGGATGGATGCAGGAACGGAGCTGGGAGAAGGGAGGGGGCGGCCGGGGGAGCTGCCAGGAGCGAGCTGGGGCTGCCAGGGGCTGAAGAATGGCCGGGAGCAGAAGAAGGGGCTTTAGAGCTTAATTTCCTGTCCCTGCCGTGGGGATGGGATTTGTGCTGCCATCTCCAAGGAGATGCTGGCTGCGCGGCCGCTGGAATACTAATGGTGTGGGAGGCGTGTGGCGGGGGGCTCCGGGCGCCTTGGGCCCCTCCCCGGCTGTGGCAGCCGCTGAGGCCGCTTCATTTTGGGGAGTGGGAGCCCCCAGGACTCGCTGGTGGTGTGGAGGGACAGGGACATCTTCCCACACCCTTGGGAATGGGTCGGTGACCCCTTTCCCGCAATTCCTGGGTGCACCTGAGGCTCCCCCTCATTGCCACGTGGGGGTGGCTGGCTTTTGGGGGCCCACAGGAGCTGGCTTTTGGACACCCACCTCTCCGAGCATTGCCTTCAGCTTCCCATGGCTCCGGATTGAACCACGGAGCTGCGCGCCGTCAGCGGTGGCTGAACTGCAAACTCCCCCCGCCCCCCGGGTTTTGGGGTGGCAGGAAAAGGGGATGTGCCCGCCTCCCCCCCCCCCCCCCAAAATCATTTTCCAAGTCTGCTCCACTGTTTTGGGGGCAGTTTAAAATTCCCTGCCCAAGGAAAAGGAGCTGCAGAGGGGAGTCGAAGGCTGGGGATAATTAACCCGGCATGGTAACGAAGCTGACTGGTCTGGGAGCGAGGTCTCGATGTGAGTGTGCTGTAGTGGGGAGAAGATGGTTTGGGGGAATCATGTCTGGGGGGGTCTGGGGCTCTGGGCAGAGCTGCAGGGTGGTGCTCTGCTCTGGGAGAGCTGGGGTTTGGAGGGGCAGGAAGCAGGGATGCATCCCTGAGGATGGACGGGGAGCGAGACCCCCGACAGCTCATCCCGGCATCTCTCATGTGAAGGGCCGGGAGCTGCGGGGGGTGTAATTAAACCTGCTGCTGATGAGCTGCTGCGAAGCTGCTTGGGGCAAATGGAACGAGGGGAATGGCAGCCAGGGCCCCCCGTGCCACCCCCCTTTCCGTGTCGCTGTCCCCTGGCAGCGGAGGCAATGCCAGGGAGAGGGGTGTCCCCAAAAGGGGTGCGGGCATGGGGGGCCGTGGTCTGACCCCTCTCTGCTGCCCTCGCAGATGGAGAGAGGCCGGGGGAGGTGACGGATCCCGGGAGGCGGCCGGCGGCGGCACGGCGCAGGAAAGCCGAGGATTCCAGCGAGAGCCACGAGGAAGATCCGATGGTAACGGGGTGGGAAGGGGCCTGTGGAGGTCTCTGGTGCGAGAGCAGAGCGCTGCAGGCCTTGTCCAGCTGAGGGGATCCAAGGGCTCAGGGGTGCGACTGCTGATTCTGCCCAGCAGCCCTCCCAGTGGGCACAGCCCCAGTCGCCCGCTGAAACTGGGCGGGATATCCCCCCCAGCATCCCACACCCTGCTCCCTGTGCCCTGGCACAGCTTCCCTGAGAAGGGCCTGGCTTCATCTGCTCTGCACTTCCTGCCTTGCTGGGCAAAGCCGGCTGCTCCCGTGTGCTCCGCTCCATCCCGGACATCGGGAGCCTCCGGGCAGGAGGCACTTGGAGTTGTGGCCACGAGGACACCTGGCTGCTGTCCCCTGTCCAGCAGGTCACCGAGGCCCTGTTGAAGGCCCTGCTGTCCCTGTGCATCCCGTTGTCACCAAGAGGCCTCGTGGCAGGGCAGCCGGGTGGGAGGGCGGGAGGGGAGCCACGGGGTGTTCCCTGCCCCATCCCACCAGTGGGTCACTCCTCAGAAATAAGGATGGACAGATGGACAAAGGAGGAATGCCCAGAGGAGGCACAGGCTGGTGCTGGGTAAGGACAGAGGGCACAGCAGGAATCGCATCCCAGCTTTCCCTGGGAGGAGGGAGAATCCTTCCAGCGGGCGAGCGTGGCACAAAACCCTCCCTCGTGAGGTCTTCCGAGGGCACTGCTCCCTCCTCCGGGACTCTAATGAGTTTGTTTAGGCAGATTGCTAATTATTTCCCTGGCACTGTGCATCCACCTGGGCTGTGCTGTGGTGACAGAGCTGTGTCTGCCCCGGGGCGGGGTCGAGGAGGAGGGGGATGATGCTCTAGGGAAGCTGAGGAAGAGGGGGGATGCTCTGGAGGGGCTCCAGAAGTACCTGGCTCTTCCTGGTCACCCATCAGTGAGCTGGAGGCAGGTGAATGCTCACTTAATCCCTCTACATGATGAGATACAAGCAATGGGATTAACCTAATCCCCTTTAAAGGAAGAGGGGGAGTGGAGAGACGTCCCGCTTCCTCCGCTCAGGACGTAGAGATCACCTCTGTGCTTTTGGAGAGGGAGCCCAAAATTCCAGCAGCCCCCAAGAGTGGCCGAACATCTTGGACGAACAGAAAACTCACTGTTTTGGAGAAGTTTTGGCAGAGGAAGGGAAACAAGTTTAGCTGGAACATTTTGTAACTGCTGCCTGCGCCACCTTGTCAGTACTTTTGTGCCTCCTCCTGCTTTTCTTTGCTGTGAGCCGTGAAATCTTTGGCCTTGGTTTGGCAACGCTCAAAATGAGGTGTTCAGATCATGGAATCCTGGAGTGGTGTGGGTTGGAAGGGACCTTAAAGCCATCCAGTTCTGTGGGCAGGGGCATCCTCCTCTACCCCAGGCTACTCCAAGCCCTGTCCAACCTGGCCTTGAAATTTTCCAGGGATGGGGCAGGCACAGCTTTTCTGGGCAGCCTGTGCCAGGGCCTCCCCACAGATGCAGGGAGACATCCCACAAGCACAGGCTGTGCTGGCCCCCATCACCCATCCCATCTCTCCCTCTGTTCCTCCACAGAACGACGGGCAGGACGTGGATGGCTGGTTGTCCAGAAGCCAGCGTTCCAACCGAGCCAGCACCCGCCCCAAACTCAACCTGACCAAGCAGGCCTTGCCCTGGAGCGAGCAGGTGGGTGGGCAGGGAGCAGCCTGGGGGGGATGGAGGAGGAGGAGCCCCACTCAGCTCCCTCTCTTCCCTCGCAGTACAAAGGGAAGGCAAACCTGCACGTCTTCGAGGACTGGTGTGGCGGGGCCGTGAGGCACCTGAGGAAGAACCTCCACTTCCCGCTCTTTCCCCACGTGAGTCCCGGGACAGGTGCTCGGGGGTCGGCGGGAGGCTCCACCCGTCCCCCCCTGGGTCTCCGCTGGTCCTCTAGGCCCTGGCAGGCAGCGTCTGGCTTGGGGAGGTGATTCCCAGCCGGAAGGAGAGGTGGGTGGTGATGGGGATAACACGGAGGAGGTGATCCGTGCCCGTCTCCTCGGCAGACCCGCACCACGGTCAAGAAGCTGGCTGTGTCTCCCAAGTGGAAGAACTACGGGCTGAGGATTTTTGGCTACATCCATCCCTTCAAGGATGGTGAGTGACGGGGCGTGGCCTTTTTCCCCATGCAGCAACATGCAGACGCCGTGTCCTTCCCCTTCCTGGCCACAGGAGGACAGAAGGGCTCTTGGGGACGGTCCCCAAATCCTGGCTCCTTGGCGGGAGGGCCCTTCTGGAGCCTAGAACTTTTCTCTGTGGCTTTGAAGGGAGGCGAAGCCCTGATGCCATCCAGGACAGAGCCGTGACGTGGGGTCAGGGGTGGCCCCGTCCCTGTTTCCCCATCTCACCACGAGGCACCGGGACTGAGCCCTCGCCACCAGGCTCCCTGTGTCCCTCCGTGGTGACCCTCTCCGTGGCTCTCCGCAGGGGATTTCCAGTTTTCCGTGGCATCGGATGACAACTCGGAGTTCTGGCTCAGCTCCGATGACAGTCCCTCCAACTCCCGGCTGGCTGCCTTCGTGGGCAAGGTATGGTGTCACCTCTCCTCCTTTCCCTGCTCCAGGGGGAAGGACCTGTGTGGGATCCACATGTGGCTTCTCTGCTCCCTTGGGAATGCCGGGCTGTTTCAGCCTGCTCCCATCCCTGCCCCTGGCCCTGCCTGGCTTGGCTTCCAGAGGAGCCCCCTTGGTCCCCTCTGGGTTGCAGCTGCCGCAGACTAGGAGATGTAATGTTTATCCCTGGGTTTTCTTGGGGTTAATCCCTCTGATGGGAGGCTGGTGGGCTTTGGTTGGTGTCCTGCTGCTCTCATGCTCCTCCTTCCTTCCCTCCTTCCCAGCTGGGCACCGAGTGGACGGCGCCGGGAGAGTTCACCAAGTTCAGCTCCCAAGTCTCCAAGCCCCTGCGGTGAGTGCGTCCTTGGGGATCATCCCGTGGGCATGGAGTCAGGGACGTGGAGCTGCTGGCTCTGACCTCCCTGGGCCGTGGTCCCTTCCCAGAAGGCACGTGGGGCTGGGCTGGACCTCAGATCCGTGGTTTGACGGGGCAGCTGATGGGGTGGGGATGTCCCAGTGTCCGCCCCATCCCACAAAACCCCTCAGCGGTGGGACAGGGGGGGGAGTAGACACCCTCCTCGGCTCCCGGCCTCCTTGCCCCAGGAAGGGATTGCCCACCCATGGGCAGGGCAGGGAGGCTTTCCCAGGCTGGCCCTGGGCTCTGACCGCTGTGTCCCCTCCCCTGCAGCCTCATGTCCTCCCGGCGTTACTACTTCGAGCTGCTCCACAAGCAGGACGACCGGGGCTCGGACCACGTGGAGGTTGGGGTGAGTCAGTGCCCCCTACCCCAGGCCAGGCTCCTCCCAGGACTGCAGAGCCAGTGCCAGGGCTTTTCCCCACGCGTGTCAAAGGGCTTCATCCCGGAGCAAAGCCACGGTTTCCCCCTGCCGTGGCTGCCAGTGGGGACAGGTCAGGGTCGCCGTTTCCCTGGTTATTCCAGCACTGGGACACGTGGAATTCTCCTTTCCTGCTGGCGGTCTTTGGGCAGCCAAAGACCCTGCCATCCCCCTCCCGTGGGCAAGGAGAGCGCAGAGCAGGCAGGTCCCACCTTGCTGGCTGCATCCCAGCAGTGGGAGAGAGGCGGCTGAGGCGATAGAGCGATTCCCTGTTTTCTTCTTTTCCCCCCTTGGAACCACCGTGAGTTTCGAATCTGAACTTGCCTGCCTTGGCAGCGCAGCCCTGGCCGAGCCCCGAGCGTGTGTCAGGGGCTCAGGCTGGCTGAGGGGAAGATGTTGGCTCGTTAGCAAAGGTTTCCTTTCTCCCAAGAACTCATTAATCACCGGAGTCAAAGTGGTGCCAGCAAAGCACCAGGGAGGCCGGCAGCGGCAGCACCCCTTCCTCGCTGGCTGCCTCCCTCCTCCCCATCCCCTCCATCCCGATAAGATCTGCGTTTCTTCGGGCAAAAACAAATAGTGGGGAAAACAAAGAGACGGGGGAGATGTTTCTGAGATGGGATGTTTTTGCTGGAGGGAGGGAGGGAGGAGGGAGCGAAGCCTTTCAGCCGTGCAGAGGAACCTCTCGGCTGTGCAGAGAGAGACAACAACAACATCCACAACAAAAGCAGGACCCTGGTGTGCCTCGCCCCGGGGGCATGGAAGGGCTTGTCCTGACAAAGGCTCCAGACTGGCTTTTAAAATGCTGGAGTTCAATCAGGGCAGGCAGCTCTGGAGACCCTCTTAAGGCAAACTCTCCTTTATGAAGCACTGGAGTGAGGAAAGGAGTCCTTTGGCCACAGGACTTGTGGCAGTCCCAGAGGGGAAGCAGCATGAGCCTGTGTCCCACCCACAGGAGCCTTTCCCTCTCTGACCCTGCGGGGATCCCTGCTAGTCCCAAACCCTGCAGGAAATGGGGCAGGATCACCCCTCTCTCTTTGCTCCTCTTCTGCAGGGAAGTTTCTGGGAGCTGCAGGCAGGGAGGACCCATCCTGGGGTGCCGGCGTTAGGCAGCTGCATCCCCACCCCTGCCTCTCTCCCGCTCATTCCCCATCTCCTTTTATTTTTTCCCAGTGGCGAGTTTTCCTCCCCAGCCTGAAGTTTGAGGTGATCGACTCCTCCTACATCTCCCTGTACACAGGTAAGGGCCAGGCTGCTCCTGCAGCCACAGCCAGTGGGCTCTCCGGGGGCTGCACGTGCCGGGAGAGGTGGGAAGGAGAGCAGAACCTGGGAAATGGGGGGAGATGTCAGCCTCTGAATCCCCACCACTGGGCTTCTGCCTGGTGTAGGGAGGGATGCAAGGGCTGCAGTGGGTAGGATGGATGCTGGGAGCGGGCTGAGGCGCTGCTGAAAGTGGGATGTGGAGGCAACACACCACAGAGGAAGCACAGCTCTGCTGGTGCCGCAGCCTCGTCCTGGCTGCCAAGACCCCGCTGGCTCCGGGGCCTGGCCCTGAGTTATGAGGAGCTGTCGTGGGAGCGGGGATGGATGGCACAAGGTTTAATTAAATCTATAGATCTTCTGCTTCCTGCCCCTGCCCTGGCAGCAGGAAAGGGCTTGATGGATGGGTGCTGGCCCGGCGCTCCGCACGGAGCGGGAGCGGTCATCATTCCTGCTCTGGAAGGTGTCGATAAGGAGGAGGGAGCAGGCAGCAGGCGGGATCCGTGGGGGGAAGAGGGATGAGCGGTGCCAGCGGTGCTGATGCAGGTGCCCACGAGATGGATGACGTGCAGATAAATCCCTGTCCCTCAGCGCCGGCTCTTCCCGCTCCTCCCTCCTGCTTCCCGGCTCCCTCAGACCCAGCAGCACCCCGAGGCAAAGCCATGTCACCCCTGGGGAGCCCATCCCAGCAGCAGCTAGAGCTCCTTCTTTCCTTCTTTCCATCCTTCCTCCCTTCCTCTGGACTTTTCCAGGGGCTCCAGCCCAACCCCAGCCAGCTGCAGGGACACATTTGGGAAGCCTTTCCCTGCCCCAAGCAGAAGGATTTGGGGCTTGGGAAGGGGGAATCCTGCTTCCCTGTGGCTCTGCAGCAGGCAAGGCTTCCTGGGAAGGGAGCAGCCGTGGGAGCACGGCTGAGGTGACCTCCTGTGGGAGCCTGGGGGCTGGCTGGTGGCCAAGGGTGACATGCCACCCTCATCCCTGGGCAGGAGGCACCCCAGCTCGTGTTGCAGCTACCTGCAGGAAGGACACCCAGGGTTTAATCCCCGTGTCCTTGGGAGTTAAAGCCCTGAGCGTTCCCTGAGCATTTTTGAGGCCACAGTAATCGGAGCACGGTGGCCTGGCTGGGATCAGCCGTGCCCTCGCCCTCATTAGTCCACGCAATAATCGTTAGGCTGATTAGTCACGGGGTCTGCGGGATGGCTGGGAGGGCTACATCTGCTTCCCTGGGAGCAGGAGGAACCCACAGTGCTCCCAGCCCTCTTGGAGGGATTGGGAAAGGCCCCCTTGGAGGGTGCTCCCGGCGTGCCGGGGGGTTCAGCCCCGGCCCTGTCCCGCAGATGAGTCGTCCCTGAAGATGAACCACGTGGAGCACATCCCGCAGACCTTGGCCAGCCACAGCGGGAGCCACCTCTGGGAGGCCCAGCAGGACGAGCACGGGGCCGACATGCTCAAGGCCGACCCCAGGGACACCTTCTTCCTCAGTAAGTTCCAGCAGAATGGCTCCGTGCCAATCCCTGATGGGATCTGGGGAGGAAAAAGGCTGCTGTGGGCGCCTGGGTCATCCCTGCCGCCCTCTGCCCGTCTCTCGGGTGGGGGCATCTCTGCTGGGCTCTGTTGGGACGCTTTGGGCTTCTCCACAGCCCCTGCCATCGAGGCGTCCCGCGTGGAGAACGTGCTGGTGCCCTGTGCCTACAGCCCCACCTACGTGGTGAAGGATTTCCCCATCGCCCGCTACCAGGGCCTGCAGTTCGTAAGTGTCTCCCTGGGGACAGGGCCACGCTCCCATGGGGACGCTGCGGAGCCCAGGGCGGGGATGTTCCCCTCTGGGGAAAATCCAGGAGGAAGCGTCCCTCGCTGGAGGGTCGGGCTCAGCTTCCCAGGCTCGGCCCGAGCGGCTCGGGGTTAAATCCCCGTGGGGTGTTTGAGGTGCCGGGGGTCACTTCGGTGCTGGTGGTGGCCTCGGGTCCCCAGCTGCTCGGGGTGACACGGCACCGTCACCCCCCCCCAGGTCTACCTCTCGTTCGTGTATCCTAACGACTTCACGCGCCTCACTCACATGGAGACGGAGAACAAGTGCTTCTACAGGGAGTCCCCCCTCTACCTGGAAAAGTAGGTACTGGGGGCTGGGATTTTGGGACAGCGCTGAGGTGGTGCGTCCTCGGCCGCGTGTCCCTGTCCCCCACGGAAGGGCCACCCAGGCTGGCTCTTTGCTCGTCTCCTGGACACGCAGCAGCAGCTTGAGTGCTGGCAGGGCTCCTGGATTTGGGAACCCCGGCTCCCTTGGCAGCTGGGTGCTCCTCCCCGCACACATGCCTTGCTCCTCCCTTCTCCCGGGCCCTCAGCTGCCCTCTCCATCCCCAGGTTTGGGTTCTACAAGTACATGAAGATGGATGAGGAGGAGGAGGATCCGCGGCAGCGAGCGTTTCTCTTCCTCGGCCCCGACAGTGAGTCACCGGCATCGCTGGGCACAGGGCCGAGCTCCCGGCAGCCTCACTGGCAGCTCATCCCCTCCGAGCTGTGGCTCAGCGGGATGACTCCAGCAGTGCCAGAGGCTCCAGGAGGGCAGGGCTGTGCAGAGCGGCATCCCTCAAAGCACCCCTCCGAGCATCCTGCTTGGCGTGACCACAGGGCGGTGTGGGAAGCGGGACACTGGAGTGGGATTTGCTCTTCCTCCCGTATCTCCTGGGTTGGCCTCGGCAGTGGGCAGCAGGAACCGGACCCAGTGTGGAGTCTGGGGATGTCCATGGAGCCTGGGGGTGCTCCTGGGGGACCAGAGGCTGTTTGGAGCGTGCCCTGGTCAGTTTGCCGCTTGGCAAAGCCCTGGCAGGTCGGGTTTGCTCCTGGACGAGGTGGGATTGGTGCCGAGATTTGAGGTGGGGATAAGCGGTAGCAACTGGAGCTGCCAGCCCTGGGTGGGCATCCCTGGGTGGGCACCCTCTGGCGCCCCAGCCCTGCTCCCTCACCTCAGCCACAAACAGGCTCCTCTCCTGGTGGCGTCAGGCTCTGCCTCCTTGTCTTGGCCTCAGGATATTAATCTCTGCCTTCGCTCACTAGACTTCCTGGAGGATGAGGAGGAGGAGGAAGGAGTGGACAGCCCTGAGCCCACAGACCCTCCTGCCGAGGCCAAGGAGCAGAGCTTGGGGCCGGCACCCAGAGCCAAAGGGAAGGATGCCCCGCCGGTCACCGGGGATTACGGGGACGACCTGGACTATTACAGCTTCCGCCGGCAGCGGGGCTGGGCGCGGGCCGAGGCGGGCACCCCTGGGCAGCTGGGGACGTGGAGCACGTCCAGCCCAGCCCCTGCCCTCCAGCAGGATCCCGCGTCGGAGCGGGGCCCAGGCCGGGCGCTCCACTGGCTGCCCCAGGACGAGGGCGAGGAGGATGAGCTGGGGCTGCCGGCGGCGGCGTCTCCGAAGCATGGCCCGGCCCTGGGCCTGCAGCCCCACCTCTCCGTGCCCATCTTTGGTGGCAAAGCCAAAACGCCGAGTCCCAGCAGGCCGGCAGCTCCCAGCGAGGACAAGAAGCCCCGGAAAAGCCAGGAGAAGGTCTATGTGACCCGGCTGCAGCCTGGGAAGCGCAAAGCCCCAGCCCAGGAGCCGGCCTTCCCCGGCATCTTCCTGTACCCAAAGCCTGTGAAGAGAGTCCACCTGCGCTCCAGGACCCCGCAGAAGCATCCTGTCGCCCCCAGCAAGCTCCGGGCCGTCCCTGGCCGCCGGAGCCCCTGGCTCCTGAGCAACATCTCCAAGGAGAGGGACCCTGCCAGGCGGAAGAGCGGCAGGAGGTGGGAGCGGCCGCCCAAGCAGCGGGGGCTGCCCGGCCTCCTCGCCCTGGGCACCGAGGGGCTCTTCAGCCGTGAGGACACGACCCCTGCCCCGGGCAGGACAGCAGCCACTGCCGGCTACAACTCATCCGAGGCCACGCGCTCCGAGGGGACGCGGGCCACGTCCTTTCTGAAGGTGTCGGAAACGACGGCGTCGCAGCAGGAGGAGGGGAAGGGGCAGGAGGAGGAGGAGGATGAGGAGGAGGAGGTGTCGGACTACTCCTACGAGGCGGGGGAGCTGCAGCAGGGCTGGCTGGAGGACTCCATCAACTGGCAGCGGACGTTCAGCGTCAGCTCGGTGGACTTCGAGCTGCTGCGCTCCGACTGGAACGACCTGCGCTGCAACGTGTCGGGAAACCTGCAGCTGGGCGAGAGTGAGGTGGTGGACGTGGTGGCCCAGTACATGGAGAGGCTCAACGAGAAGAACGGAGGGTGCGGAGGGAGCGGGATGGCGGCAGGAGTTCAGGGGCCGGGTCCTGGATCGTGGGAAGCAGAGCCTCGTGGTGGCGGTGACTTCAAGGCTTCCCTTTTCCCTGTAGGATCTACACCCTCCTGAGGATCATCAACGTGGAGAAGCGGCGGGACACGGCGCGGGGGAACCGGTACCTGCTGGAGCTGGAGCTGGCGGAGCGTGGCCAGCGCACGGTGCGGCTCTCCGAGTACGTCTACGTCCTCCTGCACCAGGGCAAGCAGGACGACAGCGCCGAGGCCAACCCCGACGGGCTGGCCCTGGGGGCCACCGAGCCCCAGCCCAGTGCCTGGAGCATCCTCTATGGGAAATCCGTCCTGTGCCGGCCCCTGCGGCTCAGCTGGAGGCAGGACGTCATGGTGCACTTCGTGGTGCCAGGTAGGTGATGGCGAGGACACGGCTCCCCGGGCTCTGTGCTGCTCCCTCAGCATCCTCCCGCCGGAGGAAGGCAGCCCCTTGGCTCCCCCAGCATGATGAGGGTGTCAGCTCGCCTCAGGAGGGGCTGGCTTGGCTGGGAGGGGGTGCTGTGGGTGCCCCACGTGAGCCTGAGGGCCGTGTCTCCGGCAGTGAAGAACCAGGCCCGCTGGGTGCAGCAGTTCATCTCGGACATGGCCGGCCTCTACGGGGCCACGAGGGACGCCAACTTCAACGTCATCCTGGTGGATTTCGACAGCGAGGACATGGACGTGGAGAAGGCCCTGCGGGACGCCCGCCTGCCCCGGTAACTCCCAGCCTGCAGCCTCGGGGGTCTGGGGGGCTCCCCGTGGTGGGACAGCTGCTCACACAGCCTGCTGCTCCTTCCCCGCCTGCTCAGTGCCTGCCTCGCTGCCCCTTCCCTCCTCCTCCTCCTCCTCCTCATTTTTGGGCGTTTAAACTACTTTTCCATGTGGATTTGGGGGTGCAGAAACTTGTGACTGCACAGGGGGAGCCTCAGCTTGAGCTGTAGCACCTGGGCCTTCCTGGGAAGGTTCTTTCTCCATGCCAGTGGCTCCTGTCCCCCTCCTGGCTGTGTCCCTGCCTGTCCCCAGCGCTACCTGCCCTGTCCTCTCTCCCAGGTTCCAGTACCTGCGGCGCACGGGGAATTTCGAGCGCTCGGCCGGGCTCCAGGCTGGCGTGGACATGGTGGAGGTGAGCGGGGACAGGGACCAGCTCTGGCCATGGCTCCTCTCCCCGGGGCTGTTCCTCTCTGATCCCCCTGACCGTGCCCGTCCCCTCCCAGGACGAGCACAGCATCGTGTTCCTGTGCGACCTGCACATCCATTTCCCTGCCAACATCCTGGACAGCATCCGGAAGCACTGCGTGGAGGGCAAGCTGGCCTACGCTCCCATCGTCATGAGGCTGAGCTGCGGCAGCTCCCCCCGGGAGCCCAACGGTGAGCAGGGACCCCTGTCCGGCCGGGAGCACCCCAAAACCGGGCCATGCCCTGGTGCACCTCCGCAGGAGGTGGCGCAGGTGGGGACGGACCCGTGGTGGCAAGAGGGGTTGGGATGGGGAGTTCCCGTGGCTCCCAGGTGGTGGGGAGAGCACAGAGGGGATGATGAGATGGGCATTTGGGGGTCCCCCCACCCCTCACCTCATTGTTCCCCCCCAGGCTACTGGGAGGTGAACGGCTTCGGCCTCTTCGGCATCTACAAGTCGGACTTTGACCGCGTGGGAGGGATGAACACGGAGGAGTTCCGGGACCGCTGGGGCGGGGAGGACTGGGAGCTGCTGGACAGGTGAGCCTGGGGGTCCTGCAGCCCCTGAACCCCCAGGAGCAGGGTCGGCCACGTGGATTTGGGCACATCCATCAAGCTGGCTGGGGGCTGGGGTGGTGAAGGGGAAAACCTCCCTTTGGGAGGGCTGTGCCCTTCTGTCCGTCCACCCGGAGCCCTGTCCCTCTGTCCATCCATTTCTTGAGCCCCATCCCCTGAGCCCCGTCCCTGTGTCCCTCGGTCCGCAGGGTGCTCCAGAGCGGGCTGGAGGTGGAGCGCTTGCGCCTCAGGAACTTTTACCACTACTACCACTCCAAGCGCGGCATGTGGAACGCCCGCAGCAAGAAGCCCTCCAAGGACTAGTGCCCAAGCCCGGCCCGTAGCCACCGAGCCCCAGCACCCGCCTGTGCCCCGCCACCACGGCCACCGCGCCCCGGTGCCGGCACGGGGGGCACCCAGCACCCCCTGCCTGGGGAGGGGGGAGCGGGGAGGGCCACGGTGGGTGGTGGCTTTTTTTCTCGAGGGTCTTATTTCTTAGTCAGCAATGAATTTATTAACTCCTTAGTGCCGGTGGGTCCCGGGGGCTGTGCTGGGTCCTGGGGGGCTGTGCCAGGCTGGGGATACCGGAGGTGGAATTGTGGCATCCAGGATCGCTTTGCAGCTGGAGCTGCCCAAGCCCTCCTGCTCCCCTTCCAGGACCCACGGAGGGAAGGGGGGGTCTGGCTGTGCCCTGCACTCGGGACACGCTGTGGGTGGGGGGCAGAGCCCCGAGGCTGGCGCTGCCCGTGCCGGGCTGGGCTGGGGGGGGGACGGGGCAGAGCCTGGAGCAGGTACGGGCAGATGACGTTTCCAAGCTAATTTCTGTGAAATTATGAGGTAGGAAGCTGTTTTCAGGAAGTTTTTGTCTGTTTGGTTTGGTTTTTTTTTTATTCTTAAAAAATTAAAATCAATGTCTTGGCTGGGATTTCCCTCCGCTCCGTCACCCCCACACGCGGGTGGGGATGCAGGGCATGGGAACTGCGTTGGCCTCTGTCCCTTGGTCCCCGAGGGTCCCCCCTCTGTGGTGGGAGTGGGCAGCAGCTTTCCGTGCTGTTTCCATGCGAGGAGGAGGAGGAGGAGGAGGAGGCAGCACTCTGTTTGATGCCCGGCCACGAGCCCGGGCTTGCTGAGCCTCCGCCCCACTCCTGGGCTCCACCCAGCTCCATGGGGGGCTGCCTGGGTTCCCTGGGCTCCTGCATGTCCTGGCACACTTGTCCTTGCCCACCCTCTGTGCTGGTGCTGCCCCTCACCCGAGTCTGTCTGTGGTGGCGTCTCGAGGGTTGTGTCCTGTCCCACCTGCCACGGGCTCCTGCTCCTCAGCCAGGTCCCCCCGTCCCCCAAATCCCCTGGGCTCCTCCCTGAAACAGCCTCGCAGTTTCCCTCCAAATGTTTCATGCCCCGTCTGCATCCCCCAGGCTCGCTCCGAGCATCCCGAGTTTGAGGTGAGGATGGACGAGGGGGGCTCAGCCACCCCAGTGCCATCAGCAAACAGCTACAGTTGGCGGCTTTTTGTCTCAAATTCGGTACCTGTGGCCCCAGGCTCTGTTGGGGAGGGACCATCCCGGCAGGCAGGAGTTGTTTCTCCCCTCTCCTTGCCCTGCTCCCTGGTTTTTTGCAGCGCTTTGGAAGCGCTTTGTTGTGGGCGAGGGCTGTGCCCGCTGCGCCGGGAGCTGGTCTGTGGCTGGGCAGAGCGGGTGGCCCCACGGCCCCCGGGCCACCAGTCCCATCCCAAAACCAGCCTGGCCTTAGGCACAGCTTTTCCAGCAGCCTCCCAGCCGGGAGAGCTCCAAAAGCCACCACCATCGGAGCGGGCACCAGGCCCAGCCAAACGCAGAGCTGCCGCTGGTGCTGGGAGGGATTGGTGCCAGCAGTGCCATCCCCACCGGTGCTGGGGACAGTTTGGGGCCGGCTGATGGTGTCTGCTTGGGACAGGGCCAGCAGCACAACGCCCGAGGGCTTGTTTCTGCCGCGGTGGCTGAGCTGTGGCCGCGGGATGACACAGGGATCGCGGGGACTGCAGGAGCCACAGGGAGCCTCTCCCGGGCCAGGCGTCGGAGCCCCAGGTGCCAGCGGGGCGCGGGCAGGTCCCTGCTCCTGGAGGATCAGCCCTGGCCCTCCCTGCCCCGCGGGGACACTGCGAAGGCGTCGGGGCTTGTCCGGGGCGGCAGAGGCGAACTCCAGCCTGGAGTTCCCTCACCGAGGGGCTACCCCAGCCACGGGCGTGAGGGGGGAGGTTGTGGAGGCTGGGGGGGGGAGCACAGAAACCCCCTGACACCCCCGGCTGAGAACGGGCCACACGTGACAGCAGTGGCCGTGTGCAGGGTCCCGGCACCTCCTGCCCGGCGCTGGGCTTTGCCGGGGGGTCCCCTCCTGGCATCCCCCAGTGAGCGTGGGGTGTGGTGGGGGGCCTGGGTTAGCGGTGGTAAGAGCTAAGTGGTGACCCCCCCAAACTGGTTTGGCCCGTTTCAAACGCTCCCTCTCAGCTTATCTGGCTTCAAAGGGCTCCTGCTCCATCCCACGCACACAAACACGCTCCCTGCGAACCAGGGGGAGCCCCTTGCATCCCAAAAAACGTGTGTGCCCCCCAAGCTCTGCCTCCCCTCCATCTTCTCCTTCTGGCACCCCCAAACCCTCCCTGTTGCAGCCATGGGTGCCCCGAGCTGGGTGTTCAGGGGGACGTGGCGGGAAGGACGCGTTGGATCATGGCCACGGTGGCGGTGGGGATCCCTGGGGACTCTTTGCAGCATCACGAAGGCGGCCGAGACGTGGCTCCGCTGTGGGGGGCTGGCTCCCCCGGACCCCTGGCCGCGCTGACGATTTTGAGGAGCCCCGGTGAGCCCCGAGAGCCCGGCCTCGGCGGGGAGGCGAGAGGTTCCATGCAAAACCCCGGCCCCAGGAGACTGGTTGGGCGAGGTGCGGGGCGGGCCCGCGCGCCCCACGCCCGCCGCAGACGCCGGCGCCCACCCGCACCCGCAGCACCCAGGGCTGCACCTGCCCGCCCGAGGATGCTGCAGGACAATGGCCCCCCGGGGCCACCCACCCAGGTACGTGCGGGCCACTGCCGCGGCCATCGGCGCGACTGTCCCCACCGCGGGTCCCTGGGGCGAGCCGCTGTCACCCGCACCCTGTCCCCGTGCACTGGCCCGCCTGGTGCCGGGGGTCCAACGCGTGCGTCTGGTGGCTGCCCAGCCCCGGCCAGCTCTGGCCCCGGGCGGCTTTTCCCTCCCTGCCCGTGCCTCGCTGTCCCCAGCGTGGCTCCTGGCACGTGCGCGCCGTGTCCGGGCTGCGCGGGGCCACGCCGGCCACTCCCTGCCCCAGCGCCGCTGGCCCCGGCGGGCACGGCCGGCCCTGGGCACCCGGGCGTGGGGACGGGCGCTCGGCGCTGCTCGGGGGGCGGGAGAGGACGCGGCGCTCCCGGGAGCCGGGGCTCCCCGGGAATGTGGCTCTGTCACCCCGCGAGGGAGTGACAGAGGTGCCTCCGGGCTGGGGGGGGGTCAGCGACTGCTTTAGGGGTCCCAGACTGGGTTTATTTAACTCTGTGTCAGTCCAGCTGTGATGGGCTCCCCTCGGGAATCCCTCGATTTTGCTTCAAATGTTTTCTTTGTGCTGATTTGCTGTTTTTAAGCCCCCTGGTGTATCCCGCTCCTATCCAACCCTTCCCCAATTAACGAGCTTCTTGATGAGGCGAGTGCTGCCCATTCCGGCTCCAAGCGTTCTTTGAATCCCCCGGGACCCCCAAATTTCCATCTGTCAGCTGCAGGGCAGTGTTACGCTGGGGGAACGGGGTTTTGGGAGGGAGGCAGAGCTGGGGGAGAGTGGGGCTGCCAAGGGGCTCAGGGGTGTCCCCGGAGCCCCCGGGGCTGGGGGGGCTCCTGGGATGGCCCCGATCCCCCGGGATCCTGGCACAGGGACGGCGGGCAAGTGTTGGCTTGCAGAGGGAGCGACCCGCCCCCTCCGCCCGCTGCGGGGGGAACCCGTGATTCATCCGGGCTCGGAGGGCTGGGAGCGCCCGCCGAGCTCTGCCAAACTCGGTGCGCCCGTGGGGCGGTGCCGCGGTGGGAGAAGAGGGGGGGCTTCGGGGGTTTTCCTGGGTGCTGCACCCCAAAAGGCTCAGGGGGCCCCCTGGGCAAAAGGGGGCTCCCACAAACCCCGGAGCTGGGGAGGTGGGTTACCCCCACGCCGGTCCTCCAAACATCGGGACGGTGCCACCGCGGGGGATTTGGGGGGGCCGTCAGGGGACTGTCACCCCAAACTGCTGGCCCGCAGCTCTTGCCACCCCGCCCCTGCCCCGGCTCCTGCTGACGGCGGCACATTCCTCGGGGACAGCCGCCCTTTTCACCCTCGACTGAAGCGCACACGGTGTCACCGCCGGCTGCTGTAAACGCGGCCCAGCCCGAACGCGCTGTCGCTGCCGGAGCGCTGACGCCCAGCGCTGAGCCGGGGCTGGCCGCAGAGCTCACCCCAAAGCGGCCGGGCGGTGACCCGGAGCCGCCGCGTCCCCGAGCAGGGGCTCAGAAGGGCCACAGCTCTGCTCGGGAACGGGCGGCTCGCTCAGCGGGCTGCGGGACAGCGGCGGGGGCGTCCCGGGAGCTGCTCCCGAGCACGGCGGGCCGGGGGGACGCGGTGTCCCCGGTCCGGCTGCGATGGGGCGGCTCGGCGGGTGGGGCGAGGCTAATTAGTACCTGTGGTGGCAGCGGGGCCTGAGTCACCGCGTTCGTCACCGCGGGCCCGCGGCGGCTCAGCCGCCCCTTTTTTATTGTTGTTGTTTCTTCGTTCCCCGGCTGATTTGAAAAGCAAAGCAGGGAGGGCTCAGCCAGGAGTTTACTGCACGGAGCCCCCGCTCCAGGCCGGACCCCTGTGCACAAGGGGGGTCCAGAGTGCTCCTGGAAAGTGGCTTGAGGGATTTGGGGCTCCCTGTGGAGGCTGCCAGTCAGAGCTGGCTGAGGGGTCTCCATGGGGGTCTGAGACACTCCTGGGAGGCCATGTGGGGGCCTGGGGCTCATTGGAGTGACAATATGGGGGTCCAGAGCCGTACAGAGAGGTCGTATGGGGGTCCAGAGTGCTCTCCGAGGAGGTTTCCTGGGGGCCTTGAGCTCATTGGGGGGGACATTGTAGGGGTCTGGGGCTCAGTGCCAGGGCCATGTGAGTCTCTGGAGGTCAGTGGGAAGGTTGTCCGGGGGTCTGGGACTCTCCTAGGAGACCACGTGAGACTGCAAGGCTCACTGGGGGAACAATGTGGGTGTCCAGGGTTCAATGGCAGGAATCTCTGGGATCAACGGGGAGGCTTCTGGGGGGGCCCAGGACTCTTCTGCGAGGTTGTTTGGGGGTCTTGGGCTCACTGACAGGACAATGGGGGGGTCTGGGGCTCACTGGTGTGGCTGCCCAGGAGTCAGGGGCTGGCTGTCTGAGGGGATCCTGGCTTTTCCCAAGGTAGGACCCCCCAGACCCCTGGACCACGCACCTCCCCCATGCCCTCGTCCCCGCGAGGTCGCCCCTGGGCACCTCCACCTGTGGCAGTGACGATGGTGATGGTGACGATGGTGACAGTGGCCCCGGTGGGGCCCCCTCCTTTTCCCGGCGAGGCGTGGCGGCGGGGCGGGACGGACGGGCCGGGCCGGAGCCTCCCTACGGCTGGGGAACGCCGGAACGCCGCCACTGCCGCCGCTCACCTGCGCAGGGCGGCCGGCCTGGCCGCGGCCCCTCGCCGCCATGCAGGAGACTAACGCCTTCCTGCTGTCGGCCCTGCAGCCCGAGGCCGGCGTCTGCTCCCTGGCCTTGCCCTCGGACCGGCAGCTGGACGAGCGTGGCCGGGAGGCGGCCGAGGCCCAGCGGCTGCGCAGCGCCCGCGTCCAGGAGCAGGTCCGCATCCGCATGATGCTGCGGGGGCAAGCGCCCGCCCGCCCCGAGGACCTCGCCGACGGCACCAGAGGTGGGAGACCCCCCCCCGGGACCCCTGGGAACACGCGGTGGGACGGGCGGTGGGAGCCCCTCGGCCGGCGCTGGGCTCTGGGCACACCCTGGCTGCGGGTTGGGGGGTGCCCCCCCACCGTGGCCGAGCCCCCCGAACGCCCCCGAGCACCCCCGGCACTGGGATCAGGGGTAGCTCAGCCCCAGCGTGGGCTCGCTTCACCCCACTCGGGGTCCCGCCTCAGTCCCCCCCACCTGCCCTTGGAGGGCTGTGGGCTGGTGGGGCCCCACACCCTGCCCAGGGCCGGGAGGAGGGAGGCTTTTCCCGCCCTGGCGGAGCCCCCCCGGCCCTGAGCGGCAGCGCTGGCCGGGCTCCAGCTCCTCCATTTAACGTCTGCGCCTCCGCCCTGCCGCCCCGCCCGGCACCGCCGGGATCCCCCGCGCCCTGACCCCCGTGCTGGGGACCCCGGTGGTGGGGACAGACCCCTGTGGCACCCCGAGGGCTGCCCCAGGCGTGAGTCACGCTCCTGGCACCACCAGCACTGGCGGCGTCCCCGTCCCGTCCCGCCGGCGGCCCTGGGGCGGTGGCGGATGGGCAGCGTGAGGTGCCATGGGGCGCACTGCGGTGTCCAGGCCCTGCCAGGGTCCCGTTCCTAGGGTGGGGGAGCCGGGACTGGCTGTGGGGGATGCCTGGGCTGCCGATCCGGCTGCGGCGGGGGGGACCGGGCTGAGCCGCGGCGTCCCGCCAAGGTGGCAATTAGTGCCCTCGCCGTCGGGGCACGGGGCGTGGCGGGGAGGCCACTTCTGCTCCCCGTGGCCAGCGGGCAGGTGAAGGCAGCCTCCTCCCACCCCTTTGTCCCACCAGCTCCGCTTGCGCTGCCGTGGTTCCCGCAGCAGGTCCCCCTGGGATGAGCTGGGGCGATCTTTGATCTCCAGGTCCCTTCCTGCCCTACACTGCCTCCTCTGTCGCTGTCCTGCAGGTGGTCAGTACAGCTCGACCCTGCGCTCCTCCTTCAGCTCCCGCTCCCAGAGCAATGGCGTGGACCCCAAAGCCTCGGTACGTACCGCGCCTCTGTCCCCTGCCCACTGCCTCGGCTGTGCTGAGGAGGGCTCTGGGCTCCCCCGGCGGGGGTGGAGGGACGGGCACCTCACCGGCCGTTCTCCCCCCGGCAGCTCTACCAGCCGTTGGCCAAGAAGGATTTCGGCACGGTGCGGGGCAGCGGCTGGTCCTCGCGCTCGGCCGTGGACCCTCACCCCGCACAAGCGCATGGCCACCATCAGCAACGGGGGCCTGGCCAAGGGCCGCGCGTACGTCGCCGGCTACGGCGGCCTCGCAGGCGGCCACCGCCTCGCCGCGGCCCAGCTCCTTCCACGAGCGCAACTTCCGCTGCCGCCAGAACCTGGACACGCTGTCGCTGCGCTCCCTGCGCCTGGCCGACGGGCCCCTCCCGCTCGCCGACGACCGCTACAGCGTCCTGTCGGAGCAGCTGGACGCGCCGGGGCACCGGCAGCTCTACAAGAGCCAGGCCGCCGGCGGCTTCGGCCGCTCCTTCGCCTTCGAGCGGCAGCTGAGCGCCGGCACGGCCGCCAAGGCCGCCTGCGACTGGCTGGACGGCGCCGAGGGGCCGCCGAGCCGCACCATCCGCGCGCCCGCCATGCGCACGCTCCAGCGCTTCCAGAGCAACAACCGCTCGCGGCTGAGCGCCGGCTCCTTCGGCACGGTGCCCGCGGGAGCCAGCAGCGCCTTCCTGGGGCTGGGGGAGCACAGCTCCCGCGCCCCCTCCGTGCGCAGCCTGGCCGAGTCCGGCCACCACCTCGCGGAGCCGCGCGCCATGGAGATGTACAACGGGCACGGCGCGCTGCTCGGACACCACGCCGGCGGGTGAGTGCCGGGGGCTGCTCCGGGGTGTCTTGGTCCTTGTCCCCACTGTGGTCACCTGCCCGGGGAGGGTGAACCCCTCCAGCTCCCAGCGGGTGTCAGGGGTGGGACGGCGGGCGCAGTTTGGCGGCGTGGCTACGGAGCACGGCATGGGCTGATGTCTGAGCGGGTCCTGCCTGTGGTCTTGGCTCCTCCACAGACACATCCTGAGATGTGGCAGGAGGGTGATGCCCCTTCCCCTGGGAACGGAGTCCCATACCCAGAGCACAGTGGGAAGCAGATGGGTTGGTGGGGCTCCTTGGAGGTGGGGAATGTGGTGAGGTGCAGAGCTGGAGGATCCTGTGGGATGCTCCGCTGGGGCTGCCCCTCACCCGGCCGTGGTTCCAGGTTTGACGACATCGACCTGCCCTCGGCAGTGAAGTACCTGATCGCCAGCGACCCCAACCTGCAGGTGCTGGGCGCTGCCTACCTGCAGCACAAGTGCTACAGCGACAGCAGCGCCAAGAAGCAGGTCAGCCCCCGGAGCGGCGGGAGCAGGGATTTTCCCAGCGGGAGCAGGGGCTTTCCCACCCCCTCCGACACCGCGGGCAGGCGCAGGGGCTGGAGGGAGCCCCGGGAGCGCAGCATGTCTGACCCCCTGGGCTGTCCCCCAGGCCCGCAGCCTGCAGGCCATGCCCAAGCTGGTGAAGCTGTTCAACAGCCCGAACCAGGAGGTGCAGCGCCACGCCACCGGCGCCATGCGCAACCTCATCTACGACAACGCCGAGAACAAGCTGGCGCTGGTGGAGGAGAACGGCATCTACGAGCTCATGCGCACCCTGCGGGAGCCCGACGACGAGCTCCGCAAGAACGTCACAGGTTGGGGACAACAGCGGGGGTCCCCCGTCCCCAGGGGGTGGCACTCCCCTCACTCCCCTTGGTGTGAGGGGAGCTGGGATGATGCTCCACAGGGGTGATCCCTTTGCATCGTTGTCGGCAGTGTGAGCCCCCCGGGGAGGGGAGGTGGGGTGGATGTGCTCTCCAGCCATTCCGGTACTGAGGGGCCCCCTCTGTGCAGGGATCCTGTGGAATCTGTCCTCCAGTGACAACCTGAAGGATCGCCTGGCCCGGGACACGCTGGAGCAGCTCACAGACCTGGTCCTGGTCCCTCTCTCAGGGCTGGGGGGCTCGGGTGTCATCCAGCAGAACCCCTCAGAGGCAGAGATCTTCTATAACTCCACAGGCTTCCTCAGGTATCTCCTCCAGGTCCTCCCACTGGGAGCAAAGTTTTGGAAGGGAGGAGGAGACAGGAGCCGGGTCTGCAGGGCTCATTTCTGGGCTCAGGAGGGGGTGGCTGTGGGGGATCCCCTCCTCTCCATGACACAGCCCCGTTCCCATGCAGGAACCTGAGCTCTGCCAGCCAGCAGACCCGGCAGAAGATGCGCGAGTGCCACGGGCTGGTGGACTCCATGATCCACTACGTGAACAGCTCCCTGGAGGTGGGCAAGTCGGAGGACAAGGTGAGCTCCTGAGCTGGTGCTGGGGGGGCTGAGGTGCTGCTCCCCCGTCCCGTGGTGCAAAGGCAGGCACGCCTTGATGTGATGCTGGCAGAACCAGAACCTCCGGGCTCACTGGGCACGGCCGGTGTCATGACTCTGTCACGGAGCGTCCGTGCCAGCTGGACACACCCTGCAGGTGGCCCTGGGATGCCACCCTCGTGTTCCCTGTCCCCCCCAGAGCGTGGAGAACGCTGTCTGTGTCCTGCGCAACCTCTCCTACCGCCTGTACGATGAGATGCCCCCGTCCTCGCTCCAGCGCCTCGAGGGCCACCGGAGGAACGCCGGCGGCACGGTGACGGGGGAGCTGGTCGGCTGTTTCAGCCCCCAGAGCAAGAAAGCCCGGGAGGTCAGCGGGGGCACGTTGTGGCCGTGTCACCAGGGTGGGGCTGGCGCTGGGAAGCGCTGGCAGCGGAGGCGATGCCAGGGCGGAGGTGGACGCCGGCCTCGGCTGGTGGGTGGGACACAGGTGAGCTCAGCGGAGGGTGAATCAGGTGTTTGGGGTGAATCAGGGTGCTGAAGCCCCGCTTTTCCATGCCATGGGGCATGATGCAGCCAGGGTGACCTGCCAGCTGCCTGTCCAGCAGTTCAGGCCAGGCAGGCAGGGAAAAGGGGACGCTGGCAGTGAGGGACACTGCGGAGGGGACAGCCCTGGAGTCTAACAGTGCCCGTGTCCCTCAGCACTACCTGAATGCGGACATCGTCACCTTCACGGAGGTCTCCAAGGACCCCAAGGGCATGGAGTGGCTCTGGAACCCGCAGATCGTGGGCATCTACAACCGGCTGCTGCAGCGCTGCGAGCTCAACAAGCACACGACGGAGGCGGCCTCGGGCGCCCTGCAGAACATCACGGCCGGGGACCGCAGGGTGAGGAGAGCCAGGCAGTCCCCACCGCCTGCCCACCACAGCCGTGCTGGCAGGGGGGCACCTGGGCAGGGTTCATCCTGACCTGCTCCCGTGAGTGGGAGGAGGAGGAGGAGGAGTCTCCAAGGGGGTGTTTGCCTTGCAGTGGGCGGGTGTGCTGAGCCGGCTGGCGCTGGAGCAGGAGCGCATCCTGAACCCCGTGCTGGACCGCGTCCGCACCGCCGACCACCACCAGCTGCGCTCCCTCACCGGCCTCATCCGCAACCTGTCCCGCCACGCCCGCAACAAGGACGAGATGTGTGAGTGCCGGGGGTGAACCAGGCCCGGGGGGGGTTCCTCCCAGCCTTTTCCTCAGTCTGGCCTCCCGTTACCTCCAGCCACATCCCAGCCCTGTCCTGCCTGCTGTGCCCCCCGCTCACAGCTGAGCGTGCAGGCTGCTCCATCCCCTATTCCCAGACGTGGCTCTGTCTCCCCCGGCTCTGGCCACCAGCCCTGACATGCCCTTTGCCTGCAGCCACCAAGGTGGTCAGCCACCTGATCGAGAAGCTGCCGGGGAGCGTTGGGGACAAGGCCCCGCCCGCTGATGTCATCGTGAACATCATCGCGGTGCTCAACAACCTGGTGGTGGAGAGCCCCATGGCCGCCCGCGACATCGTCTACTTCGACGGCCTCAGGAAGCTCTTCTTCATCAAGAAGCGACGGGACAGGTCGGAGCTGCCGTGTCCCAGCTCACACCCGGGCTCCTGTCCTGGTCTCCCCTCCCTCCCCTGCTCCAGCACAGTGCAAGAGGGGCACAAGTGTCCCTTCCCAAGCCGTGGCGATGGGAGTCCCCAGACCGGCTCAGAGTGGCCTTGTGGCCACCTGCCAGCCCTTTGTCTCACCCCCTAAGGATGCCCCACCATTGCCACAGCTGCCTTTTCCTGTCAGGGAGCCTCTCTCTGCTCCTGCCTGTTGTGGTGGGACCAAGATATTCACCTCCTGCCTCTCCCCACCCACACTAAGCCCCCAGTCCCTCCGGGCCCCTCTGGGGTGGTCTCCTTGGCCTGGTGGGCACTGTCCCGTGCTCAGTGGTGCCCAGAACCTCATGGCATCCTGTCCCTTTCCCAGCTCGGACAACGAGAAGTCCTCCCGAGCCGCCGCCAGCCTCCTGGGAAACATGTGGCAGTACACCAAGCTCCACCGGGACTTCAAGATGGTACGTACCCGTTCCAGAGCCTCCTGCAGCCAGCAGGCCCTGGGGGAGATCCTGAGCGGGGATCCCAAGGGAATGGAGGCCAGGGGATTCATCCTGGAGAGCCACACCACCCAAATGCTGCCTGTGCTGGGTCCCCACTCCATGCCTGCTTTTCCCAGAGCGTTGTCCCTGTGCAGGCGGGGTGGGGACGGCGTGGCCCGTCAGTGCCGGAGCAGAGGGGCTCCGTGTGCCTGATGGGGCTGTCTCCTTGCAGAAGGGGTACCGGAAGGAGGACTTCCTCAGCCTGTGAGGACACCCTGGGAGCTGGAATGCCCCAGCTGGGATGCTCCGTGCTGCCGGCCACGCCGTGGGGAGGCTGCTCGCTGCCGGCCCCCTGCCCTGTAACCTAATCCCTACATCCCATGCACCTCCCCCTTCCACCGGGTCCCCTTCCCCGGCCGGGGGACACTTGTCCTCCCTCCTGCTCAGCCTTAATCCCAGCTGCTGCTTTTGGCTCTGCTGTGGGGCCCCACTGGGACCCCAGTTGTGGGGCTCTCCCCCACTCTCAGCCAGCTGTCTGCAAAACTTGGCTTGTCGTGCAGCTTGAAGGGGGCAGGAGCCGCAGGGATTTGGGAAGGCTCCTGTAGAGCAGTTCTGGGGCAAGGGGGCTTCTGGGGGTGCTTCATCCCAGCTCCCTGAGCCGCGGGGCCAGGGGGTGTCCGTGCCCCATGCCAATGTGGGATGTGCTGCGCGTTACACTTGTGTGGTGCCCTGGCTGGGTGGGGATGGGGCTTTGCATGGCTTGGGAGCTTGGAGGGCTCTGAGGCAGCTTCCCACAGTTTATGGGGTGGCACGGTGGCTGCAGGGAGCTGGGAAGTGATGTTGTGACAGTGCTGTGTTCCCCTTCGCTAGGGAGGGTGGGCAGGGGCTTGTGTCTGATGGGGCTGCCCTGGCCCTCAGTGCAGGAAGCCCAGGGGGGCCTCAGGGCCTCATCTGTCACCCTGTGGGGACTGTCCCAGCGTGGCAGAGCCGCTGCTGTCGCTCCTCACCAGCTGTTGCCAGGGCTGGGCCCTGCTGGCGCAGCAGGAGCAGGATCCGGGCAGGGCCATCCGGGTCGTGTTTGCTGAACGGTGTTGCCCCGTGGGTGGGGAGATGCCCCGGGTGTCCCCGGTGTCCCCATTGCTGGGTGCAGACGGGTCCAAAGCTCTCTGTGCCGCGGTGGTGGCTGGGAGGGGACACACGGCTGGGCTGGGGGTGGCTTTGGGCTGCTGGCGGGTTTGGGGCTGGGGGAGCCCCCGCGCTTGAGGGGCACAGGGCACCCCGGGGGGGTGATGTAGAGTAGGTGGAGGGGTGGGAGGATGGGGGAGTGGGCGGAGGGGCTGGAGGGGTCCCCACAGTGAGCGGCACCGGTGCAGTCCCAGCTCGGGGGCAGGGGGTGTTTGGCTCTGCAGCTCTCTGTGTACAACCCCCAGCCCTGTGTACCCCTGAAATAAAGGCCTTGAGTGCTGCCCATCTGCACCTGTGTTTGGATGGCACCTGGGAGGGGGGACAGCGCCCCGGGGACACCCAGTGCCATGGGGACACCAGCACAGGGTGAGCTCACCCCACGGTGCCACTCCGTGCCCGGCGTGGCTCCGAGTTAGTGGGACAGGGACAGTGACGTGGGAAGGACAGAGCACAGCACTGCCTGCGGTGGGGAGACCCCCCCTGTGTCACCCTGCCAGTGTCACCCGTGTCCCCACCATGGACAGACCCAGTGGCTGCAGCAGCCTTTTATTTTCACGGCGGTTTCCATGGGACAAAGGTCCTGCCGCCGCTCCCGTCGGACACTCCCTGGGGCTGGGGCACGTTGTTCCTCGGAGAGCATCACCCATCCCAGCACTTGTCCATCACGCAAGGAAGGTCCCTGCTGCCCACATGGGCAAGGGACAGGGCCCAGCACCCTGGGGTGGCACTGAGGCACTACGGGCAGGGTGTTCCTGGTGATGGTTTTCCAGTTTTCCACTTAGGAGCCAGCTCCTGCTTTCCCAGCATGGCCGCGGCTCTGGTCCCATCCTAAGTCCCGGGCTCCTCGGCCGTGTCCTGGTCCGTGTGTCCCCACAGGGATGGGGGACAGCTGTGGCCCTGCTCAGATGTCATCTGTCACCAGGCAGTAGAAGTCCGTGCGGGCGCCGTAGTTGCGCGATCCCAGATCCGAGACGTCGAGCTCGGAGCGCTGCCCGTCCCGCAGCTGCGCATCCTCCATCCCGCCGGCTGCCGGAGCCCTGGGAGCGCTGCGCCCGCCGAGGCGAGGGGGCGGGGGGCTTCCGAAGACGCGCCCTCGGAGGCCTGGCAGGAGCAGGGAGATGGGTTTAGGTGGAAGGGAAGGGGCCGGACCCACCCCCGCCGCCACAGGAGCGGGAGGCAAAGCCCAGGAGGGACGTCCAGCGCGCATCTGTCCCCTCAGGAGAAGCAGCAGGGACACGGACCTGTGCCGAGGTCCCCGTCCGGGTCCAGGTCTCCCGCGCTGTCCAGGTAGCTGCTGTGCAGGATCAGCATGGGGTCCTTGTCCTCCTGCAGCTGGGTCTGCGGGTCCCCCACGCTCCCCGGGAAGGACACCTTGCGCGGCAGGGCCAGGCACAGCTCCTTCCAGAAGTCCGACGACGGGGTCTGAAGGGGCCGGGCGGGGATGAGCCGGGCCGGGGCCACCGGAGCACGGCGCCGCTCCCCGGCGCTGGGAGCTCGGCCAAGGTGAGGGCTGTGCTCCGGCGTGGCACCGTGCCCAGGCGCCGGCGGAGAAACCGGCCCGACCTGCTGGAACAGTCCCCAGGGCTCCGGCTCCCCGCCTGGCCCCGAAAGGGCCGGAGTGGCCCTGGGCCAGAGCTCCGCTCCGGGAGCTGAGGCTGGGGAGACCCTGGAGTGCCATGGGGTCCTGACCGTGCAGGTTTGGGGGGGTGAGCTCCCAGATCCAGGGCTTTTCTGGTTGGGTTTTTTAATTTCCTCCGAAAGGCGAGTGCCCCAACCTGCTGTTTAGCCCTGGAGCCCGGGAGCATCCCCGGCGGGGGCAGCAGGGAGGCTGACACAACATGGGGAGCTGGGAGGGGAAGGGGCGTGCTGGTGGGATGGGTCCTGCTCAGCTCTCACCGTGGGGCAGCCCCAAGGGCAGCAGGGAGGCTGGCACTGTGGGGTGCTGGGGAGGGAAAGGGGGTGCCGAGGGGGGTCAGGATCCTGCTCGGCACTCACCATGGAGCCGGCTCTCCACACCAGCAGGGTCACGGCGCTCCGGTGCTGCTTCAGCAGGGTGATGGCGGGGTGAGTGATCTCCCGGTACTGGCTCTCGAAGACGATGAAGATGGGTTTCCTGGAGAGCTCCAGCAGCCTCCAGAGCCCTTCCCTGCGAGACAGGGGGGTGAGGGACCCGCCAGCCCCTCTCCTCTCCTGGGGGAGCTGCTCCACTCCTACCTGAAGCTGCTGTTGCACCACTCCTGCTCCAGGTACGCGACGGAGAGCACCACGATGAGGCGCCGGCACCGGCTGACGTTCATGATGAGGTCGGCTGACGGCTCTGCGGGCAAAGAGGGTCTCAAGCGCCCAGGTCCCCGTGTCACCCCCTGCCCAGCCCTGCGTGGTGCCTACCTGAGTTGGGCAGGATGTTCTGCTCGTCCAGGAAGAGCTTGTAGCCGTGGCGGTTTTCCAGCTGCGGCTTCACGATGAAGTGAACGAACTTTCGGTCATCGGGGGCGGTGGGCGTGGGAGACGTAGGCGTCGTAGAGCTTCCCGTCTGGGGAGAGCCAGGGAGCAGGGATCACACGGGAAGGGCTGGGTGAGCCCCCGGAGCGCGGGAGGCTGTTCCCAGCGGGGTGTCACCTCCGGCTCACCGTTGATCTCCAGCTCTCCGTAGCGGTCCCGGTACCAGAGGAGCACGCTCAGGCGGCACCGGACGTAGAGCACAGCCAGGAGCACCAGGAGCACCAGGACCAGGAGGGCCGCCAGCACCGCCGGCACGTGCCCCGCCGCCTCTGCCAGGACAGGGATGGGCACGGTGAGCAGCGCACCTGGGTTTGGCGCAGGTTTTGCCACCCCGGTGCGAGAGAGGCAGCGGTGCCCCTATCACTGTCCTCAATCCCCCGTGCACCTGGGCTCTCCGTGGGATGCCCCCTCCCTGTCCCCAGCAGGTCCCTACCCGCTCGCCGCAGGGTGAAGGTGGCCGTGGCATTGCTGATCCAGCAGGCAAACACCCCAAAATCAGCATCGTGGGTGAGGTTGAGCTGCAGGACGCTGGCCAGGAGCTGCTCCGAGGAGTTTTGGCCAGACCTGAGGGGACATGGGGATGCTGTGGTGACACCCCCCAAAAGCAGATGCATGGGTGTCCCCAGGGCAGGCTCCTTACCAGGTGGTGTCCTGGCTGCTCCCGCTGCCCAGCCACTGCCCGTCCTTGCTCCAGGCGGGAATGGGCTGGCAGTGCTCGGTGCCCGCCCAGCGCACGGTGCAGTTCAGCTCCACCTGGCTCCCCAGCACCAGGTCCAGCGTCTCGTTGGCAGCTGGCACCAGGATTTCGGGGGGCACACTGCAAAGGTCTGGGGGCACACAGGGGAGGGGGTTTGGGTGGGAAAGCTGATCCAGCTCCCCGCTGGGCAGGTGAGTAGTATAGCCATCCCGGAAAAGCAAGCTGTGCCGTGGGGGTCTGGCAGTGAGTGGTGCTCGTGGCTGTTTAGCAGCAGGCTGAGCCGGTTTGGGAGCCTGGGAAGGACCCTCGCCCTCCCTGTGAGGTGACACCAGAGCAGGACCCCCAGCTGTGCCTGCACAGGGATCCTTCCCAGCTGAGAACAGGGGAGAATTGGGCTTTCACCTACCTGCCATGGCACGCTCAGGTGACAGGCGCGGGCGCTGCCGGCATCGCAAGCGGCGGCGTCTTCCGGGGCGGACAAAGTCCACCTGCCTCCGCCGCAGGGCGGGCCGGGCCTGGGACAGACCGGGAAGGGCTCCGTGAGTGCTGGCACAGGGAGGGCCCGGCCACCCCCATCGGCCCCCGCAGCGATTCTGTCTGGGGGTGGTGGGTGCTGCTCTGCGGTAAAGCCAAAGCCATGTCCCACCCACGGCCTGGTGGCCGCTGTGTCACCTGCCCGCCCTGCACTGACTCCCAGCCTGGCTTTCCCAACCATGAATTCATGGGTGGGAGGAGATTAATGACCAGCCGGGGGCCGCAGGATTTTAAAAATTTGGCTTCAGCCTAAATCCAAAACCAAGGAGGGGAAATGAGCTCAGCCATGGGAAACCGCAGCTTTCGGGGTCTCAGTGGGACCCCCTTCACCTGCCAGCCTCCTGCCTGGGCTGCAGAGCTGCCTCCAGCCTGACATGCCCTTGAACCTGTTAATTACCAGCGGTCTGCTTTGTTTATGGAAACGCTGCCTCCCACCTGGAGGTGCGGTGTTCCTCAGTGCGTTGCTACCCCGTGGCCGTGCCCAGGGATTGGCACAGCTGCACGGCATTCCAGGCAAGCGGGGAGCACAGGGATGGCACACGGGGACCCCCCAGCTGGCACCACGCAGCGGTGTCACTGCGCTGGCCCCGCGGGAAGAGGCGGATGCTGGGAGCAGGGAGCGGAGCAGAGCCTGGCGAGGCTGGGCTCCTCTGTGCCCACACGCCCGCTGCGGGAGATGCGGGTGCTGGGGCTGAGGGGGGAGCCTCAGGGACATCACGGTGCCGGTGTTTCCATGGTAAACACCCGGCCTAACTCTGGGAGTCAGGAGGGGTGAAAGCCTCTCCCGAGCTCCTCTTTGCTCTGGAGCTTCAGCGCTCCTGGTTTTGGGTGGGAGCAGGGCTGGTCCCCCCGTGTTTGTTGGTGTGGCATGGGAAGTGGGAGGCCTGTGGTGCTGCCTGGCTTGGAGCAGGGATGCAGGCACGGTGCTTCCCTCTGGAACAGCCTGGTGCCAGGCGTGGGGTGAAACCAGGGATCAAGGTACGCGAGAGACGCCCGGTACATGTTCAGCTTGACCAGCTGGAAGTGATTTATGCCTAAAGGATTAACTGAGTTTCTCCATGGCCAGGGAAGGAAGAGGACAGGATGGAGATGAGCCAGCCCACCTGTATTTCACACAGAGAAAGGGTGGGAGACACTCATGAGTGTGGCGTGGGGCTGTCTCTGCCTGGCACAATGCTCCGGCTCTGCTCCTGGATGGGTCACTCCTAAGCCATTTCCTCTGATGGTTGGAATAAGGAAGCTCCAACAAGCTGCAGCCTGGCCAGGGGGTGTGGGGAGCCCCAAAACCCCTGGAGCCCTTTGCTCCAGGGAATGACAGCGTTGGATGCCCACAAGGGAGTGAGTGGGTGCCGGGGCTGCTGAGTGCCAGGGAGGGAGGAGCACCGGCTAACGGGCAGCAGTGGCTCCTGTTTCCCATATCTTGGGATGGGGACACCCGGGATTTAAGGCAGAGGACTGTGTGGATGTTGTGGAGTGGTAAATGATGGCTGGGTGCAGCATTTCCTGGAGCACGGCCATGGGGAAAGCGAGGAGGGCAGGGAGCACCGTGGCCAGGGAGTTGTGGGGTGGGTGTGCCAGGGAGCAAGCGGGACGGAGAGCCGGAGGAGAGCGAAGGAGAGCCAGAGGAGAGCCACAGGGAATGGGGTGAGGCTGAAACCCTGCCGACCTCATCTGAGGTGGCTTCAGCATGGAAAGGGGAGCAGAACAGAGCTGCTTTTACCTTTGGAGCTTCCCCAGCTGCGGGCTTCCTTCTGTCGCCTCCCGCTCGAGCCAACCGGACTGGCCAGATCAGTGCTTGGAATTTCTCTTCTTTCCTTTCTGTTTTAATAGTTTATCTATTTCTCCTCCCAGTTCAGCCCCTGCCCTCGGCAGGGCACTCCCGCTGCCCCAATCCCCAGGCACCAGGCCCGTGGGAAGGGCTGGCTGTCCCTCCTCCCACTGCTCCACCTCCACCTGAACCTGCGGGGAAAAATCCAACAACTCCGGCTTCAGGGGAGGGAAAAGAGAGGAAAAAAGAGAAAAGCAAAGGGGGACACAGCACACCCAGCAGGTATCACAAGGCTTGGGGGCCAAGGAGGAGCCCCCTGTTTTTCCATGGCTGGAAGAGCCCACGGAGGTGTCAGGGCAAGAAGAAACCTGCAATCGGCTGTACCCGTGGGCATCACGGGGTGTCCTGTTTGTTTCCTTCTCCTCCCTTTCCCTCTCTCCGTGACTTCAGAGCCTTTTTGCCGGATGAAGCTGGTACTGGAGGTGGTTGCTCCGGCTGGTGCTGGCTGTGGGGAGCCGGATCCTGCCGCGGCCACTGGTGGACAGCAGGTATCCCCTGTGCTAATTACCATGGAGGTGATTAGAGCCTTGGCACGCCCTGAGCACGGACGTGGTCACAGCAGCACCAGCAGCCTCTGGACAAACACCAGCCTGAGCTGCAAAAGCATCAACCAGCATGTGATTTGAGGCCCAAAAGGGGAGAAGAGGGCCATGGGTGCAGTGTATGTATGCATATATATATATAAAATAATATAATATGATATTTAATAATATAAAAATATATGTAGATGTATACTGAATAACTATCTATATATACATAAACAGGTACAGGTCACTGGTAGGTCTGTGGGCCTGTTCCCATGGAGAAACACCCTGACACTGACTCTTCATTGTTTAGGATGTAAACTAGCAGTGCTGCTGGCTTCTTGTGGGAAGGAAAGGGACAGAGGGAATCCTGCTGGATCTCTGGGGAGAATCCCCTGCTCCTGGGCCCCAAAGCCACTGGCTGTGTGTGTTTGGGGCAGCAGGTGTTGGAGCAGCCCTTTTTGAGGGCTGGCCACTTGTCATGGACACTGTGATGCATCAGCTGCAAAATCCAGTGTAAATCTGTTGGATTTGTGGGATGGTGAAGGGTTGCATGGAACAAGCCCAGGTCCTGGGCAAGGCAGGGGTGTGGGGAGGCTTGGGAGTAAATCAGGAGCTGATGAGACCTTCCTTGTCCGTCAGGGTTATCCCTGTGGTAGGTTCGTTAAATGGAGGAGCAGAAGCGTTTTGGTCACAATGGTGCAACAACAGGACCAGCCTGAGGGCTCAGCAAGCTCCTTTCCATTCCCTTTGGGATCATTAGCAGCTTTCCATGCTCTTGGGACTCAGTTAACCCTTGTGCCTTTCCCTGCAGTCCTGACTCGGGTATGTCACCTCCAGGGCACAGCCTCCAGGACCGGCACCTTGGGAAGCGTCTGTGGCAGGATCCTCAGGGACACGGGCAGTGTCAGGCTGGTGTCCAGCCAGGTTGGGGTCACTACCGGTGGGAAAGGAGGGGGCTGCCCCCCAGTTCTGCCTCTGGGATCCCCTGTCAGACCTCTCTGAGCTGTGGCACCTGTCCAGCCCCGGGGTGTCACCCCATTCCTGCTACAGACAAACCCGTTCTGTCTGGAGTAGGGGGGGCAGCCAGCAGTGGTGTCTCCAAAGGAAAAGGTAGGATAACCCTATCATTTGGGATTTGCTGTGTTTTCCCCATTTTCCCCAGGTGTTTCCATTATCCTGGCACATTTACCAGGCTGATGTCCCACCAGCCAGCTCCCACCTGCTGTGATTGTCCCCAGTAAGACAAGGAAAGGTTAAGGGGGATGATTTGGGATGGCAGAGGAGGAAGGCAGGAGCAATACTGGGCAGCAGGTGACGGTCTGCGTGTCCACGTGGGTGTTGTGTTTATTTACTGATGGCCGGTGGCAGCTGAGCCAGCAACAACTCTCAGCACCCGGCTGAGCCCGGAGCTAAGCAAAAGGTAACAACGTCCATGGAGACACCAGGGTGGAGCTGTGTCCATGGGGACAGCAGGGCGGAGCGGCAGCCACGTGGGAGTCATGCCGGGGAGGAGTGTGCTGAAAGAGGGACTCGGGTTCCCCAGTGGTTCGAGAGTGGGGAGGTCACGGAAGGCAGTGGAAAAAGAGGCCAAGGTGCAAAAAGAGGGCTGGAGAGGGAGCCTGGAATGAGGTAAAGTGGTGTTTCTTGTGCTTAAGGAAGTGAGTGACAAGGAGCCCGGTCATCTCCTGCAGCCCAGCAGCCGGCTGCTGCCCCTGGGTTTGTCCCCAGTGCCACAGCTCTGTCCCAGCCACTCCCCATGCTTGGGAGGCACATCCCGGCTCTGCCACAGCATCCTTCCTTCCCAAGTCACAAAGCAGCCTGCTCCTGTGAAGCCACTGTGTTGTCATCACTTCCCAGTTCAAGTCCAGCTCGGTCCCAGATGGGACATGTGGCCCTGTGTCGTGGGGTTCATCCAGCACCCGCAGCACTGCCAGGCTGGGAAAGGGGCTCGAGTCCGTGTTCTCTTTCTCCTTGGTGAGTGGTGGCTACACCTCAGAGACACATTCCATCATGCTGGGGAGAGAGGAGAGGAGAGAGGTGCTGGGAAGGGAACTGTCTGAGTTGGGAGGTGTGGAAAAGCACTCTGCGCAGGAACAGGGCTTTTTTCCCAAAATAGATGGAGAAAGAATGACAGGCTGTTTGTGGGAAACCCCTGTTTGTGGGAAATCCCACAGTCAATAGGAAGGCAGAGATGGAAAGCTGTGGCAGTGTGGTGTTGTGTTGGTTTGGCATGGGCTGGTTTTTGGTAGCAGGGGGGCCACAGAGGTGGCTTCTGCGAGTAGCTGCTGGAAGCTTCCACCATGTCCAGCAGAGCCAGTCCCCGATGGCTCTGAAGATGGACATGCTGCTGGCCAAAGCTGGGCCAGTGAGAGAGGTTGGTAACGCCTCTGTGATAACAGATTTCAGAAGAAAATCAAAACAAAAAGGGCCACAGGGTTTTTTTGCTAGTCAGAGAAGAGAAGGAGGTGAGACCTGTGAGGGAAACAACAGGGAGACACCAAGGGCAGTGGAGAAGGAGGGGCAGGAGGTGCTCCAGGAGCCAGAGCCGAGATTCCTCTGCAGGCCGTGGTGAGACCGTGGTGGAGCAGCTGTGCCCTGGGGATCCACGGGGAATGCAGAGATCCACCCACAGCCTCTGGGGATCCACGGGGGATGCAGAGATCCACCCACAGCCCCTGGGGATCCACGGGGATGCAGAGATCCACCCGTGGAGGAGGCTGTGCTCCAGTGGGAGAGCCGGTGGAGAGAGGGTGCCCTGCTCCCAGGCTGCAGCAGCCTGGCCTTGGAGGACTGCACCCAGTGGAAGAGTGACCCACGCCACAGCAGTTTTGGGAGGACTGTGTACATGTGGGAGGGACTCACTTTGCAGCAGTTTTGGGAGGACTCCTGCTCGTGAGGGTGGACCCACACTGGAGAGGTTCACAGAGAACTGTCTCCTGTGGGAAGGGACCCCACGGTGCAGCAGGGGAAGGACTCCTCTCCCTGAGCAGTGGAAGAAAACCTCAGGTGACGAACTGACCAAACCCCCGTGCCCTGTTTTCCCGCACTGTTGGTGGGAAGGAGGGAGGGGCTGGGGGAAAGAAGGTGTTTTTAAGGGCTTATTAATTCTCATCCTCCTCCTCTGGTTTTGTTAGTGTTAAATTCACTTTGTACTTCTAAGCTGAGCCTGTTTTGCCCTTGGAGTGTTTTCTCCGGGTCCTTATCTCAACCTATGAACCCTTTGTTAATTTTTTCTCTCCTCTGCCTAGCTGTGGCAGGGGAGGGTGAGTGAGTGGCTGTCCTGGGTGCCTGGTATTTGGCCAGTGTCAAACCACGACAGGTGTTCCCTGAACCCTGCTGTCTGCTCCCATCGGGATTATGGGTGGCAGCTGGGACAGGGTGGCCATGGAGGGGGGTCAGGCTGAGCCCTTGCCAGAGCAGGGCTTAGTCAGTGTGGGACAGCAGCACTGGGGCAGGTACAATGGTTCTGTTTCCCACTGTGATACTTAATCCTTTCTCTTTAAGCAAAGTTTAGATGGAAAACATGGGCAAAGTCCTTCCCTTGGCAGAATCGCTTCTTGTTTTAACTTGGAGCTTCTCTTTTTCTAAAGGAAAAGGGGCCCCAGAGCAGACAAATCCTGAAACCTGGCACCTTCCAGGGCATCACCCACCTTGATTCATTACAGAGATTTTCGTATTTTTCCTTCAGAATGTCATTCTTGACCCTCTGGGGGACGTCGGGGATGTACCAGGCTGCGATCAGCTTCACGCACAGAGCCACGTGCTGTGGGAAGCAAAGGAAGTCAGGGGCTCCCAGCCCGGGCACAAGGCACGGATCCAACCCCTTTCCCAGCCCTCTCCTGGCTCCCCGGGTGCTCACCTCGAAGACGATGAGGAAGGCGAGCCGGGCTGCGAAGATGTGCCAGAACTGGACGGTGTAGGTGTAGTCGTCGGCATCCCGGTAATCGCGGTACCTGCAGCACAGCTCTGTCGGTGCCAGCCCAGGCCCCTCCATTCCAGCCCGGATGTCCCGGTGAGGGGCGGGGCGTGGCAGGGGGCTGCTCTTACCTGCACTCCTTGATATGGTGCCCCTTAAATTCCGGCAGCACCCTGGTGTGGGGCTCGAAGTCCTGGATGCGGAATACAGAGAGGCTGTTGTTGATGTAGCCGGTGGAGCAGCTGTGGGGAAGGACCGGGCTGAGCATGGATTGTACCCTCCTGTCTTGGGGAAGCAGAACCCACCTGGGGCTCTCACTACCCACTTTCACGAAGACTGGTGAAAATGGAGGGCTCGGAGGCTTCTGTCCAGTTTGAGTGAACTTGGTCAGGCAGCCAAGGCTCGGAGGAACAGGGAGAGGGCAAGAGAGAGCATGTGCCTGCATCCTGGGAATCCTGCAGCTCTCCAGTGTCACACGCTGCCCTTCCCAGTCAGTTCACCCACCACAGGGATGATGTGAGTGGGAGGCTGAAGGTGATGCCGTGTGGGAATGTTCCCCTGCTCCCCTTTCCCCCCCACCTCGCTTTGGGGCACAGCTCAGCTGCCTCACGCTCCTGCGGTGGTGGCACCGAGGCAGGTGGTGACACAGCTGTGGGGACAGGGCCGTGGGGATGCTGTGGGCAGGGACTGTCCCGGAACTGAACTCACTCCATGCTGGTGTGGTTCTCCCTCGTGCAGGGGCTGTACATGTACTTGTAGACCTGCACAGGGATGAAGTCAGAGGTGATGGCGATCACCAGCCCGTTTCCGATGACAGCCAGGGTGCCGATGGCCTCTAGGATCTGCAGCCAGATCCCTGTGGGAGAGGAGCAGCCGGTGAGGTCCCTCTGCCAGCTCACTGCCACCATTCCAGCTCAGGGACAGCTTTGGCATGGCCAGGTCAAGGAAGGGGCCTCCGAGCTGCCCCTCAGCCTCTGGCAGGGTCTGAAGCAGCTTCTCCTTGCCCGACCCACAGCTCTCCCTGTGCTGTCCCATGGCCATGGGGTGCTCAGGGGCTCAGCTGGCAGGACCCCCTCACCGATGTCCTTGGCCTTCCTGGGCACCATGCGCCGGTGCAGCCGCGTCATCTTGATGGTGTCCATGTGGATCTCGATGATGTTGTTGATGAGGGCCAGCAGCGGGGCCAGGGGAAAGGCTGCCACGAAGATGGTGGTGAAGCTGTACTGGATCACTGTGGAGGGGGACACACCAGGTGCTGGTGTGAAGCACTGGGTTTGTCCTGCTTTGTGGCTTGGGTCAGGGGGTTTGCAGGGGTGGAAGGGGGAGACAGCCATGTCTTGGGGACGCCCAGCTCTCACAGGGCTGTCAGAGAGTGGGATCTGTGGGGATAATTGAGCCAGCCAGGCACAGGCACACCCTGGGGTTACAGCTGTGGCCCTGGAAGGAGAGGAAGGTCCGAGGCAGGGCCCGAGGCCAGCACAGTTGCCTGCTCTCTGTTTTGGGAATGATCTTGGCATCCCAGGGCTCTCGGAGGGGGACGGGGTGTGGGGCTGTGGCTCAGAGCTCTCCCTTGCCTGCGTACGGCCTCCCTAGCATCTGTCACTCCCCAGCCAAGGAGTGCACGTGGATCTGCCCCCTGCCCCACGTACCCATCTCCAAGTACTCGTCGAACAAGCTGAAGATGTAGACGTCATTGAGTTCGTAGTTGTTCAGCCACTTCCTTTTGCAAGGGTCCTCTGCCTCCTCCTCCTCTCCTAACATCATGCTTCTCTTCTTGGGGCGCTTGCGCTTCTTCCGTAGCTGGTGGGATATCAAGCTGCAGTGGGAGAGATGGATTTGTGTGGCTGCCTGAAGAGGACAGCAGGGCTGGGCTGCTGCCGGCACATCCCTGGAGGAAGGGAAAAAGGAAAACGACCAGGGTTCCTCTCTGAAAAGTGTCAGTGTGGGAAGCTTACGGGATGAGATACTCCATGATGTTGCTGATGGTCTGCTTGAGCAGCATGATGATGGCCATCTGGATGAAGAGGTCGGTGATGCAGCCGCTGGGGTGGCACTGGAGGGGACAACAAGGGTGGGTGGGCCCGAGGGACCCTTTGGCAGGTGCTATGGGAGAAAGCTGAGCTTCCCAGAGGCTCCCTGGGCGGTAGGGAAAGGAAGAGGAGGAGTTGTTTGGGGGGTCAGAGAGTGGGTGCCTCACCTCCTCCAGCCTCCAGCGACCAGCAATGCGCACATAGTGCCCTGGGTGCCCATTGATCCTGAGCAAGGGAGCAACAGTGATATCCATGGGGTCATGGCCCTCCTGAGTCCCAAATGGGGCCTCTGTGCCTGGTGGGGAGGGTAGAGGGGCTGGGGTGTTCTTACACCCTGGGCAACATCCATCCCAAACCCTGGCTGCCCTGTGTTCTCCACTCACCGTCCCAGGAAGAAGGCGATGTAGATGAGCGAGGAGAAGTTTGTGAAGAACTGGAAGATGAAGATCTTCACGGCGAAGCTGTTCTCCTGCTGGGACAAGGTCCGTGGTTTCTCTAGGAAAGGGAGCAATGCCCAGGGGCTTGGTCACAGAGCAGCGGGACCTTGCCCTGTGCCCCCATGGGTGCCACCGCAGCTCTGAAGGTCTGAAGGGTGTCTGCCCCTTGTGAAGCCTTCTCTGCCCTCCACCTGAGCCCTCTGATGGAGGTCAGTCCAGGTCCCTCAGAGCCATGAGCTCTGGGAGGGAGAAGAGGCCTTAGGACTGGGAGGAAATCCAGGTTGTGACCTCTCCTGGAGCTGGGGCGGCTTCCTGCTCATGCCAGGTCTCAGCCCTGTAGGTTGACTGTCCCTGCAAAGATGGCTGTGGGACAGCATGTGGGCCACAGGTGAGTGTGTGCTGGGGGCTGCTGGCCTCCCGGGCTGGAGCTGCCTGGGAGCTGCCTTGTGCTGGTGGAGGGAGTGAAGGGGATGGGAGGCTGGCTGTGCTCAGGGACAAAAGGGCACCGCAGGTGGCACACACCCCATTTCCCTTACCCAGGCCACAGAGGAAGAGGGCCACACACCGGTTGACCTGCAGGACAGAGGGACACGATGAGCAGGGAGGGCTGGCCGTGGAGAAATCCTGCCAGGCACCCCATGTGGCTCCTCACCTTGGTCATGATGATGATGGTGATGTAGTGCAGCACGGCCCCCGTCATCACAGCCATGGTGTCGGCGTGCTTGCTCAGCAGGTTCACTTCGCTCTGCATGAACAGTGCCGTGGCCACCGCCCGGTAGATGACGAGCATGTGGGCGATGCCGATCAGCACCATGATCTGTGGAGAGGGAGAGGCGGGGTCAGGAGCCACGGAAGCCACGTGTTCCATCCCACCTGATGGTCCCCTCAGCAGGGCTCTGGACGTGGCTTCAAAGGCAAACCAGGGCCCTTCGGTGGAGGCCGACAGGTTCGTGAGGTGGGTGTAGTGATAAGACAAGGAGTAACGGGTACAAACTGAAAGAGGGGAAATTTAGGCTGGATGTTAGGAAGAAATTCTTCCCTGTGAGGGTGGGGAGATACTGGAACAGGCTGCCCAGGGATGTTGCAGATGCCCTGACCCTGGCAGTGCTCAAGACCAGGTGGGACAAAGCTTGAGCAACCTGGGGTAGTGGGAGGTGTCCCTGCCCACGGCACAGGGGTTGGGACTAGATAAGGTCCCTTCCAACCCTTAACATTCTATGATTCCAGGATTCTGTGTCTCCACCTGAACCAGTCTCCATTGACCCACTGTGGGAACAAGCGCATTGGGATTTGCCTCTTCCTGCCCTCCGTGTCCTTGCCTTGATCCTCACTGCAAGAGCAGAGCCTTCAGCCCATGTCCCTAAAGGGTGGGGGGCTCCTGCCCTCAGCACAGTGAGGTGCGAGCACGAGGAAGCCCCGGGATCCTCGTGATGGGCATGGAACTGCCCTAAAAACCTGGTCTGTGCCTTTGCCCTTAAACCAAACATTCCCGTGGTCACCTGGCACGTACCAGCAGCAGAGCCAAGATGAGGATGACGGTGCTGCGGAAGTAGGAGTGCTGGTACCACCGGGGTTTGTGCTGCAAGTTATTGATCAGCTGCAGAGCCAGCTCCTCCTTAAAAAAAAAAAAAAAAAAATTAAAGTTAAGAATGGGAGAGAAAGGACCCAGCAGTGCTTTGTGCCCCTTGTGTCAGTGGACATATGGGATGAGCAGTGCTGAAGAAGGACAGGGGTGAGCACCCAACCCACAACAGCATGGCCCAGCCTGATTGAGTTCAGTCTGGGCAGGGGATCCCTCTGATGTGTCTTTTCTAGGTGCAGGTGACTCCTGCCCTGAAAAGGGAAGCACCGAGCAGGAAAGATGATGTCCTCACCTCATCTTCATCCCACTCGTGCAGCTTCCATTTGGTGACCACAGTGGCTCTCTTCCTCTTCCACAGCTCCAGGAATACAGTGGCTGGATTGGGAAGGAGAAAGTGCAGTGACACTTAGGGATGGCTCTGAAAGCCACTCCTCTGTCTCCCAGAGAGTCATATCACATCCAACCTGATGGTGAACCAGCCTGGACTGCCCTTGGGCCATGAAGGACAGGCAGTCCCCTCTGCACCTTGGTGACCTGGAAGGGCCCTGGATGGGCAGCAGTGAGGGAATGGGGATAGTGCAGGTGAGCTTTCACTGGCAGCCAGGCCTGTTCTAGTGTCTGCAGGGAATTTGGGATAAGTCACTTTTCAGGTGGAATGGGTGTCCTGTGCTGCACCCTGGCAAGGCCACGCCGCTCCAACTCCAATTCCAGCCACCCCTTCTGTTTATTGGATCGACCCTCCTGAGTGCATCCCCGTGTGACCCAGCCCACGGACACACCCAGGACCGTGCCGTGGCTTCACGAGTGGGACACCCAGCCCAATCCTGAGGTGGCTGGTCAAGGAAAGGGCTGTGGAAAAGCCAGATGAGTGTGTAGCTACGGCAGTGATGGGATCCCATCATCCCACAGCAAATAAGAGGCCGTGCAGTGATTTGGGAAGGTGGAGGAGGAGTCTGAAGGCCCCTCCTTCCTGTGGCAGTGGCCATTTATGGGCAGCTGCTAGAAAACTGCTGGGTGCGCTGGGGGAGGCTGTGCTGAGAGGAAGCTTCAGGTAGGGCAAGCTTCAGGTAAGGAATATTTGGGGAGCTGGAGGATAGCACCACAATGGTTTTGTCTCTTGCTGTGTCTGGAAGGGGAGCTGAAGGCCCTGGAAGCAGAGGAGGTATAACCCCCCCCCCAAAGGGTGAAGCTATGTTGGTGTCCTGTTTTCCACCTTCTGCTCCCTCTCCAAGCCACGTGTGCTGGGCACCCAGACATGGACACCTACCCCAGAGGGCCATGAACATGGCAAACGCCACTGTGGCCTCATTGTCAATCATGTGAGTGACCTGGAAGAGATGAAGGAAGAGTGTGATGGGGCACTGAGGTGCAGGCGCTGTGGCACCTCGGGATCTTGCCGTGCTCATGTCCCCCGAGACAGGTAAAGGTGCTGCAGGAGGGCAAAACGCAGGAAGGTGATGGACACTGGGGCTTGTTGCTGGTAAAATATTCCATGATGTCGATGGAGGCTGTGATCCAGGGTGGGGGTTTGTTTTAGCGATGTGGGAGCAGCATGAGCTGGGAGTGTTTCCCCATCCTTTACCCTGAGCCTGCCTTGGGAAGGGGGTTCCCTACCTTGGCATAGGTGCACGTGTCAGAGAGGACCCAGAAGGAGCAATTCTGGTCGCAGAGCGGGCACATGATGGTGGTGTTGGCGTCACAGATCTCCTTGCTGGAGAGAAAGGAGGAGGGAAGCCAAGGGGGACAAGGGTGGCTCAGAGCCACCTGCAGAGATGACCGGGATGTGCATTTGGCATTCCCAAGGGCCTTACCTCACCCGGCTGGAACTGAAAACAGTAGTCCCAGCCACGAAGGTCACCAGCCCAGCCAGGGCAGCGAAAAGCAGCAGGTAGGTGTACCAGCCCAGCCAGGCGAAGTACAGGGCCACCTTCTCTCCAAAATAGCACCTAGGAGGAAAGATGAGGTGTGGCCAGAGAGGAGATTAGATTTTGGGAGTCACTAGAAAATGCCCATGGTGGCAGTATCTGAGTTTCTATGGTGTGGGGAGCAGGTAGGAGTCACGGATAAGAAATGACCTACTGACTGAGGAACTGGGAGCCCTGTATCCCAGAGGATTAACTTTGTGCCAGCTGTCAGAGATGCGCCTCTGTTTTAAGATCTCGCCTCTCTACCAGAGCCCCCTGGCAGGTTTATAAATAACATGTTCTTTCTGCCCTCCCGCCCCTGCCCATGGAGTTAGTTTTCAAAAACAAGAGCCGTGGTCTTTCCTGGGATTTCATGTGGTTGTAGGAGCCCCATGTTGCCTTTACTGCCCCGAGTTCAGCCCCGGGCTGGGTGTGCAGCACTGATGCTCCGTTCCCACCTCTCCTGCCTTCTGAACGTGGCTGAAAACCAAATGGGTTCATTTAAGTCCGCACAGACACGGGGATTGTTTTACAGGATCAGCAGATGGAGCTTGGAGCCACAGGGATAACCCTCAGGCTAAGAGCTTTGGAAGCTGCAGGGGCAGCCCAGTGCTTGTGAGAAGAGCCAGGTTCAAACTAATGATTTTTTAGACAATGCAGGAGCCTGGCAAAGGGCACTGAGCCCTCTGGGTTTCACATGGGACCTCTTGGTTAGAAAGATCTGCCTCTCGTGCCTGTATTACCTGATCGCCTCAATTGACTGTTCCTTAAATAAAACTCCCCAGCGAGCCCACTTCTCATTTAGTATTCTCTTTATCTCTTCTTTCTGGAGAGCAGAGAAGTTGGTTGGATGCAGGAATATCAGAGCACCCTTAATGCCCTGCCCAGCTCCAAGGCAGCTGCCGGGAGCTTTGCCATGCCCTTCACCCAGCGAGCTCTTGGTGCAGCCCCGGTCACCCACAGGTCCCCCCCACCCTGTCCTGCTCCTCCATCTCTCCTGGATTTTCCTCCCAGGCGCTGTGTGCTCAGCCTCACCTCGTGCAGGGGAAAGGCTGCCTCAAACACCTTCTTGTTCATCAGGTCGTGCAGCTTCTCTGGGAGCAGAGCAGAAGGGGAAGAGGGTTAGGCTTAGGGATTTGGGGAGACAGAGCAGAGGAACTGCTGGTTCCTGCAGTGCACATCTCCCAGCCTCTGGATGCAGCAGTAAATTGTCTTGTCTGAGCACCCCTTTTCTATTCTCCCCAGGATGGCAAGGCAGTTGAGATGCCAGTGCCCACCACGTGGCAGGATTCTTCCTGCAGATCCAGGCTGAGCATCACCCCTGTGATCCCCGTTCCCTTACCAAAGTCGGGCGTCACGGTGTTGCGCACAATGAAGTTCACGATCCGTATCCTGAACAAGGAGAAACTCTGTTTAGAGGCTGCTGTGGGATAGGGACTTGTGTTGTGTGGCTCAGGAAAACAGGGCAGAGAAGGGAGAAGGTGTGCACTAAAACCCAGGGAAGCAAGGGAGGGAGAAATGTGGGCAGTCAGAAGCCATCAGCTTTGGATGTGGAAGGTGCAGGAAGGTTCTGTGGAAAATGAAAAGCCTGGCACAGCTGTGAACCGAGCTGGAAAATGGATGCTGGTGTGGAGAACAGTGAGTTCAGGGTGCTGGAAATCAGCTCAGCACCCACCTGGCAGTATCTTCGACATCCTCGTGGTCACTGGAGGTTGGCTGCCTGCTGTCAGCCTTCCTGCGGAGACACTGGTATTTCTGGAAGATGTCCTTCGGGGCACGGACTCCATAAAAGAGCTTTGTGTCCTCAATTTTCTGGTGAGGGGAAGAGAAGGGCTGTTAAAACAGGGCCAGAGGGGCAGGGTAGGGCCAGAGCTGGAAGGGCGGGGGGCTGTGTGAGTCCTGGGGCTGGGGTCTCTCTCTGCTGGTTGAGCAAGTGGGTTATTTTCCAGCTCTGACATGGTGAACAGCTCAATGGTTCAGGCCTCTCCCATTTCCTGGGATGCAGGAGCCCAAGCCAGGCCAAGTATCTGCTGTCTTTTCCTCCCACAGCCCCTCACCTTGATGGTGAAGCCTTTCTTGCTCAGCTCATCCAGGAACTTCCTCCTCTTGATCTCCTTCTTGCTGTCCACTTCGTGGATGTCGCTCACCAGGACAAAATCCCACTTCTCTTCATTCTGCCCACAAAACCAGCAGGGAATTATTAGGGATGGAAAGCTGAGAGCTCTCCTTCCCAGCTCCAGCCTCTCAGAGGTTTGGACCCTCATTGTGGCTGTGTAGAGGGGAACTGGGAATGAGCAGGGGAAATTGGGATTTGTCCCCTCTCTGAGCTGGGCTGGACTCGCTGTGGGTGCAGAAGGAGCAAAGCTTACCGGGAAGGCCAAGGGCTCCATGTCTTCAACAGGAGATTCCCTGAAGGGAGTCAGCAGAATTCCATCCTGCTGAAAAGAAAACCAGTGAAGGGATGGCTTCAGCAGGCTCCCTGGGAGATCCCGTGTTTTTCTCTTCCAGCAGCCTTGAAGGGACGCCCAGGGAGGAAGGTAAGACGCGGTTTGTGTGAAACCTTCTCCCACATGCTCCTGGTCACCAGTCTGGGGTCTTCCCGAGCCAGCCAGGGATTTGTGTTTAGGGATGCTGCAGGGACTGCTGCCCTGGGAGGGTGTGCAGCCTCCCCAGAACTCATCATGCCCAACAGCACCCTGGGGCTGTGAGGGATCTGGACCAGGAGGAAAACCCTCCCTCAGCTCTTTCACCCGATGCCCTGATGTTTGTGGCGGGGAAGTGTTCACCCTTCACCCTCTCTCTCTCCATGCTACAGTGGATTTTACAGGCTTTAATCGGCCTTTTCCATTTGCCAGTTGTTCCTATCAGATAGGGCACTGTTGGCTTTTTGGGGAGGGTGAGGAAGGTAGTTTTAAATTCCGGTGAAGGGAGAGTGGAGCACGGACACTTGGAGGCTGGCACAACCCTGCAGGAAAGCAGGTGAAAAGAGCCCTTGGAAAACAGGTTGGATGCCTCAGACTGCAGCCATGGGACAGAGAGGGGAGGATGAGCTGCTGATCGTAGAACCATAGAATATCCCAGGTTGGAAGGGACTCTCAAGGATAATTGAATCCAGCTCCTGGCCCTGCACAGGACCACCCCAAGCATCCACGTGCCTAAGAGTGTTGTCCAAACACTGCTTGAACTCTGGATTTTCCCTGTTTCCCTCCTGTGTGTCAGTGGCTCTGGAAAGAACGGCTGTGCAGCTCCCACCTTCCTGGTTACAGGTAATTACACTCAGACATCCAAGGGTGCAGCTCTGGGGGAGCACAAAGCAGGTATCGTGGAATGGTTTGTGTTGGAAAGGACCTCCAAGCCCATCCAGTCCCATCCCCTGCCATGGGCAGGGACACCTGCCACTATCCCAGGTTGCTCCAACCTGGTCTTGGACACTTCCAGGGATGTGGCAGCTGCTGCTTCCCTGTGCAGCCTGTGCCAGGCCCTCAGCACCCCCACAGGGAAGGATTTCTTCCCAATATCCCATCAAACCCTGCTGTCCTTCAGCTTAAGCCATCAGCTGCCCCTGTGGGGGATCTTCCCACAACTTGGTGTGACTCGTGGTGTGTCCCCACAAACAGTTACGCCGCTGTTCCCCAGGAGGGTGACGCAGTGCAGCAGTGGGAGGGAGCTGCCCGGGCTGGGAATATTGTCACTCAGTGTCACCAGAGACACTGTGACCTGAAAGAGTGGCCAGCCAGACGAGTTCCTCCAGCTGTAATCTTCGCAGCAGAGCTGTGGTGCTGCAACTGTGCCCTGATGTAAGATCTGGATCCCGAGCTTTCACTGGAGAATGAGGCCATGGGAACAGAGAGGCCGGGGTGAGGAAAGGGCTGGAAGCACAAGAGCCATGAGGAGACTGAGTGACAAGAAGGAGAAGCGGAAAGGCTGGAGGAGAGGGGTGCTCTCCCCCAGAGGTGCTAATGTAACAAGAGTCAGAACTTCTCTTGGATAAAAGGTATCCAATTTATGGCAAGAGGCAGAGGGAGGGTACTGGTGTTGTCGTCTGCTCTAACCAGGTCTGGGGCGCAGGATTGGGTGCAGCAGTTCCCTGTATCCCAGTCTGAGCCCCTCTCTGGGCACAGGGAGGGAGTGGGAGCCTCTCTGGGATCTACCCACTGCCAGTGAGTGCTCTGATGCTGGCACAGATCTGGCTTGGCACACTCTCTGCTGTCATGTTGGCTCATTCCTGCCTGGCTGGTTTCTCTCAGCCTCCATGTGCACCAGCCTCATCCTGCAGCAATTCCCTGCCAGTGCTGCCTGCGATCATGGGGATGGGGAGGGGAAGCCATCCTTTGGGTACGGGGATGTTTTTGGGTGTTCCTAATGCCACCTTGGCACACTGTTCCTGCTGCTGCTGACCCCAGTAGAGCTTAAGATGAGGTGAAGGGATCTGCTGGCATCACACCTTCTGTTCCCAGGTGGCTCCCAACTCCAATGCCTGCAGGCACAGTCCTGCTTGGGAGTCTAAGCCAGCATGTCCACTTCCTTGGGAAGTGGTTACCAAGGTGGGCTCACAAATGGGGTGTTGGATTCATCCCAGCAGCTGCTGGGGCCCAGGCTGCCATGCGGGTGCCCAGCTTGCTTTTGAGGCCATATGGAGTGTGTATAGAATCCCAGAACCCCAGAGTGGCTTGGGTGGAAGGGACCTTAAAGCCTGTCCAGTTCCACCTTCTGCCATGGGCCCAGACACCTTCCACTGGCCCAGGCTGCTCCAAGCCTCCCTGTCCAGCCTGGCCTTGGACACTGCCAGGGATCCAGGGGCAGCCCCAGCTCCTCTGGGCACCCTGTGCCAGGGCCTCCCCACCCTCACAGGGAAGGATTTCTTCCCAATATCCCATCTAACCCTGCTGTCTGGCAGTTTGAAGCCATTCCCCCTTGTCCTGCCACTGCAGGTCCTGATGGGAAGGCAGGGATGTCTGGGCAGGGGTAGCCGCAGAGGGCAGGGACTTCAGATCACTGTTACTCTCACACCTAACTGTTTTTTCCTGGGAATTAGGGACGCTGTCTGATGGTGGCTGCTGTGCTCTGGCCTCGCAGGGCAGTGAGATCAGGTGCAGGTAGGGCCGTCTGGGCTCTGCAGTGGTAGTAGGAACCCTGGACTCCATCCCTGCTCTCAGGAAGGATAGTTTCAGTTTCACTCCTCCCTGCCCTGTGGCTGGAACAGGATGTGGAGGTGCCGCGGTGCAAAGGTGTAGAAGTGACCGGCACAATGGGAAGCAGGAATGTCCGTGTTCAAGTGGGTTTCTGTGCCCCTGAGTGTGTCACTGGTCCTTGTCCCCTGGCCAGGTGACCCGCTGCCCTGAGCGTTCCTCCTGGGAAATGGCCACGGGCACCCTTGGGCTGGGTGTGGAGTCACCCGTGTGAGTAACTCAGGATAAGGACCTGGATAGGATCCGGCATCCTTGTTTTCCTTTCCACTCATGGATTGGTGTGGTATTGGGTGGTTCCCATCACCCACACTGAGATGATCAAATTGCTCTTATCTCCAGGATGATTCTTACACAGCTTCCCTTGGAGCACTTCCAGCTTAGCCCATGGCTTCCTGAGAAGTGGGACAGCCTTTGCTTGGACAGGCAGAGCTGTACCTTTACTACCTGCCCTGACCTTGGAGAGTTTGCCTGGCTTTTTCCAGGAGAAAAACCCACATCTTTTCTTCCAAGGTAGAGAAGAAAAAGATCACAGCTCCTCCTCTGCCCTTGCTGTATGCCAGGTGCTCCTGGAACACCTGGGGCTGTCATCTCTGCAGTGCTTGTTCCTAGTTTTACATAAGCTCCATCCATACCATCTTTCTCTGATCTGTGCGCTGGCACCTCTGAACTCTGGGACCAACATGTGGGGCCAGTGTGACCCCACTACACCTTGGGATGGTGCATGGGACCAGCAGCACATCCTGCTTTCCCTGTCACACACCTGTGGTAGGAATTTTGTACCTTAAAGGCCAAAAGCAGAGGAGTGGTAGAGATTGGAGGTTAGTGTATCCCATGTTTCCAAGCCAGAGGTACTCAGAGGTGCTGGAAAGCAGCATCCTGGGAATATCGGGGCAGTTTCTGTTCCTACCTGCATGGTGAAGCGGAGAGCCTTCCTCGGTGCCCCTCTCTCCTGGAGCCCCTCGGGGCAGATCCCTAAGGAGCGGACTGGCGGGCAGGACTGGCTGGAGGCTCCTGGGCTCTCTCACTCTGTGGTTTCCTTCCCCACCTCCTTCGACCGAGGTCTCAGAGGTCTCATGTGAACCGAGTGGTGCCGTGACTTCCGTGTGGGACTCGTGCCTGCCTTGGGAGGGAGCTGCCTCTGCCTGGCAGTGGGCAGATATCGGGAGGAGGCAAAGGAGCTGCCCTTCACCCTCGCCCAGAGGAGTGGCAAGCCCAGAACCGCCCAGCGCAGGTAACAGTACCGAGTTCCTCCTGTCAGCCCCGGGGCTCTGCTTCCCCCTCTGCCCCTCGCAGTGCCAGGGCCGTGTGCTGTACCCTGTGACGTCCCCAAGAGGTGCCATAAACTGGCCAAAAGGAGCTATTAGCAGAAGCTCTGGAAAGCTCTAGAAATCTCCTCTTGATGCCTCACTGGTTGGTAAAACAGCTGTGGGAGCCGTGTGCTTTTTCCCCCCCATGTGTAATAGTGCTATCAACCTGACCTTGAACACTTCCGCAGCTTCTCTGGGCACCCTGTGCCAGGGCCTCACCACCCTCACAGGGAAGAACTTCTTCCCAATATCCCATCTAACCCTGCTCTCTGGCAGTGGGAAGCCATTCCTCCTTATCCTGTCACTCCAGGCCCTTGTCCAAAGCCCCTCTCCAGCTTTCCTGCAGGCTCCCTTCAGGTACTGGAAGGGGCAGTCAGGTTACCCCGAAGCTTTCTCTTCTCCAGGCTGAACAATCCCAATCCTCTCAGCCTTTCCTCATGGCAGAGCTGCTGCGTTCCCCTGATCAGCTTGGTGTCCCTCCTGTGGCCTCTCTCCAACAGGCCGCTGTCCTTCCTGTGCTGGGGACCCCGGAGCTGGGTGCAGGACTTCAGGTGGCATCTCACCTGAGTGGAGCAGGGGGAAAGAATCATCTCCAATCTGGACCTTTGGAACAGGGAAGAACTGTTACTCTAAAAAGTGAGTGAAAGGGTTATGTGTAAGCCACGTCTTGCCTTACACCTGTTTTCTGGGGGGCTTGTTGCTTTCATTTACAAATAAGAAGAGCATTTCCTGGGAATAACAGGGTGGTGAACAACTGCTCTGGATTCCCTTGTGCCCTCCAACAGCATTCCTGTGGGCTGCTGTAAAATAAACTAGGTCCTGGGGGTGGTAATCCAGCTGTATCTTGCTAGGAAAGGCAGCCAGCATTTTCAGAGTGGTGATCCCAGTTAAGCTACCATCACCCTGCGGCTTTGTGCCTTGAACAGGTGCCAAACCAGACCTGGGGATTATCAGGGGGAAAAAAAGAGTTGTCTTCCCAATGTCCTGCTGTGTGTGAAACCAAGGTGTGGGCAGACCTTCAGCCTTCCAGGGGTGATCCACGGGCTGGGAGCGGAGAACGGGCTTTATCTCTGGGAGCGTGTGGTGTTTACCCAGAGAGAGTGAAGCCCTGCCAGGCAGGGCTTTCCACCCGACAGCAGAGCAAAGGCCTTTGCAACGGGAGCGCCGCCGTGTTCCAGGGAAACGGGGTTACCTGTGGGAGGAACAGCCCGTGGCGCTCCTCCCATGCTCCTGCTTCTCCCTCCTGAGAAAGACTCGGCTCTCTGGACAGCCCAGGAGTTTGTGCACCCAGCAGCAGTCCCGAAAGCCCATGGGTGTCACCAGCCAGCGGGGAAGGTGAGTCTGTGCCTGCAGGTTGGCTTTGTCCGAGGTATATCCAGCCCCTGCAGCATCTCTCGTGGCACTCGGAGGAGACTGTGCTGCTGCTGTTCCTGTTTAGGAGGAATTTGGTTTTGCCTGGGCAGGATTTAGCTGCTTTTGCAGCAAGGCAGGCGAGCAGGTCGATGCTGACCCTCTTCCAGTGCTTCCCTCCCTTCCTGCATTTGCTGCTCTCGGGTGACTGGGGCTGAGGACAGCAGCAGGAAAAGCTGAAATTGGGGAGGGAGATGTTGCACCTGCCAGGCTGTTGTGGAGGTGTTGTGGAGCTCTGGCTCGTACCTGTGCCAAGGTATTGCAGCCACACGAACCCTGTGTGAGCAGAGGGAATTATTTAGGATATGATCAGTTCCGTGGCTGCTGGGTTGGCCACAAACCCGAACCCACTGGGCTCCAGCCACCTTGGGAAGGGGTTTGACCTGCACCGAGTGTTGGCAGGGAAGCTGCAGGAGCACTCTGTGACCTGTTAGTCCTGGCTGGATGTGGAGATGGTAATTCCCACCTGAGGAGACTGCTGAAGGGTTTTGTGTGTGAAACCACTGTGGCTGGATAGAGGCTGCCTGTCCACCTCCTGCTTTTGGACAGCGAGCTCCTCTTCTGAGGGTGCAAAGGCACTGATTCAGGATGGTGCTAAAATGGCAGCAGATGTCTGTGTTCTCTTGTAAAGATTGGGGTGTTTTCACCCAAATCCTGGTCTGTTTGGATCCATCGCTATTCTTGGAGCTACAGTCAATACGTTAGAGCAGAGGATGTGGTTTGGGGTGAAGCCCTGCTTGTAATTAAAGTCCTGGGTGCTCATTCCAAGCAGGGAAGGCTTACACTGGGTTGTAGGAGAAGGTTCTTTCTCCCAGAGGGTGGTCAGGCACTGAGCAGGCTCCCCAGGGAATGGTCACGGCCCCACGGCTGCCGGAGCTCCAGGAGCGTTTGGACAACACTCTCAGGCACAGGATGGGATTGTTGGGGTGTGTGTGCAGGGCAGGAGTTGGACTGGCTGATCCTTATGGATCCCTTCCAACTAGAGACATTCTGTGGTCTCTTGGAACAAGATGAGCGCCCCTAGCTCTCATAAAGCATCGTGGGATGTGCGGGAGGGAGCGTTTCGGGCTCGGGGGAGGCCAGGGATTGTGCAGCAGCCAGAAATGTCCTTTATCTGTCCCAGAACCGTGTTTCGGCCGCTGCTCGCCCAGCCCGCTGCTGCCCTCCTGTGGCCAGCTCCGTTATTCCGCAGAATCCGAGAGTCCTGGAATGGTTGGGGTTGGAAGGGACATTAAAGCCCGTCCAGTGCCACCCCCTGCCAGGGGCAGGGACACCTTCCACTGTCCCAGGCTGCTCCAAGCCCCAATGTCCAGCCTGGCCTTGGGCACTGCCAGGGATCCAGGGGCAGCCACAGCTGCTCTGGGCGCCCTGTGCCAGGGCCTCAGCATTTCCTGGGATTTCTTCCCAGTGTCCCATCTAACCCTGCTCCCTTTCAGTGTTTCATAGAACCATGGAATAGCTTGGGTGGGAAGGGGCCATCTTGATTATTTGCAGTCCTGTAAATGTTTCCTCTGATTTCTTTCCTCGTTTCGTTTCCCTGCTCCCGCAGGACTTTCCCTTTCCTCCATGCAGCATCCCTGGTGCCTGCTGCCATGCCCGGATCTTTCCAGAAAGCCAGAGCTCCCTGCCTGCCATCCAGGATCAGCATGGCACATTCCGGACGAGGAGCCTGACCAAGGTAATTTGGGAAGGGTCGAGGAATTCCGGAATTCTTCAAATCCGAGGGCACAGGGGCACCCTGCAGGCACCCCCAGCCCTGGCCAGACCCTCCGGGTGGGAACAAAAACCTTTGCCAAGCAAAACACACTTTTATTTTGCCAGCAAAACGCAGATACGTAACAGGCATTTAACGTCTCATCGCACAAAGACGCGGGGATCGGGACAGCCACGGCGTCAGGGACGGGACTAACCGGAATCCCCAAGGTGGGGAGTACTCGAGAGCAGCACGGCAGCCCGGCAAAGGACGCTTTTCCCCGCACACTTCCGGAGCGAGTGCGCAGAACGAAGACATTTCGTTTAATTGGCGCTCTTCGGTCGCGCCCTGAGGGGCTCGGGGCTCTCCCCTGAGGGGCGGCGGCGGCGGAGGGCGCCGCCTGGCGGTCACGCGGCCGGGATGGGCGGGAGGAGGAGGAGGAGGCCGCGCGGTTGCCACGGCAACGGTGGGGGCCGCCCCGCCCGGCCCCGCCCTCCCCGGGAGCGGCCGCCCCGCGCACGCGCCGACGCGGGGTCGCGCGCGCTCCGCCTCACGCCTCCCGCCCCGCGGCCCCGCCGGCCCCCGGGGTGTCCCCTCCCCACCCCACCCCCGGTGCGTCCCCGCCGCCGGTCCCCCCCCCGCCGCCATGAGGCGCGGCGAGCGGCGGGCGCACGGCGGGAACGTGGGCAAGGCCGCGCTGGAGGAGCAGCCGCCGCCGCCGCCGCCCCCCGCGCAGCCCAACGGCGGCGCCCCCGGGGCCGAGCGGGACGGCGCCGGGCCCCGCCGCAGCACCGAGTCCGAGGTGTACGACGACGGCACCAACACGTTCTTCTGGTGAGAGACGCCCGGCATGGCCCCCACGCCGTTCGGGGCTGCGCGTGGGCCAGAGGGGGCCCTAAGGAATGGGATATGGAAAGGCTGAGGAACGGGACATGGGGGTCCCCGAAGGAATGGGGTATGGAGGGGGCCCTGAGGAATGGGATATCCGAGTTGTCTGCTACGCGTTGTCTTGTTTTCGTGTCTCTTCTGTCGCCGATACCGGTGCTGGAATAGGCTGCCAGTGTTTTCCCGGTGTGGCCCTACCGTTAATGGTTTCCTGGCAATGTAACGGGGATTCAAGGCTGGCTTTTGGCCCTGGCACCTCCTTTCCCTGTCCTGGTCCCCGCCTTTCCAGGAGCAGGACCCTTAGGGCTGACCCCGACAGCCTGTCCTGCCTGGTGGGTGCTCTGGGAGGTGTTTTCCAGCACCTTGGGAGCCCACCGTGTTCGGGCAAGCTTTCCTGCCTGACTCCGGTTATCAGCATTGTTTATACGGACCCCACCTCCTTCTCTCCCCTCCCTTAATCTTGGAAGAGGCTCTTTCCATCCATGTTCTTCCCAGTGATCCTGGCAGAAAGCTGAAGCTGTCGTGCCCCGCTCCTGGTGGTGTTGTGTATTTTTGCGTGTCTCAGTCCATAAAACGCGTGCAGAGACCCACGGCTGGTGGTGTTGGGCCAGCGGAGAAAATCAGCTTTTTGTTAAATTCGGTCCTTGCAGGAAGACGTGTGTTGGTACCTGGAAAAGTGCTGCTAAATCCCAGCCTTGCTGAAGTTGTTCCATAAATCCCCTCAGCAGCACCCATGTGCGTAGGTACAGGGTTTTTTTTATGTGTGAAACACACGTCCCTTTCCATGAAGGAAGCCAGGCTGACACTGAAGACGCTCGTTTGGAATACGAACCGAGGGCGATGGGATTTGGCTGGAGCCTGGCGTGGAGGAGTGGGAGGGGAGGGCACTTGGCTCTGACCCTGCCAATCTGGGCAGCAGCGGAGCCGAGGGCGTCGATCCCGGTGAAGGACGTGACATTCCTGCCGGTGCAAGCTGCAGAGGAGCACTGGGATGCTGCTGGATCCCGGCGGGATCTCTGCGCAGCCCTGACGCGCGCGGGTGTAGCCGAGGGACGCCGTGGTTTCGGACCTCTCCTGGCGGGCACACCACATGTAGGCTGAGCGAATCGCGGGATCCCGGTGCCAACCTTTAAATGGAAAATGGGTAAAACTGTCCTTTCCTTACTCCCTCGTTACAGTGGTTCTTGCCAGCTGTTTTGTGAAGCCTTAAAATACCCGTTTTTTGCTGTAGAATCTCGCCTTGTTGCACCTTTTTGTGGTGGTGGCAGGGCTGTCACCCCAGAGGAAATGCTGTGATGCAGTTAGTGTGTCCAGGTGGATTGTTCCTATGGAAATCTGGATGTGCCTTGTTCTCTCAGGAGCTCTCCTGTGTCGGGTGGTCCCTTCCAGGAGGGCAGCATGGACAAGTGTGTTCCTTAACTTCCTATTTATCCGATTTTCTTTTCCCTAGTAGCTTGTGCTGGCAGCCAGGAGTTCAAACACCTGGAAAAGTCCCAAGGTTTTTCCTCGTGTTACTTTTACCCTGTATGTGTTAGAGTGTTCTTTGGCAATGACTCAGTTCCTACCGTGTCCAAGAATAAAGATTATCCAGAGGAATGGTTTTCTTCCTGTGACCCTTGGGACTCCTCTCCCGCTGTGGAGGTGGCCACAGGAAAAGGAAATTTTTAACAGTAACAGTGACAGTTTCCCTCTGACTTTGGAAAAATATGGAATGCACCTTCTCATTGGAGTTCAGGAGTTAGGGGTAAGGTTACTCACATGTCTCACTCCTTTTGGGAAAATGAGAGGATTTGGGATCTGTGGACGCAGAAATCACTCCAGGAGTAGTTTAATTTGTAGAGATGATTTTCCTGCTATCAGTGTGGTCCTTGGGAAAGGTGGGGCTTCCTAGCTGGCTTCCTGCTCTTTAAAATGTGTTTGAAACTTTGGAAAACCACTTGTGTGCTAATCTCTCTGCTCTTATTCCATACAAATGACTTGGAGCTGGAAAATACTCCCTTGTGGGAACCTGCTCAGTCAGTGTAGCCTGGCAGCTCCCTTTGCTATTAGGAAATGCCAAGGGAAGGGAACAGGAGGAGGCTTTCTGAGGCAGATCGGTGGTTTCTGTATCATTTATCCCTGAACTAATTTCCTAGTGGAGAGCTGGGAATGCCAGGCCCGCCTGGCAAGCCACTGGAACATGTTCCCTGGTGTTTCCAGCACCTTGGATTGTTTTTGTCTGTGTGCCTCCAGCAGGAGCTGTCACACAAAGCCCCTCTTGTTTTTGGGGTCATTTAGTTGGATATTGTGTAGGATGTTCTCCTAAAATTCCTGTAGATATTTCGTAGGTTGTCTTTAACCAAAGAAGATTTTCTGGGAAAACATCCATCCAGTCTCGATTTGAGGCTGTTGGGAGGTGCCAGATGCACCTTTGCCACCCCATTGTGACTCTGTGGGTTAATTGGTTTTTCAAAGCCTTACTTTAATTTGAGTTTAATTAGCTTTAATGTCACCTTTTGATTATTAATGTGTTTTATCTCTCACACTAATGATCCCGTATTGCCACCACGTGGATGTGATATTAATTCCTGAGGTCATGGTGTGGCAGCAGAGATTTGTGGAATTAAAATTAATAAGAAAAGAACTAAGAAAGAGGGAGTGGCAGTGATTCTATAGGCTAGTGGCAGTGTTTGGAGGAATTACTTCCACCTTTTTGTGCAAAAAGCATGGAATTTGCAGCTAAGGAAGAGGCAGCCCTTGCTGGCATGTCCCTCTTGGTGTGTTCGGTGTGGTGAGCCTTCCCAGATGGCCTGGGAAATGAGGATCTGTGTGGGCAAACCGGCTGGCATTGGAAAGAAGGGGTTGGTACTCAACCCAGAACATTCCTCACCCATTCCTCGTGGAGCTTGCTCTTATCTCTGAAACACCTCCCGGGATTTGCTAAAGGCAGTCTGGAGGAAGGGGTGGGGATTTATCCGGAAGAGAGATTAGGGAGAGGGAATATCTGCAGGTCGGCAGGAGCTGCTCTCTGTGCCCTCTCCTGAGGGATGGCTGTGGCACTCCCAAGGCAGCATTCCTCGAGTTTGCTGGGAACTGAACACGGGATTTTTCCCTGCTTTAATGGGGCCGTGCCGAGCCATGCTGCCCCCTCAGGATTCACCACGCTGGAGCAGAGGAACATTGCTCCAGAGTCCTGGGTCACCCTGCCATGCTTTTCCAGCCTGTGGGAATGCCCTGGGCAGGGCAGGGAGCAGGGACATCCAGGCCTTGTGCAATCCCACTAAGCCACGTTTGCCAGCTGGTCACAGATGAGAGGGCCTGTGCCTTGGGAATTGAGTTGTGGGAATGGCATTGCCCTTTCCTCAAAGGAGGGGGTTGCATGGTTGTGCCAAGTGAGCTGGAAGTGCAGAAGGAATATCTGTGTGGAGAGGGCCTGTGAGAGTTCCATGCCCCACCTGGACATCAGTTGTCTATATTGCTTTTTTTTTTTTTTTTTTTTTTTTTTTTTTGGAAACACATTCCCAAAGTTTTAAGGAGAATAGGGGAAAGTGTGCTCAGAGAGTGTTACCTGTAATTCCTGGTCACCTGTCCCAGTAGAACTGCTCTGAACTAACTCCTGAGACACAGATTTCCATAGGTTTAAACAAAAAAATGTTTACTAATTGAAATAGGGCATTTGTGGAACTTGGGAGCTCTGTGGAAACTTCGGGAACTTTGGCAGCTCGGTCTTTCCTCGTGATTGGAAGGAAAACTCCAGGTTTGCCAAAGCTTTGCCGGTTGACTTGTGGTTCTGGTTCTGCGGAGGTCTGTGTTCCTGGGCTTCTTTGAGGAGATGGCAAGGAAAAGGCAGGTTGCTATTTTGGAGTGTCACAAGTCTGTACGGAAATTTAATCGGCCTTGGGTGACTTCAGGGATGTGCTGAAGATGTGCGGCTGCTCTAAGAATAGGGACTGTTTTATTAACTCTGAGAGTTTAGACATTTTAAAACACAACTGAGAGCTTAAAACCAACAGGGATGTTTATATGGCTGGGTTTGAGTTGAAGGTTTCCAAACCCTCTGTCTATCCCCAACAGTTTGCCTGTTAATTACAATTTTTATTTCAAAAGTGGTTGGTTTTAAATCAGTATTGATTTTTGTTGTATTTTCTTGTGTCTTATTCTTCATGTGAACCCCCTGCTGCTTTTGGAGGAAAGGGTTTGTTGTGCTGCTTGCCATATTTTCTTGGAATTTCCAGGTGTTGTGTTGGTCTATGGAGGGTACAGAGCTTTGACATCCGTTTAAAAATCTGCTTCAGGAATGGTTTCATGAATTTGCCATTATTTGGAATAAATAATTAAATAGTGAAAAAGTCACTGATGGGACTGATTGGGTTCGCTGACAGATCCTTTCACCAGCAGCCGCAATTAATGCAACTTTTTAAACCCAAGGGGCAAACTGGACTGGCTCTCCTTTGGAATTTTGTTCCACTTAAGAGGACTGACCAAAATACTAATAAATAAATTCTTTGCATTGTGTTCCAGTGATTGTTATTGTGTTTAATGGAGTTGTTGCATCACTGGTGACAAACAAGCCATGGATAACAAGGGTGCGGTCCCTGCTTAAGCTGATTTTATTTTGTGGGAGATGGAATGAGGCCATGGGCCGCCTGCTCCTGGGTGTTACTCTCTCCTTTCCACCCAAGGATCAGCCAGAATCAACCAAAAAATGAGATACTTAAACGACTTCCTTCTGTCATTTCTGTCATAGACTTCAGTTGGGAAACCTGCAGTGCCTCAATGTGACAGGAGAATGACTTAGCATGAGAAAGAGAAGCTGAGATCAAACTTAATCCCATTAACTGGGAAAAAAAACCCACTTGTTTGTGGTCTGCAACGCAGGAGAGCTTTGCTTGCTCTCACTGGGTGTTTGAATTAGCGGGGCAAGGGCTTTTGTGAAAACAAACCTGATTTATTTAATTTCCATCTCCCAGGGCTTGACTGGGGAAAGAGCCAGATGTGTCGTGCAGAAAGGCAGAAAAATAAGCCACTTAATATCTTTTTAACAGTTTGGGATTTGTTGTGAGTTCTCTCCCTGGCCTTAGATATTTTTGTGCTCAGGTACATCAGGCACTGCTTTGCAGAGTTTTTGATGTGAAACCTCCCAGATCTGGCTGCAGTTTGTACCCCCTTTGCTTTGGGCAAAGTGTTGCCCAAACTCCTGTGTGTAATTCCGAGGGGAAGATTCCCAGCTTAGCTCTTTTCAGCCTCCCAGGCTCCAGGCCAGGAGAACATATGCCTTTCCATGTAATTCCTGCCTTGCTTACCTTGCTGGGTTGTTCTTAGCTCACCTTCCTCTGCTGTGTTATTTTAAAGTGTGTGTGGAGATGAAAACAATCCCCTTGTGCCGTTAAATTCATCCTGATCACTCGGATAAGCCGTTCCTTAAGGAGAGCTGCTCCTTTTTGTGGAGTTTTATTTTATTTTTAAACTCCTGAGCTGTGGGAAGACATGGTGTGCATCCATATTTCCTGGCTTTTTTCCCCCTCTGAGGCGGATTTGGGTGGTGGTGCTGCGCTCCTTCTCACTGCTGTGTCACTGCTCACAGCTCTCTGGCAGAGCTGCCAGCTTGCTCTTTCCAGAAGTCAAGCCCGTCTCCAGAGTCTTTCATCCCAGCTCCTGGAATTCATGCTGCGCTGGAAGCATCTTTACCTTGAAAACCTGCTAGGAGGAAATCTGGCAGCAGCTGGAGATGAAAGCTGAGCTACAAGGGAAGGGATGAGAGAGCAGCCTCTTGTTTCTCCTTAAACAGGGCAGCTGGTTGGGTTTCAGGCTGGTGGCTGTGGCACCAAAAATGAATGGGAAATGGGATACCTGGGGCTCTCCAACACCGACCCTTCGCTGTGCTACAAGATCCTCGCAGGGAGGAACGCAACTAAATCGTCCTGGTGCTGGCAGAGGGGTTTCTCGAGGCATTTATCCAAGGGAGGACGTGCAATAACGGATCTTTTGGCAGTTTATGGGATGCTGGATGCATTGGAAAAGCAGCTGGCTTGGTGCAGGTGTCCAGGTGGTGAAATGCTAAGGTGGGATTTCTAGATCTGTTTTCGTAGCCTCTTCAGAAACAAACGGCGACGTAACAATTGTGTGTAATACATAATGTATATAACTATACAACGAGGTGTATAACTGTAACAGTATAACAATACCATAACAAGTTCCAAAAGCAAAGGACAAAATGAAGCACAAGGTACAAGAGTAGCCTTGAGTCCACGTAACCTTTTGGGTGGCGGCAGTAGAATCCATTCGTGGTACCCCACGTGTAAGTGCAGCGAGCGGGAGCGCGGTGTGGTTGGAGCCTGGGTTCCGTGCCTGCTGTCCTGCCTCCTGGGAGAGGCTGGGGTTGGGCTTTCCAGCTCCTGCAGGATCCAGGGCAGGCCCCACGTGAGCACTGATGGCTGAATCACCTGTCCTGGCACCCGGGAAGATGCAGCTGCCCAGCAGGAGCTTGCGGCTCCCGAATCTCTCCCTGGGTTTTGGCACGCCGATTCCTTGCTAATTCCAGAAGTGGTCGTGGGTCCTTGTGGTTTTCTCCTGGAGCTGGTGGTCCGTGTCCTCGGGACCACGAGGAAGGAGAGCCTTCAATGCCAAGCTCCGTTGTGGCAGGGGCAGAAGAGGATTGTGTCTGCTTATGAGGTACTGCGTGTGTTCCCAGTGGGATTGCAGGGATGGTGTGGAGTACTGGGGTCTGGAGTAGGATGGAATTTTCATTCAACAGCACTCTTTCCTTGACTTTCAGAGCAGTTTTAGGTGGGTTACTGGGGGAGTTGTTTAGAGCTAAGTCGGTGGATGGTTTGGAAATTCCAAGGTTTATTGTGCACCGCACAACCAGAATATACAAACCTTGGCATGACGTGGAGATGGGATGTGAGCTGCTGTTACAAAAGAATATATAAAGAAAATGGAAATACAGCCAAATACGTCACGTACAGACACTTTCTTTTACAGCTTTTGTCCTCCCTAAGCTTCTTCTTTATACGTGGTTTGTTTTATTAGTTTGTGTTAAGGGACGTTGTCTCTAAAGCAAAACTGGCGGCTTGTCCTTTGGCCTTCCACAGACAGAGTTCCTGTGCTTCCCAGCTGGGGCTGCAGGAGTTTTCCATTGAAAACAATAACTGACTTCTCATTAGGAAAGGAATTTTCAACTCAAAGTAAGAAAAAGATGAGGGCATTGTAAGAATGTTCTCTGTGTGGTGATCAGTGGGTGTAGGGTGTGGGTGTCCCCTGGCTGGGTGCGCTCTGCTCAGTCTGCTTCTGTAGAATCACAGAATCCTGGAATGGTTTGGGCTGGAAGGGACCTTCAAACTCATCCAGTCCCAAGGGCAGGGACACCTTCCATTGGCCCAGGTTCCTCTAAGCCCAGTCCAACTCAGCCTTGGACACTTTCAGGAATAGGGCAGCCACAGCTTCTCCGGGCACCCTGTGCCAGGAGAATTTCTCCCTGAGTGCTTCACCAAAATCCATGTAAACCTATGGACTCCCATGGATGGGGACGTTTTACTGGTGTGGAACAGCCACCCAGCTTTGCTGACGTGGCTGTTCCCACAGAAACCCCTTGTGCTAAGTGCACTGAAACTGTAGGGATCCCTGGAAATCCGACATCTTGAGGTGGCATCAGAGTTCTTACAACAGCAACTATGGTCCTTTAGAGATTTTTTTTTTTAATTTTTTTTTTTTTTTAATGACTTGTTTTTCTTGTGTGATTCCCATGTCTGGAGTGAATTCCCTTTGGTTGCTCTCAAGGGCCTGTTCCCTCAGCTGCAGTTTTGATTGGCAGGCTGTGAAGTAGAGCAGCACTGTCAGATGTGGACCTGCCAAACCTGGAGCTGTTTAGATCCAGGTGTTTGCACTGGGTGCTGGTTTTTCCCAAGCTGCTGCTGATCACACACAGTGCCACTCTAAGTTCTGTTCTCTGTGCCCTGCCATAGAGAAAACCTCAATACTACTGACTGCTGGCCGTGGTTTTGGCCTCCTGAGGCTGCACTGGCAGGGGGAGGTGTGAGTTTTCCTTCTTAATGTCGTTTTTCTCTGTTCTGAATTTCAGGAGAGCTCATACCCTGACAGTCCTGTTCATCCTCACCTGTGCGCTGGGCTACGTAACCCTGCTGGAAGAGACTCCCCAGGACACGGCCTACAACACAAAGAGGTGAATATCTGAGGAATATCTGAATATTCCCAGGTGTGTTTTGGAAAAGGGACCTCCAGTGACCCCTGCACTCCCTTGTGGAAGTGCCTGTTCCCTTAGGAAGTTACAAAACCAGTCGTAAATCCGTAAGCTCCTCTGCTGCTGATGGTTGAATTTCATTTCTAATCAGTTTAGTGTCACTGTCAGGCCTGTGGCTGCTCTGTGGTGTGATTTAAAACAAAATACACACTCTTGCTAAAGCCTCCTGGCTGGGTTTCTTTGGCAAGGGTTCTGCCGCTGTTTCTTAAAATAGCCTTTTCTTAAAAATAACCTTTCCTTAAAATAACCATCATTTCAAAATGCTGGGAGCTGTGACTACGTTTTTCTGGCTCGAGTGCTTTTTGTAAACTTCAAGATTTCGGTACAAATCCTTGTTTGTTGTTGAAAATCGCTGTGAGAGCGTGTAGCCCAGAGGGAAGCTCTGGGGGAATAAGAAGGAATCGTACGTGTGTGGTCAATTCCTACTGTAATTTAAACTGGTTCAGTGTGGTTGAATTTCTCCCCTTTTAAAGTGCAGTAGGGAAGAAAAAGGAGGTAGGAAAGTGGTGTTTTAAAAAGCTAAGTATGTCTTAAAAATATGCTGCAAAGCATCATTGCTAGAAGCATGAAAATCATTGTTTTCTGCCAGACTGGTTTCTTAAATACAGTGAAATTTTTCCCGTTGCTGTTGAAGGATTTTTTCCTCTTTTTGTACCTTTCTGAAGGGACTCAGGATGCAGCATTCATCGTGCTGGAGGTGCAGGAATTGGGGTGTTTCCTGAGATAACCTTGGTTGTTGTTCTGGCAGTTACACAGTGCCCAGGGGTAATGGAACTCACACCGTGCCCCGCTGAGGGCTGGGGTTTCACACGTGGGGGTGACACGGGACAAGCTGGAAGGCATCTGGAGCTGGGAAAGGTTCTGGAAGGCTTCTGTGTGAACAAATGCTATTTTATTCCCAGTCATAATGAGGGAGGCCAGGCTGGAGGCGTGGTGTGGCCTGGAATGGCCGCTCAGAACTGGAAAGGGGAAAAGCTGAAGGAGAAATGATGACGCCTCCTTAGGGAGTAACACAGAGCTGAGGTGACTCAGTGGAATATCTTATTATTGAGCTTAGAGCCTCGACTGCCTGAATCAAAACAAACCCAGGGAAGATTAGTCAGCAGGTGGATCTTTCTCTCAGGAAACACGGCTTGTTGTCTGCTTATCCAGTGCCCAGTTGTTAAAATCGATTTACAGCATCGTGCCAGGGAAGGGGCAGCAAATGGGCTTTGCTCACTCCTGCAGCTCCGCAAGGTCTTGGCACAACAGCCCTTGAAAAGCAGCATCCTGAGGCTTGGACATGACCTTCCAAATATTCCAGCTTTCGTGTGTTTAAGCGTATCTCTGAACAAAAGGAGGCATTTCAGAGCAGGGTAAGATGGGCACAATGTGCATCAGTGTATCCATAGCCCAGAGTGTCAGAGATTTTGTATCTTTGCTTCCATAGCCTAAAATCCCTTATCCTGCCCCGAGACCTTGGTCAGTCCTAGCGTGGAGCTGTGCTGCAGTTGGATTCCAAGCCCTGTCCAGCACGAGGCTGTCCCTCGGTATTCCACGGGAGCACTTGGTGCTTAATAACCGGGGAGGGTTTTGTCACCGCAGAGCAGAGCCTGGAGCTGTCACGGGGTTTTATTTCCACCTCCTGCACACTGACAGTGGAGCAGTGTCTGGGGTAGGTGCAAAGCCTAAGTACACACTTCCAAAGGCTCCAGCCTCCTTTGTTTCCGTGCCCTGGCTGAGGTGCCCCTGTGAGCTGCAGTAGGTGCTCAGAGCAGTAAATTGAGGTGAGCTTCCCAAATTTGCTGGCTCTGTGTTTCCCGGACTGGAGTCGCGTGATGGTCCCACCTTCCCCCTATAAAATCAGGATTGTGTCACCCTATGTCACCGTATCCATCCGGTCACTGGCGGGAGCAGGGTGAGAGGTGGATTCGTGGAATCACTCACAGGAGAAGTGATGGGCAAGACCTAAAGGCGAGCAGGAGCCTCTGAGCTCACGGGGTGTGGTCTCTGTGGCTGTGAGATTGGTGTTTGCACCTGTTGCAGGATATTTTCCTTCCTGCACCAGGGCTGGGGATGAAACGCTTAAAGGAGGATTGGTTTCTTTCTTTTAAGATAAGGTTTACAGGAGCCTTTTATATGTAAATGTAGTCAGAGTTCATTGGGATCGCACACGTGATCAAACTGCCCCTGTTGTAAGAGCCGTGGAACATTTCCTTTGTTAGGCAGGGAGAGATTGTGCTGCAAACCTGTCTGATCCACGGGAGCTTTATTCCCACAGTTCTTCCAGCCATGGAATAGCCCATCCTGACTGACAGCTGTGGCATTCTCCTCTGTTCAGCCTGGACTGAGCTCCAGCTCTGAGAGTAGCCAAATAAACACTGAGCACCTCCTCTGCAGACCATGGGAGAAATCCACAGTTCCCCAGTATTTGGAATGCTGAGCAGGGTTTCTTGGGGGGAAAAAAAAAAAAAAATCTCTCTTTTTCTTTTTTTTCCATAAAAACACATTCGGGTTTAAAAACACCTGTATGCTTCAGGGTTGTTGAATTTCCAGCTGGGAAATGTCTCTCCTGAGATTTTTTTAAATAGCTTTTGGCAATGCCTGCCTTCCACGGGGACAGATCCAGGGACATGTGGGTTTGCATGCTGATCTCCTGCTGCTGTGGCTGAGCACCCGCAGGGAAATGGAGGTAACCGGAGGCCAGAGCCCTCTGCCAGGGCTTGTGGTACCCCGAGGGGGTTGTACCAGCTGTGCCAGCATGGATCCAGCTCGGGAGGGGACAGGGAGTGGGAGCTGGCTCCTTGAATCCCAGGACAAAGGGCCATACACAGCTCCTCATTGTCCTGTGTGTCTGAATCGACTCTCAGCACAAACAAGAGTTTGTTTGTGCTGATGGAGCTGCTGCCAGGCTCTCCCTTTTTTTGTTTGTTTGGTTAAGTGCTAGAATGATTTTTGAGGGCACACTTTGCTATTTGATGCCTTCCTGATTTGCTGCTTGAGAAAATCCATTGGCTGTGTCCAGCCAGGTGAGGAGAGGAGAACTCCTCTCAGGTGCTGGAGCATTCCTGCCTCAGGCCAGCTGCTGCTTAGGCAGTGGAAGCCTCCTAAGGAGATAGATTAATGATGATAAGAGGGAAAATTTAGTTACCACTGAGAAAAAAAAATGTAATGGAGCTGGTGTGGTTATTTATGTAAATGTGTGATTTGCTTCCAAACTTCCCATGGTGAACTTGAAGTAAATGAATGTATCTGGAGCCCCAGCATATTTCAGCACAGCTGCTCTTGGGCTGAGAGGGGGTTTTAGGGGATGGAGCACTGCTAAGCTCCCGTGGTGATTTGGATCTGGGATTTGAATTCCAGCTTTGGGGAAACAACCCTCCCAAGGCCCAGAGCAATGGTCTGGACCTCTCAGTTCATGGCTGAGCAGGGATGGGATTGTCATATCACACAGCACTGCAGCTTCCAGATGCAGCCAGGGACTCAAAATGCAGAATATTCTCATTATTGGAGGTCAGCTGAAAGGGTTTTGCCCTGCAGATCTTTGGAAATCCCCGTGGAACTGTCTATTCACAGATCCAGTCAGCAGCTAATTCTGGTGTGCTTCCCCGGGTTTAAAGCAAGCAAAATAACTGAGTTACATCTGTTAACTGGACCCCATTTTTATTTTCAGGAGGCACAAACATTTATACTCAGAGGTGAACAAAAATAGAGGTTACAAAATAGTTTTTGTAAATCCTTCAGTTTTCTGTTTTGAAAGATTTTTTGGACGCGTTTAAAGCACGAACAGTCTCGTGTTGCTTCTGCTTTGCAACATTTTCTCCCTAGCAGCAAAATGACTGGGTGTTGTGTGTGGCTCCTGCAGACTGAGCCATTTTATTTGCAGTCAGGGGTTGCATCATTTACTGCCAGCATGGAATGAGCTCTTTCCCAGTTGCCCATCCTTTCAGCCAGCTCTTGAGCAGGTAATGTGAGACAGCAAGCAGGATCCAGTGGGAGTTGAGGTGTAGTAAAAAGAGCATTTTTTGATTGCTTTGTGCCATTTAATCCATTAAAGGAACATGCCCAGGGTCGTGGCTCTTTGGTATATTTGGGCTCCTGGTCTGATAATCTATTTTTATTTAAAATCTCTGTTATGTTCCTTAGGCTCTGTGTTGTGGTTCCAGCTCCTGAAATAGCAGCAGTGCTGGTGTGGTCGGGAGAGCTCCTGCTTGTCTTTAGTTGGTTAAGAAGCTGTTTTGGAGTGGTGACAAGTCTGACAGCTCCTTTTTAAATTCCATGGAAATCTGGTGAGAGCTCTCTCACTGCTAAATCCAACGTGTCTTTGTGAGCCAGCGGGAATAAAAGCTGCTCCCAGACGCTGGGAAGTGTTTGACTCTCTGTGATCCTCAGCCTTTTTCTGTTTGGTTTTTCTGGATGGCGTCTGGATCCATTTAAGATGGACACATTCAGCAGTTAGAAAACAAGGGCCAGATGTTTCTCACATCAAAGAACGTAATTTGCAGTCCCAGGAGGAGGATGAGGCAATAAAACCAGAGTGTTCTGTTTTTCCTTCCAGAGGAATCGTCGCCAGTATTTTGGTTTTCTTGTGTTTCGGGGTGACACAAGCTAAAGATGGACCGTTCTCGAGACCTCACCCAGGTAATTGACCTTGCTGGGCTCGCTCAGATACTCCCGAGGAGCTGCCTGGTGTGTGGGGAAGGTGAATGTTTGTGTTGCCTGGAGAGCAGGTAAGTTATAATCTCAGTAATCACAGAGGTTCCTCCATAACCATCCTGCTGGAGCCTGGAGATCTGTTCGGATCTCCCTGGTTTGGCTTCCCGTTGTTGGTGAAAAGCTCCGTGAGAACTGCCAGGTTCTTAAACCTGAACTTCCCCTGTTTATCCTCTTTTTTTTCCTCCTCTCTGTGCTGGGACTGCATTTGTGACCATGTATCCAGTGCTGGAGCACTTCCTTTGCTCCATGCCCATTATCCATGGGAGACTAGAGGCCCTTGATTATGATTTTAAAGGTTTCTCATAAGACTGGAAGTCTTGAAAGCCTTTGAAAGCACAACACAAGCCTCTTCCAGGTAATGTAACAGCAGGTGAAACATGAAAATGTGTAGATGTCTTTGATCTTTTGCTGATTTTTAGATGTGAATCATTGAAACAGAAGGAATTAAGGGAATTCCTACAGGCTCAAATGATATTCCTGAAAGCACTGGGCTCTCCTACAGCCAAATAAAGCTGGGGTTTAGGCCAAAAATGTAACCCGGCAGCCACCCCACAAGCCCCAGCCAAAGCAGGCGTGGTTCCAGAGCGGTGCCCTCGGCACACCTCTGCGCACCCGGGGTTTATTACGTTGGCCTTTCTTGTTAAGCAGCAGGTTTTAGTCTTTCCTTCTGTTCCAGGTGATTGTGGTTCCTCCTGTTAAATCAATTGCTCCTTTTCAGGGCACCAGTGACACTTGGCTGCACCCAGGTTTGGGACACCTGGGGGTTTGTCTGGTTTTATTCCCTAGAACAAAGCAGGGGAGTTTGGCTTTTAGTCTTGCCCTCAGTGTAACGTTTCCCCATAACATTTTGGTGTTGTTCTGAGCTTTCTGCTTTCAGATGTCCTCTCCAGAGCTGCAGGGCTGTTTTGGGGATTTTTGTGATGCTGTGATGCTTCCCAGATTCCTGGTTCCAGAGTGTGGAGCTGTGTTAGGGGCTCCTCTGTCCCTGCAGTCCCTTGGGATCATCTTCTCTGCTGTCCCTGCCTTCCCTGCTGCTCCTGCTGTGTGTCATTAACCTACTTTTCACTAAGGCCATTAAGGAAACTGATCCCAGCCACCACCTCAGTGGCACCTGTCCAGACTGGTGGCTTTATTTCTTTTTTTGGCTGCCTTCTCAGCATTCCCAGCTTCAGCCAGGGGCTCATCCAGCTTTGCCATTTCCCTACTGATTCCACACAAGCCCCTGTTTTCTCCAGTTTAATAATTTGCTATGTGGATGGGCACCAGCTGCCTCCCTGTAACTCAAAAACGTGGGATTATCATGGAAGTAAGGAGGTATGACTGTTTAGGCAAGACTTTACTGGCTTGCCCTGCTTTTACCCCATTTTCCCCTGGCCTTGGCTCCATCCAAACCTTCAGGCAAAGGGGGAGCACTGCCTTAGCCCCAGTGTGGTGCAAGGGACGCATCTTAAACTCTGCTTGAGGATCCATTTACTGGTGGGTGAACACCCAAATTTGGGGAGCATTTCCCGGTTGAATTAATCCTGGATACAGTCAGCATCAGTAGCCTGTCTCCTTAGGATTTGCAGATGAGAGACACTCTTCCTTCTCCCTGGCAGCTCCTGTTCTGGAGCCTGGTGTTGTAGGAGCCCAGGGATGCTTTACCGCCTCTGTCAAGATAACACATCCACGCCGTCACGCCAGAGAAATTATCCATGACAGTTATTAATGCCCTGAGAAGCAGCTTTTCACATTCCCAGCCTTTGCCAGGAGTTGTTTTGGCTGAGTACACAGTGTGTGACAGGACAAGCTGTTTGGGGAGTAAGCTGTGAGGGTCTGGAGTAACCCATGGGATTGAGGGCTGGGATGGCTGGGAATGTGCAGGCAGGGACCAGGCATGGGCAGCACTGGTGGCACTGGGAGGAGCAGCTCCAGGACAAGTGTTTTCCTTGGGAAAACAACCCAGATTTTTGTGGGGTTTTTGCTCATTTAGCCCCTCAGAGTGGGTCAAACTCTGAGCAGAAGTAGGGAAAGAGGCTGGTTGGAATCAGCTCTCCAGGATGTTCATGCCCTGTTCCCAAATCCCAGCAAAGGCAGCAATTTAGTGTTGGATGGTGGGAATCACTGGGTTAGCAGGTGTGTGTCAGGGGTTAGTGGAGACCTCCTTAATCAGGAGGAGAGCCCTGGCTGGAGGGAGGTGAAGTGGCAAGTGAATTTAAGGGAAACGAGTATTGGAGATGTGCCAAAATAACCTTACAGAGAAAGCTGAGCCTGGCCCAGGAGGAGAGGGAGCAGTGTTTGTAGAGCCTTGATGACATTTGGGGTCATTGGGGTGTGCTCAGAACCTCTCGGGGACCTCTGTCAGCTGGGGAGAAACCACAGCACTAAATCAGAACCAGATCTCAACTTTTCATTTCCTCTTTTGGCTGAGCCTGCTCAGCAGCTGCCACAGCCTTGTGTACAGAGGGGAACAAATCTCAGACAAGGAGGAATAAAAGCTCAGACAAGGGTTTCGATTTCTCTGCTTTCTGTGTCTACACCACTTTCAGGGCCAGTCTGTCACTCTGCTGACTGTGAGCGGTGTAAGTCTCTGGAACGAGGTTTATGGGTTAGAAAAAGGAGCATTTTCAGGCATCTGGCAGTGGCATTTAAAGGAAACCGCTCAGTTCTGGTGGGAGAAGTGTGGTGAGGAAAGGTTCGTTCTCCCTGCTGACTTGAACGTGGTGCCAGCCTGGGAAGAGGTTCCTCTCTCCCAAATGCCCCTGTGACCAATGGAGGATATTTTTTTTGGCTGTTTGGTTTTTCCTAAGCTGCATTCTGGAAAGACAGGAGGGTGAAAGCTGTCACGGAGCTCTGGACTGCTGTTCTCTGGGCCACACCTGCCTTTTTTATTTTCCCTTTTTCTTTTTTATTTTCCAGAAGTGTAAAACAGGTGATTTGGATGGAATTAATTTAGCAGGTTTGCTGCAAAAAGGTCCCACCTTCCACACTGTGGTCTGTTTCAATGGTGGTGTCAGAGACTGCTTTTAAAAATGTGTGGGGTTTGTTGGTATTTTTGGTTTGGGTTTTTTTCCTTATTTCTTTGTTGTTTTGGGTTTTTTTTAAGCATTATTTCCTACTTGAGGCTGAACTGGGTAAAGACACGTTTCTGGATAAAGCAGCTCCTGAGCTCCGTGGGGAGTTGATTTGGGGTTCTGAGCTGATAACTCTTGGGTACAAGCCCGGAATTTGTTTCATTCTTGCATGATTTATGCCTGGCCCTGCTTTAAACATCAGTGCCTACATTGCCTTGGAATTAACAGGGAGGAGTTCCCAAGCCAGGCCTGAGGGTCTGGGTTTCCTGGCCAACCCTGTTGGGATTCCTCTCCATCACCCCCATGGACCTGAGGAAGGACAGCTCCATTCATAACCAGGAAACACCTGAAGGCAGGTCCCGTTCCAGAGGGGCTGGTGTGTGATGTTTCTGCAGTTTCAATACCCACTGGGAACGTGTCCAGTTTTCCTGAATTCCCTTGTGTAGAATCCTTGGATCTGGGGAGGGAAAACTGCTGGAGCTGTGTCTGTGCCTACCCTGGCTCTGCATCAGCCTCTCGGGGCAGGATCAGAAACGCTGGGGGAGTTCAGAGCCCAGAAGTTACTGCATGGGATGGAAACCAGGCTCTGGGTGGAGCAGGATGGATCAGGGGCATGGATGAGCCCGTGGAGCACTGAACTCCCATCCAGGATGGCCTGTGACCCGAAGGCTGAGCCTGTCAGGAGGGCTGAGGTGCCGGGGTGGAGCTGGAAGTGTGCAGACACGGTGATTTGGGCACCCTTTGGGTTCAGGTGTCGCTGGGGTGTGAGCAGGTCTGTAATCACACGTCTGCGGAGGGCTCCGAAGCAGCTGGGCTTTGCCGGGCGGTTCTTGTGGAGAGTCCCAGGTGGTCTCAGAGGCTTTGCATCCAGCACCTGCTGAGCCTTCGGTCCCCGGGTTTTTAATTACATTCCAAGTGAAAGTGAAATTACCTTTGGGGTTTTGAGATGCTGTTGGGGGCACGACCTTGTCTTCGGGCCGAAAGCTGGGCTGCCACAAGTGGCTCTGGCCTGCCTTGGGTACGTCTGGTGTAGCCAAGGTTGGACAGGTCAGGTCACCTGAGACCAGGGAGGAAGTTCAGGAAGGATCAGGTTCCCCTCCAGGGACTGCTGGAAAGCAGTGCAGGTGGCACATGCCTTTCCTTCCACTTCTCAGCTGCTGAGTTTGTTGGGTCGAGGTGCTCTGGATCCGGGTCCCTTCTCCCAGATGCAGGCTAGTGCCTGAGCAGTTCCAGCAAACCTGCACAGCAGCCTGTGTGGGAGTTGAAGATCCTCTCTGGCTGTGGCCCTGAGGGAGGGTGGGGAGCACTGTGCTTGGGAGCTGGGGTTTATAATTCCATGCTGGGAGCATCCCTTGAAACGGAGCTTCCCTGAGAAGCTGCGGCTGCCCCATGCCTGGAAGTGTTCCAGGCCAGGTTGGGCTGGGAGCAACCTGGGATAGTAGCAGGTGTCCCTGCCCGTGGCGGGGGTGGGATGAGATGGGATTTCAGGTCCCTCCCAACACAAACCACTCCAGGATTCCATGCTTGGTGATATTGAAGTAAATGAATAATTAATTTATGGTTTGCTCCAAAGCTCCTGACATTCCCCCTGTGTCTCTCTGCAGCTTACTGGAGGTTTTGGCTGTGTGTCAGCGTGGTCTATGAGCTCTTCCTCATCTTCATCCTCTTCCAGGTAAGTGACTGACACCTCCAGCTCCTAAAGGCCACTTCCATGTGGAGATCGACTCCTTTGTGGTGGTTTTTTTCCCTGCTGACTACAGGAGATGTTAATTTTTGTGAGATGGAATCACTGGGCTGTTTAATGAGACTTTGAGGCTGAGGGAAATGATAATGCAAAAATATTTCACCTGCTCTGACCTCCAGTCACCCTCAGCCCGGGGTAGACACCGTGTTGAAGTGGTTTTAGATGAGCTGGTGAGGGAGTTCACGTTCAGTAGCTGGTGTTTCATAGTCCAGTCTCTGCCCTGCTGGACTCAGGGGGAATTCACCTGGTTTCACCTTTGGAAATACCTTTAGCCTTGAATGACAGGTAGATGTGGGGTTTTTGCAATAAACCAAAACTTCACACCCAGCTTTGTGTGGTGGCAGGAGCTGAGAGGGACGTTTTTCATGGAAAGCCATGCCCTTGGTGCTTCCAAATGAAACTGTTTTTACTGTGTTCTTTTTTGACCACATTTTGCCATGTCTTGTCCTTTAGTAAACTGAGACTTTCCCCCTGACTTTTACGATTCTCAGAAGTTAAAACTAAAATATTTTGAGGCAATATACTCACCAGGCAGCTCTAAAAATCGTTTTACATGAGAGAAGGGTGAGGAATGCTTTTTTTCTTTTTAAAGTTTTGCTTCTAGAGGCCATGTGAGCTTGAAGAAGTGGGGCTGGTCACCCTGGGTTTTTCCAGCCATCCTTGTGCATGATATGTCCCGAGTGGCTGCAGTCAGACTGAGTAATTTTCATTGGTTGTACTGGTGTGGCTCTGAATTCCAGCAGAAAAGGCTGGAATGGCTTTGCTTCCCTCTGGCAGCGTGTGGTGTCAGCAGAGATTTAGTGGTTAAGGAACTCCTGCTGTTGCTCAACTCTTTACTAAAAATACATCATTGCCTTGCCCAGGTTTAAATAAGGTTCAGTTCTGCTGAGTCTGCAGGTGGCTGGACTTCCTGACAGCACATCCAAGCTCACTCGTGGCTGAAACTTGTCCCAGAGTTCGTGTGGCTTCAGCAGTTCATTCTGTAATTTCATTATTACTCTGTTAATTAATTTTGGCCTTGTCCTGCTGTGCTGCCTGTCACAGATGTTCTGGGGTAGAGCCTTGACCACAGCACCGAGTGATTCTGTTGGGAAATAAACTCTCAGCAATGTGTGGCTGTTTTAGTGGCAGATGAGTTCACTTTTTGGTCATTTTGATAATTTCTTTTTGCTGTTTGCATGGGACCTTACTGGAAATGAGGGTTGGGAAGGATGAGCTGTTTGAAGGTTTTGGGAGAGATGGGGAGCACAGAGGAGTGGCTTGGGGTAAAGGGTTAAGGATCACTGATTTCTCATCTTTAAGGTCATTCTGTAGCCGTTTTCCCCCTTAATATTTAGGATTGGAGGCTCCATGTCAGGTGCGTGTGTGTGGGGTGCTTCGAGGCCTGGCTTTATGTCAAGAATTGTTCTGCAGCCAATTTGAAAGAAGGTCAATGTGAAGATCAATTCTGGCCTTAATTCTGTTTGTGCCTTCTGTGTGTGGGTCCTTCAGGAGGATCCTGGGTTTCTGTGTTCCCTTGCAGACCGTGCAGGACGGGAGGCAGTTCATGAAGTACATTGACCCCCATTTAGGGGTTCCTCTGCCAGAGAGAGACTACGGGGGCAACTGCCTGATTTATGACCCTGGCAATGGAACTGACCCCTTCCACAACATCTGGGTAAGGAGCAAACTCACTAATGAGGCTGTTTTGGGGTAAAAAGCTGCTTAATTGAACTCTTTAGAGTGCAGTTGTGAGTCTGGCTGAGTGCTGAATCGGAGCACAGCCTGTGACTGACTCTTCAGCCTCTTTATTTCTCTTCTCGTGACCTTTCCTGTCCATCAGATGGGGATGTGTCTCTCGGGATCCCAATTACCTGATTGCCCGGGGGTGAACTGTTCAATAGCCCTTCCTTCTCAGGTTGTTGGTGTCAATTTTCCCCGCAGAGTTTGGGTTTCTTTGTGTGCTTGAGGACTCTTCTCCTCGGTCACCTTGAGGCACGAAGCCCAGAAGCTGCACCACACAATCTCACAAGGGTTTGGGTTGGAAAAATGACGTAGTCCCACCCCCTGCCATGGGCAAGGACACCTTCCACTAGTCCAGGTTGCTCCATGAGCAGTTTTCTGAGTCCTGAAAACCATCAGATTATTGTTTCTCCCTGGCAGAAATTCCAGGGCAAAGGAATGATGGTCATTTACAGCTCCCTGATTTCGTGAAGTGAGGAGCACCCAATCCTTTGGGTCTGCCCTGTAAATCTGCAGTGCCCCAGGGACTGGAGTAACTGGGACCTTATAAAAGTAGAGGGAAAGGCACTGTGCCCAGGGACTGGCAGGGCTGGTAAGATTTAAGAAGCTCTGCTAAATTCCTTCCTGATGAAGGAATGCAAGTATTTATGTGTGGGAAAACCAGAAGTTTGTTGCTGCATTTTTCTTGGGGGTGGGAGGGGGAAAAAAAAGGGCTGTGACCTTTACTCTCTTCTTGGTTTGCAGGACAAGCTGGATGGATTTGTTCCTGCTCACTTTTTTGGGTGGTACCTGAAGGTAAGAATGGCTCATTTCGCCTTAGGGACTCTGCTCCTCTGCTCCCAGAGCCTCACTGCTGCTGCTTTTGTGGTGCCAAGCCACAGTCAGTTATACCAGGCTTTGTAATACATGAAAATACATGTAAAGATGTCAAAAGCCTTTTTCCCCCTTTTTTTCTGTCTCCTGCCCAGGATAGGCCACCTCATTTCTTTCCAGAGATTTATTGCAGCAACAGGCTCCCTCTCTCCTCCACAGGGATTCATTCTGGGGTCAGATCAATAAAGAACTTAATTCCTGTAGCAGCAGAAATGCTGGAACGACCTTTGGAAGTGGAGCATGGGGCAGGCAGTGACAGTGATATTCCCAAACACAGATGCTGCTGCTTTCCCAGTGGCGTCAGATCAGGGTTTTAAACCATTAAATGGGCAGTGGTTTAATTCTTGTTGCTTTTTAGTCAGTATCAACCAACTGTGGAAGGAATTCCAGCTGCGCCTGTCGCTGGCAGAACAGTCAGCAGTGTTTTGCTGATTACTTTGGTCTAAATGTTACCTTTTTTAACCCAAGCAGACTGACTAACTCAGGCGGTTTTGCCCCCTGCAGACCTTGTTTGGGTTTGCAATTTAAATAACAAGCTGACAGAGCTCGGCTGTTGGAAAAACAAGCTGGAGCTGTTGGTTTGTGTTTTCATTTAAAAGTGCTGATGTGTTCTGTGAGTGGTTTGGGGCATCCCTCAGAACCAGAGGTGAATTTGCTGGGCCTGGGGAGACCTGGACTTCAGCTTGTTCTGTTAGTGAACTGAGCTGTAAATTTGGAAAACTTGGATCCTCTTCTTCCAAGAGAATTGCAGTAGAAACTGGGCTGCCCAGCTGGAAGGAAGCAGGCTGCTGGATTTCCGCTGGGCCATAGCATATTTTTCTCTTAAATATGTTAAATATTAACCTATTTCTCTATTAAAAGCTGGAGGTTGAGTGTATTGTCTCAATAAACAGAGATGGGCTTGTGCTTGGGTTTTTTCCCCAAATCTCAAGGCCCCAGGATGGCAGTATTGAGAATGAATGGGCCTCATTCGTCAGAAATTATTGTGGCTTTGGAGTCGTTTAGAGCCCATAAAAAGCTCTGAAAAGCCTTTTCTGAGCACTGTTAGAATGGTGCTGCCTGTGGTGGTTGAGCACCCAGTAAGTAATTCCATGCATTCAACTCATTTCCCTCCTGCTCAATCCCATTTTACCTCTCTCTGTTCTTCATGTGATGGGATTGTTATCACAATCTATATTCCTGGGCTGGTTTTGGCTGGGGTAGAGGTGATTTTCTTCGGTGTCTTTCCTGTCTCTTGTGCTGGAAATGTTGAGAGGCGGTGGGCATTTGGACCATCACATCATGAAAACAAAACTATCCCGCGTTTCCTGATCCTTTTCTGGATACTGGTGACAAGATCTACAACTGTAGATGGATTTTAGCAGCTGTTTAAAAGACATTTTTTCTCCCTTCAGACCTTGATGATTCGGGACTGGTGGATGTGCATGATCATCAGTGTCATGTTTGAGTTCCTGGAGTACAGCCTGGAGCACCAGCTCCCAAACTTCAGTGAATGCTGGTGGGATCACGTATGTACTGCAGGGACCAGGGCTTATTTGGGAATGCACATTTTGTGGGGAGGGCTGGGAAGTGGTGAGAGCTGAATTGTATCACATGTGGGACTGCTCCCTGTTGAGTTTGTGACGTGCTTGTCACTGTTTCTGTAATTTTGTGGGTTACAAACCCTTGGACACGGTTGAATATTTGTTTGGGCTCATTTCACACCGGAGGGAGAATCTAAAGCTGTACCTGAACACTTTCAAATATTGGCTTCTGGTGCAAAGCTTAAAGTCTGAAATTCAGAGAAAGGCAAAACTTGGTGTGAGCTTCAAGGGACACCCTTTTAAAATTATGCTTTATTTTCCTGTGAGGTTTAAGTTGGTGCCAGGGCGATCAGAGTTCCCTGCAGTCAGGGCACACAGCTCTGGGTCTGTGTTTGGATGGATTTTGGGAAAGACCCAAGCTTGGAATGATTTGCTCCGTGGTTGTGTTTACAAAAGTCAGTGCATTATTAGAGACACCAAGCCAAGCTATTTAGCCTTCAGAAAATCCGTGGAATTAACATTCTGTCCCACTCCTTGGACCCATGCTCTAGTGTTCCTTCCCCAGCATCACTGGTGTGTTTCTCCTTCCAGTGGATAATGGATGTGATCTTATGTAACGGGTTAGGAATTTACTGCGGGATGAAGACCCTGTCCTGGCTTTCCTTGAAAACCTACAAGTGGCAAGGACTCTGGAACATTCCGACCTACAAGTAAGCTGGGGAGGAGGGAGCAACACAAAGGTTGGACTCCTGTTCAAGAGCTTGGTTGTTCCGTGTGGGTTAATGTGGATTAAAGAATTCCTGGGTGTTCAGGTGACTCCAGGATCCAGTGACTTACTGCTGCAGGGAGGTTTGTTTGAGAGTTTTATTCACCTTGTGGATGGCATTGCTGGAAATACACCTGTGTGTCCCAGGCATTGCCCGATGGAAGTGAGCTTATTTAATGAAATGGTTTAAGGAGGTGCGGGAATCCCAGCTGGCATCCTACCGCCATTCACAGCAAGGTTCTGTTTGGTCTTTCTGCATTCCCTAGTAACCAGAACTTCACGGGAACTGGGACGCTGGGAATTAAAATTTAATAAATCCCTTGTAGTCGTGTACCAGTAATGCCCCGTCGTGCTGTGTAGTGTCTTTGCTGAGCAGAGCAGAACTGCTTACAACACGGGGTGTACTATATTAAAGCTTAAATTGATAATTGAAATAACAAGCTCAGAGCTAATCTCATTAAGTTGTGATTTTAATGGAGTAAACGGAGGCGTTTTGCATATCTGAACTGGTGTCTCAAGTGGAAGCGCTGGCAGATGCCTCTTGCCTTGCTTTCAAGCTGCAGTGGTTATTTTGCTCTTTTCCAGAGGCAAGATGAAGAGGATCGTGTTCCAGTTCACCCCGTACAGCTGGGTGAAGTTCGAGTGGAAGCCGGCCTCCAGCCTGCGCAGGTGGCTCGCAGTCTGCGGCATCATCTTCGTGGTGAGGACACCTCTCTGGCGCTCCTGTGCCCTGGTTCCAGCTCCTGTAACTCAGGCTGCAGCTCTGGGGATGTTCCTGAAGCTGAGGCCGGGAGGGATCCCTTCCCAGTCCCGCAGAGCTGTGTCCGTGTCTCTGGGACAGGTGACAGATTCACTGCAGGAAGGGTTGTCCTTGCTTGCTGAACACTGTTGCTGGCAATGGGAGCGATATAAAGTGGGATCTCTGGGTTTTCAGCAATTTGCTGCTCCCCAAAGCATCGACTGTGGGTGAAAGCAGCTCAAATCCCTTGGTTTTATGCAGGTACGGGTCATGTTACAGCTGGAAAGGGCTGTATCCAAGGCCTCGGGCTCCTCTGAGCTCACTCCTGAAGCACAGATCTGCCTAAATAATTCAGTTCTCCTGGATTTTTCATTTTTTAAATATTTCACTGCACACACAGCGCCTGAGGGGGTGGAATTGTTTCATGCTGGGAATGCAGCGTCTGAAATTCGTACCTGTGCCTGTGGAACAGAACTTGTCACCCACGTGACACTGATAGGGAGGGTGAACTGGGCAGTTTAAATGCCTTTTTCCCCACTCCTGCCCCTTTGCCAGCCAGGGGACTTTGGCCTTTGTGCTGTCCGTGGGATGTCACTTGGCTCTGCTCTGAGCAACTCAAACTTATTTCAACCCAGCAGCTGTGAAATTGAATTAAACCCGTCCCCGTGACACTTGGGGTGATCCAGAGGCACTGGGCATGATCCAGGTTCCGTGGCACAGGACAGAACTCTGTGTTTGCCAGAACAAGCTCCCAGCACCTGCTTCCTGCTGCAGGACACATCGGCCAAGCTCATCTGGTACTCCAGGCCTGCTTTGTGGCAGCAGTGACTGAGTGTAAATAAAACAGATGTTTCCCCAAAAGGTTGCTGGTTGCACCCTGAAGAAATTGGGGTTGAGGTGCTGCTGCAACAGAGATCCCAGTGAATTTAACTGGACTGCGGGATTATGTTTCTTTCAGCACATCCCAGCTTCAGCTGACAGGTTCTAAGCAGCTTCAGGTTCTGGCTCACTCCTTGGGCTTAAGCAATGCTTAATGCCCTTTGTTATCACTTCTTTTGAAGTGACACTCTGGTGTCTCTCTGCTCCCTTAAGCACATTGCCAGGGCAGCTGCTTGAGAGAACATTTTGCTCTTGATTTATAATCAACTTTCCCGAGTTGGCTTTGAGGGTGAGTTTGCATAACTGAGACAAAACAACCCAGCCCAGCCCCCCAGGATGTGCAGCTCGTGCCTCTTGTTATGGTGGGTTTTAAAGGACAGGGAAAGGAAAAGCTGTGCTTTTGGGATCTGTCCTCAGTGCTTCTGCTGGTACTTCAGGCTCTTTCTTTGAAGTTCACAAACATGTTTGAAATTTGAGGGTACTGCTTGTGCAGCTGTTTTTGGTGCCTCTTCCAACGTAGAGGAAATGTTTAAAAACCCAGTTGGTTTTTTTGGGTTGGTGCTGGTGGTTCACTCAGTGATGCTGAGCAGGGCTGAGAAATGGGCAGGGGGAGCCCTGCAGGGAGAGAGGGGCATTCCAGGCTTCATCCACTGGCGTTTTCCAAATGTAATCCACGGGTCCTTTCTCCCAGTTTTTGTTGGCAGAGCTGAACACGTTTTACCTGAAGTTCGTGCTGTGGATGCCCCCTGAACACTACTTGGTGCTGCTACGCCTCGTGTTTTTTGTCAACGTGGGAGGAGTGGCCATGAGGGAGATCTACGACTTCATGGATGACCCGTAAGCCCCACCTCTCTGTACTTCCCATGTCGGGCTCCACGTGCTTTGTTTTGAACTTGCTCCAGCTTGCTGGCATCCATCTCGGGCACTAGTTCAGCTTGTCAGGGACAAAAAAGGCCTAATCCCAAAGCATCCTGCTTCGTGTTCCTTTGTTTTGGAGGTACCAGTCTCACTGCCCCCGGTCAGAGAGCAGCTGTTGTTAAGGGAATTGTGTGTGCACTGTGTTAACCTCAGTGTCTGGTAAATGATCTCTCTGTGGAGAAGGGAGTGTGGAAATGAGCTGGAGTGCCACTGGCTCGTGGGCAGAGGAGCTCCGTGCTCCGATTCCAGACCGAGAGCCAGGAACTGCAGTCCTTGGATGTGCCCTCTGGGGACATCAGGGCCCAGACTAAAAAATGTGATTCTTAAAGGCACTTCTTTCCTTGAGCTGTCTTCCCCCTGGCCCTCCAGAGCTCTCCTGGCATCCTCTTGCAGGTCAGAGGCCCTCAGTAGAAGGATGTGCTGCAGGTGAAGCACCACACACAGCAGTGCATGTACTTGAGACTGTTCCCACCTCAGCATCATATTTGTCCTCGCTGCTTTTGTTTCTGCAGACCATGTGAGAGCTGAGAAAGCTTTGTTCTCAAAACCACCTTTTCTTTTAATGTCACAACCTGCCTGAGCCCACATCCTCAGCCTAAGGCACTGTCTGGCTTCCAGGGGTGTTCATTGTCTGTCGCTGACCAACGCAAAAAAGTGTCTGTGTTCAGAATTTAGGGTTCCAACATTGTCTGAAGATCAGTTTCCCTTGCAAGGCTTTGACTCCTAGAAGTGGGAAGAAGGGCCAGCCCACATTGCTTAGTCGGAATTCAGGACATTCCGCAGGGGCAGGATGCCCTGCCCTTGGTGTTGGACCTACTGGTTTGGGACGTGCCTCCAACTCACAGGTAAGAAGAGTCTCTGCCTCGCTGCCGAGCTCCTCTCCTTAGCGCCATTCATCTTCTTGTGGTGGGGTTGGAAAAGCTCCTTTGCCCTCTGCTCCACCACATGGCATAACACTGGAATTTGGGAGAGCCATCCGTCGCCGGTGCCTCACCCCTGGTTCCAATTGCTGCCGTTCCTTCCGCGAGCCGGAGCAGCTCATCCCAAGCTGCGCGCCCCCGGCACTGCCGCCGCCTCCTGCCACGTTCCCTGCTGGGGGAGGTGGCTGCCCCCACATCCTGGCCTTCCTGGCTCTGCTTGATGCCCCCCAGAGCTGACATCAGGCTGCTCCTGCAGAAGGGCAGAGCTGAGCTCTTACCTGGTACCTTCTCCGCAGAGGGTTTTGCCATCCCTTCCTGCATTCCAGGCCATCCAGGCAGAGAGGATCTGCCCCTGTTTGCCAGCTTCACTGGCACATCATTTCAAGCCAAGGATCCTTCAGGATTCTTCCCGTGGTGTTGTAGGGAGAAGCTGCTGGGAAGAGCAGGCTGTACCAGAGGCTCCCAGCTTACATCACGTGGGAAACCTTGCTGACCTTTTCCTTTTGGAAACTCTTAGTGCTCAAAGACTGGAACATCCCACTGCCCTTCCTTGACAGAAACGTGGCTCACTGCCTTGTCTGGTGGTGATGGGATTGTCTGGGATGAACTGATGAGGTCTCTCCAGCCAGCCCTGCAGTGTTGGGTCTGCAAAGCAGTGAAATTCCAACTTGAAGAATTCTTTTTCCCATTCAGGATGCTGAGTGTCCGCAGGCAGTTCTGGGGCTTTGCTTGCAGGGCCTTGGGCTGAGCGTGGTGACAGTGAAGTGCCTGGAATTGCCGTAGTCCCAGAAGAGGGGTGGAGCTTTCTCCAGCCCTCACACACCCCACTGCCGTCCTGATCCACGTGCTGCCCGAGTTCCCGAGGACTGGATGTGTGAAGTGTTCCTGACCAGGAATGTCTTGATGCAACAGCCTGTAGCACTTGGCCCTAGTCCCACGTTCCTGCTTGGAGTCTTCCTGTCACTTCCAGGGAGTCTGCATCAAGGCCATGAATTTTAGCTCCTTCATCACAAGAAAAACCTTTCACCTCTTTCCTGAGTGTTAGGGCAGGAAACCAGCTCTCTTCCTCGGCTGCCTTGGGGCTGCACAGCTCTTGTGTTGGGGTTACCTTTGATTCTGTTATCAAGGAAAGGATGGCAGAGGAGGAAGCAGTCCAGCAGAGCAGAAAGCTGCCCTCATCATCCCAGCAGCTGGAATTCCCTGTGAGAGATCTGCTGCTTCCTTTCATCTCCCTGCCTGTGAGTTAGGGCTGGTCTCTGCCTATTTAATCTGTCACCACCTGGAGCAGTTTCTGCAGCCCTTTCATCCGAGCTGATCCAGGCAGGATACCTTTTAAGAAGGAATGCGCTCATCCCCTCTGCGTCAGCAATCACCTACACTCGATTTATTCCATGCTTTTTCTCGGGGTATTTGGATGGTTTGGTGTAGCTTGAGCTACACATTGGTGTCAAAGACAGCTCTGGGCTTCGTGTGTGAGAAGCTCCTGCTTGGAGCCATACCCTGAACATCAGCTGGTCTCAGGCTGCTCAGAGAATCGTTTCATGTGGGTTTACCTGGGAATGGGGACGCTTCCCTCCATTGTGTGGTGATGAAGTTTAACTTTGCTTGCTTTTAGAGCCTCTGCGAGGAAACTGAAGTAACACCACCGTGCAAGTGTCATCCTGCAGAGCCTTAGTGCATGTGTGATCTGAACTAGGCTTGTAGGACTGTGCAAAGCTGAGTGAAATCACTGCCCCAGCTGTCTTTTTGTGCAGATTTCTCCACATCCCTAACTTGACAGCAATGAGATGGTTTTGTCTGTGTTTCTCCTGCAGGAAGTTCCACAAGAAGCTGGGCCAGCAGGCCTGGCTGGTTGCTGCTATTACGGCCACGGAGTTCCTGATCGTTGTCAAGTACGATCCCTACACGCTCACCCTCTCCCTGCCCTTCTACATCACCCAGTGCTGGATCCTGGGGATTATCCTGGTGCTCACCTGGACAGCCTGGCGCTTCTTCATTCGGTGAGTGGGGCTGCATTTGGGGCTGGCCAGGGCTTTAGGGGGATTTGTTCAACCCCCATCCTCAAACATGCTCCCCGGGACTGCCTGGGGAGAGAGCACAGCTCTCCTGGGTGGGTGCAAGTCCTGAAATGAACAGGGCCTGGTCCTGGCAGTTTCCTGTCTGGATCACGGAAAGCAGCTGCACAGGCCCTCAGGAGTTAGCAGCCTTCCAGTATTGGAAGGGGCCCACAAGGAAGCTGGAGAGGGACTCTGCATGTCAGGGACTGGAGGAATAGGACAAGGGGGAATGGCTTCATACTGCCAGAGGGCAGGGTTAGATGGGGTGTGGGGAAAAACTTTTCCCTGTGAGGGTGGGGAGGCCCTGGCACAAGGTGCCCAGGGAAGCTGTGGCTGCCCCTGGATCCCTGGCAGTGTCCAAGGCCAGGTTGGACGGGGCTTGGAGCAGCCTGGGACAGTGGAAGGTGTCCCTGCCCATGGCAGGGGGTGGAATGGGATGGGCTTTAAGACCCCTTTCAACCCAAATCCTTCCATGATTGATGGAAGTGCAGTGGTGTGTGGAGGGGCGGCAGTGGCTGCTCCTGCAGGATTGGCTGCTGTGCTGTGGCAGAGGTGGGAAGAGCCAAGCCACCAGCCAGAAACACGAATTGCCCGTGAATCAGTGCCATCAGCAGCTGCAGAAACGCCCAGCCAGGGGCTCCAGTGAGTTGTTATCCCAGGAAGCCTGGTGCAGAGCAGGTTGCCGTGCTGTTCTTCCTGCGGGCTGGAATGGTGTGCTGTGTGTGTTGCAGGGACATCACCCTGCGGTACAAGGAGATCCGGCGGCAGAAGCAGGAGCACAGGCACGAGAGGGACAAATGCCTGAGCAACGGGGATGGACACTCGGCCCTGCTGGATGAGCCCAGCGGGGACAAACTGCGCGAGAGGAAGCTCTGAGCGCGGACACGCGGCTGACAGGAACTCGCGGTGCCCGAGCGGGCCTGGTGCGCGGTCCCAACCTTATCCTACCTAACTCCTAATTGTCACTGTTAGCGTTCCGGCGTGTGGGAATCCTCTCGGGGAGGATGGCACTGACACAGCCCCCCCTCTCCTCGTGCCACCTGGGCAGGGCCAGAGGAAGTCGGTGTGGAGGGAGGTCAGCGCCGACCCCGCGCACAGGGCGGGGCCCTCACCGGGTGCTGCGCGTCTTCCTCGGAACCAGGTGTGGAGGCAGGGGGCTCAGAGCACGGCACACAGGGATCTGCTGCTGCATTCCCAGGGAACTGAGAGCTCCGTGGGGCGCTGGGGCACTAGGAACACTTGTTTTGGAGCGTACAGAGACCAGGCACGGGAAATGAATGCTGTTCTTCCTGCTGGAACTACCTGGAGCTGCGGAGGAGGCTTGGGTGAAGGGTTGAGCGAGATGGCCGCGGGTACACGGGGGCCTGTGGCCACGCTGCGTTCCTTGCACAGGATGTACCACAGCACGCTGCTGTTCCAGCCCCTCCGCAGGGCATCCCGCCGGCTTCCAGTGTCCCGGAGCGGCCTGCGGCACTCGGCTGGTGTGTCCCAGCTCTGGGGGGACAGGCAACTTCTCCTTAGCTCTTATTTTTAATTTCTCTTTTAGTCTCGGTCATCTCTTAAATGTAAGGGAAGGTGAAGTGAGAAAGGTCAACCTGCCTTCGCTCTGCGGAGTAAAATGTGTCACAAGCAGAACCCGGGAGTGTCCTGTTGGTCTGGGGTTCCCTGCTTTGTCCTCAGCTGGGTTTGTGTCCCCACCTGGGGGGGTTTGCTCCGGGGTCTGACAGGGGCACATCGGGCTCTGCCACCCTTTGTCGCTGCCCCATTCCTCCTGGGATGGCTCCAGAGTGAGGGGTCTCTGGGAAAGCTGTTCCCTGCAGTGTCACACCGCACGTCCCTGGCACAGCCCAGCCCAGCCAGGGAGCATCCTGAGCCAGGCGGTGTTTCTGCTGGTGACTCAGCATCCTGGAAGGGGAATGGGAAGCCTGGGCTGCTTTGTTTCCCCAGCTCATTTTTCCAAAATGTGAGAGCTCCACTCATCCATGTGGATTCTGTATCCTCCGCTCCGAGCCCTCGCGTCGCTGTCCCGGGCACCGATGTCACCCTGTCCCTGCTTAATCCAATCTGGCTGTTTTCCAGGGAAGGGTTTATCCAGCAGAAAATGAGACACACACCACAGTACAGCTCCAAGAGTGCAACCCCAAGCTTCTGAGGTGGCAGGAGCTTGCAGACTTGCTGCCCAGCACACAGCTGGGTTTTAATCCTGCTTGGTCTTGTGTGGGGATGGCAGCCAGCATTCCCAGCTTTAGTGTCCCAAATGCTTTCCACTCATAAAAAGTGGGCAACGGGCAGTCTGGAAGTTGGGAATCGCCAGCTGGGGGGGTGGCCAGGTGACCTGGGGGGACTTGTCCCTGCACCCCCCTCCCGCCAAAGGGCCGCTTACCTGCACTGGCAACACCTGGTGAGGAATATCCAGAAGGATCCGGGAGATTTGGCCTCACACATGAGCCACTGGCTCATCTGTCTGCATCCAAGGGATCCCAGGGATAGTCTGGATCCTGCCCATTTAGTTCTGTGTGCTGGTTTGTCCTTTGGGACATGGGTCCTCTCTTGTCACCTCACACACAGAGCCAGGGCTCAAGGGGGTCGGGCGGTGCCCCCTCCAGCACATGGGATGGGTGCACGGATGCTGCGCCTTGAGGTAAGGAGTGTGTCCAGGTTTTCAGGGAAAAAGGGGCTCTGGCAGTCACAAACTCGCCTGGATTTAGGAATCCTTTGTGATCGTCTTGAGGCAGTGCTCAAAGCAGCCTCATCGTGAGGAGGTGGAAGGAAGCCGAGAGTCCTCGTGGGAATAACATTTGGTGTGGCCTGAAATGGGACCCTCCCTGCGGAGAAGGCAGAGGTGGAGGGCTCCTGCTCCCGCACACTGGGGTGTCCGACTCACCTGGAACAGGTGTCCCACCTATGGTCACCCTGATTTCACGGAGAGCTTGGCCAAAGGTAAGTGCTGGCTTTAAAAAGGAGGGGTTTTCAATAGGAGGGTTGGTGTCTGTATGAGGCTGGAGGAATCCCGGTGCCCAGCTGGGGCATTCGGACAGTTCCAAACCTCAGCCTGATCCCATCCCGTCTGGAACAGCCCTGGGAGTCACTTTTGCCCAGAGTCTGGAGTGGTGAGCCCCGAGGTGCCCTGCAGGCAGGAGGGTGCTGGGTCCCGGGCAGTGCTGCAGAGGGACAGCCTGCCACATCCCTGGGGAAGGGTCATGGCCTGCTCTTTTCCAGCTGTGCCCAGGGGAGAGCCAGGAAGCCCCATGGAAAGGAGCCTTGGCTGCAGGATGAGGCAGCTCTCCTGCCCAGTTTTTGGTACAGTCAAAACTTGCTGTTTCCTCCCTGAAAGTGAGCTTCCTACCAGGAAGATCACGGGAGCATCTCCCAGTGCAGAGCAGGGAGCCTGCAGCCAGGGTTGAGCTGGCCCCCGTGGCTGGATGTGGTGGGTGTTCCTGGGAATTGCAGGTCCCTCTGGAATGTCACACTGCTCCATGGCTCCTGACCCCACCTCTGCTCAGCGTGCGTGGGTGTTTTCTCCCCACAAAATCCCAATTATTTCGTTTCCTCCAAGCGAAGTGTTTCTCCTGCTGTCTGAAATTGCTCCGTGCTGCCCTGGAAGTCGCCTGGCCTGTGAGGTCAGGGGGCTGAAGCCATGGATACGAAGGCAGGGAAAGGGAAGATCCCCTGGAAAGGTGTGTAGGCACAGTTTTTCCGATGGTCACGGTGTCAGGCTGTGGGTGGCATGGAGCCAAACTGCATGAGGAACTTTTGGGGCCAGATCCCAAAAGATTCCACCTCTTGGTGCAGAGGGAGAGGATCTGATGGGTTTTCTTAGGAGCATCCAAAGGCAAGACCTTTCTGGATGGCCCCAGGAGGGATACACAGCTGGAACAAGCTGTTTGGGACAAGGGAGAACCCAAGGATTCCGTTTGGGGTGGTGATCCAGAGACCCCAAGGGGCTCTGCGCCCTTTGAGGGACAAGGGGAGGGGATGTGGGGCCCCATGCAGTGAAACGCTCCTCAGGGCCCGTGAGGAGGAGCAGCTGGAGGTGCAGAGATGCGGTGGGACGGACCAGGGAGTCCCTGGGAAGTGGCATTGGGGGATTTGGGGGAGGCTGCTATGGCCAAGCGCACAGCAGAGGGTCTCTGGTGTGGGGTGAGGGGTCTGGCGTTATCCTCCTCACTCCTGGCTGGGATTTGGGGTGCGTTTGCAGGGTTTGGGGTGAATTTCGTTGAGGGTTTTTTATGGCGACTACCTCAGGAAAGCTGGGAGCCTGGGAGGCAAACCAGAGCGAGAGACCCCCGGGGTCCGCAGGCTCTGCCGGGGGGTTCGGGCTGGGCCGAGCCGAGCCCCGGGGAGGGTCTGGCGAGCGCAGAGACCGCCCAGCTCATGGCACGGATGAGCGGCGGCTCCGCCCCGGGCTGGGCTGGGCGAGGGAGCGGAGCCGCTCCCGGTCCCGCACCGCCGGGAAGCATCCCGGCCGTGGGGGGGGACATCCCGGATCCCGGGGCTGGGCTCCGGAGCCGCAGAGACCCCCGGGCAGCCGCGGGGGGCTCTGCCCGCTCCCCGGGGGTGGGGAGATCCGTGGATCCCGGGGCTGGGCTCGGGGACCGCCGGGCGGCGCGGGGGGCTCTGCCCGGTCCCCACCGCCGGCCGGGCGGGCCCCGGGGCTCGCAGCTTCCCCCCCGCCCCGGGAGCGGACGCAGCTCGGCGGATGCCGGGGCCGCCCGGGGGTCCCCGCGCTCCCCGCAGGTCCCTGAGGATTTGTACCTGTCCAGGTAAAGCGCGGGGGGCGCCGCTTTGGGTGCCCGTGGGTGGGACGTGTGCCCTGCGGGGGGCTGGGGAGGGCGCTGGGGGAGAGCAGAGCCCAAATCCTTCTGTTTTGGCAAGTTTGGGATGCGTCTTTATTCGTGCCGGGAGCAGACTGCATCCCGCTTCTGTGCCCTGCGGATGGAGGCCGGGGGCCGGAGGGGGCAGGACAGGGCTGGAAGGGGCCCAGCAGCGCTGCGGGACCGGCCTCGCCGCTGAGCTGCGTTTAGGCCGGGCTCGGCACACCGGGCACGGGTGTCTGGGGCAGGACAGGGAGGGAGGATGAGCAGGGACATCGCTGGAACCTGGATCGGGACGTTTGGGGACTGCAGCGTGCTCGGAGGGGTCGTAGCCAGGTTGGTCCCGGTGCTCTGGGACCAGCAGTTGGGGTTGCTGTGCCTGGGGCCTTGGAGCAGCGAGGTGACAACCCCCTGAAGGCTGGGGGACCCCCTTTTCCAGGGGGGACAGGTGGCTTTGATGCTGTTTTATTGTCCCTCCAAGCAGGGAAAAGGGAGCTGAGCTCTGCAGCAGCTCCCGAGGAAAATGAGGCTGCGTTGGGGTATTGGGATGGATGGAGAGGGCTCTGCGCCCCAAACCTGGGACTCTGCCCCCCATTCTTTGTCTCTGCACCCCAAACCAGGGCTCTGCAGCCTGATCTTGAGGTCTGTGGGTGAAAAATCCATCTATCCCTGTGCTGCCAGCAGTGGGAGAGCGGTGCCTGTTCCCTTCCCAATGCCTCAGGCTTGATTTCCCAGGGATTTGAGCAGCAGGTCAGGGGGATGTCAGAGCAGCTCCATGCAACGCTCCGGGGAAGAGCTTAGTTAACAAAAAAAAAGCGCCATAAATCGTTCCCTGAGCTCCTCCACCCCCGTTTCCTCGCTCAGGGGAGATTGATGCTGCTCTCCTAATAGGAAAATACCTCTGGGTTTCATCCCAGTGCTGAGCACCGCAGTCTCTTTCGTGGTGATGCCTTGGAAATCTGCTTGACTTGCTGCTTAGAGCTCATTAGAGAGGGAGGTTTTGGGGGTGGAAGCTCTGAAAGAAAGGAAAAATCAGAAATTCCTTCTAATTTCCAGAAGAAACTGGGAAGAGATGGAGGGGGTTTAAAGGGGATGTTTGTCCTCCTGCAGGGAAAGCTGGTCCTGAAAACTTTGCTATTTTCATATTAAAAATAATTGGGAAGCAGGGAGAGGAACAGAGCCCCTTGCTTGGGTACAGGAGCTTTTCAGGGCGTGAAAAGAGGCAGTTTAGGGTAAATCTCTGTCACGTTGGTCTGTTGAGATGTCAATTTTCAGCACTAAACAGCAAAGTGTGCCTTGAGCTGAGCTCAGCCCGGGACACGAGCCCAGCCAGGATGGGACTGTTTTATCCATTGCCCAGGGGGATCTGTGCCAGAGGGAGGAGGGCGGGGAGGAGCTGGGCACCTCCCAGCCCCATCCCAGCATCGCTGTCACTTCGGGTGACATTAGGGCTCCCCCTCCTCCTGTTACCCCAAGGATGGGCTGTGTGCCCCTGCAGAGGGGGCCAGGCCAGCACAGGTGATATTCCATGTCGTGAAATTCCCACTTTTGCCCTTTAAAATCCAAGCCTGGATGGTTTGGGGGGGGGAGAGTTGATCACCTCCCGCAGTGCCTGAGGCTGTGAGCACCCGAGGGGAGCTGGAATTTGGGGCCCAGATATTGTGGGATCATCTGTCCAAGGTGGATCCAGCTCCACGAGTGGGCTTTGGGAATTCTGGGGAGAGGCTGAGGGGCTCTGAGGGACATGTGTGGGGCTTTAGGTGCAGTGCTGAGGTTGTGTCCCCGTGGGGGTCTGTGGGATCCCACCAGCTCCCCGTGGTCTGTGATCCCCCAGCAGGGATGCCAGGGAACAGGGGGTGCTGGTCAGTTCCCGTTGGATTTCCTTGTTGGGTGTTTTTGGGGATTCCAAACCCCCTTCTCATAGCAGGAACAGCTGGCTTGGATAAATCCCCCTCAGCATCCGTGCTGCCTGTGCTGGGATCTGCCTGGCAGAGCAGCTTCCTTTGGACTCGACTGGGAAAAGCCCTGTCGGGGGAGGGGAAGGCGACGCAGCTTTCCCGCTGCAGGAGCTGATTCCTGGGCAACAGCATCCCCTAAACCCCGCAGTGACCCCAAAATGGGGGAATGGGGCTGCCCCCCTCGGCTGGGGCCAGGGCACCCCTCGGGAGAGGCTGGGAAACTGCAGGAGGCAAAGGAAGGTTTCAGCTGGAAAAGCAGCAAAGGGCTTTGAGGGCTCCTGGAGGGGAGATGTCCACGCACACAGAGGGGTTGGGAATGTCGCTTGTTAAACGCTCCCGAGGTAAATGGAGCGGCTCTGCCCCTTCCCGAGGGTTCCTGTCCCCCCTTCAGCTCCTGCCGGTGGCTCAGAGGCTCCAGAGCGTTTGCTCAGCACCTGGAAGGGGAGCCAAGGCCGGCAGCGATGGAGGGGGAGCAGTGATGGAGCGTCCCTGCTGGAAAATCACAAGGCATTCCCTTTTTGGGTTCTTCCCCTTCATCCTAACGCGGTGTCTCGCTCATTCCAGGCTGTCCCGCTCGCCGGGAGCGTTTGCCATGGACACGGGGCACGTAAGCAGATCCCGCTTCAGTGGTGAGTCCTCCCCAGGGAGCCCGGGAAGGGTTTGGGGCAGAGCTGCTGGCCCTCACACCGAGGTTTTTCGGGGGGAAGGGATGGCTGGTCCTTGCTGCTTCCCATGGGGAGAACCCTCTGCTCCATGCGCCCGCGGGGTTTTGTTTCCTAAAACAAGGGTAAAACCCTTAAAACCTCCAAATTTTCCAACATGAGAGCTCAGCCCTCGGAAACGGGCAGGAATGAGGGGGAAGCAGGTTCCAGCTCAGCTGGGATTTGCGCTTGGAGTTACTCAGAGGTAGGAGCCAGTAAAAGATTATTCTGCTATTTTTATTTTTATTCCCAATTTTATTCCCGGTTTTGCCTCTCCGGCATAGCAGGAGCCTGGGAGCTCTGGCACGGGGAGCCTCCAGCTGCTTCCTACAGCATCATTAGCCGGGACGCAGGGATAAAGCAGAGCCCTTGAGGGGTTTGTGCCGGGGTGGAGGCAGCAGGACCCGCGTCCCACCCCAATGTTTAACCCGGGAGATCCCTGCGGGCTGCTCCCGGATCCAAAGCAGGTGCTTTGGATGCGAATACTCAGTTCCTTCCGCAGTTCCCGCTGGAGGAGGGCTGCGGGGAGCAGCAGGTTGTCCCTGCGCTCGGATGCGATGTGGGAGTTCAGCCTGGCTTTGGGCTTTTTCCGGCTCCGAAGGAGGGAGCGCTGCGGCGTGATGATGCCGGAGGACTCCCCGGCAGCGCTCCGGGATGAGAAATCCTCTCTTTCCCCCTTTTTCTGTGTCGCACGGAGCGGCTGGTGCCGGTTCGGCGCGGGAGTGATGGAGGCTGGTGCAATGCAGCAGGAACCGAGCCCGGCGCTCCCTCCCCGCTCGCTCCGGCGGCACCCGCGGGGCTCTGCCCGTTCCCGACAGCTTCTCGTTTGGCTTTTCCCTGCTCCCGGCTTTCCCTGGCATCCCCGGGCAGCAGCGGGGGCTGTCCCGCGGGGCCGAGGGCGATGTAGATGTGCGCCGGGCACATCTGTCCGTGGGACAGAGCCGCGGCTGGCAAAGGGACCCCCCGGCACCTCGGGAGTGGCACAGCCACTCGTTGGGAAGCGGGGCTGGGACGCAGAACTTCACCTCCCGGGGAAGCCAAAGCAGGGCTGGCATTCTTTGGCTGGCAGAGCCTCTGCCCGGCCCGTTCGCAGAGCCCGGGGGGAGCTGCCGTTTATCCGAGCCCATCCCATCCCATCCTCGGAGCTCGGAGCCGCGGTCGCGGCGCGGCAGCAGCCGAGGCTGAACCAGGCGCGCTCCCGGGGCTGTGAGCGGCTCACGGAGCCCCCTGTCCCTGCAGCGGCCTCCAGCCCGCCGCGCTGGGAGATCGGGCTCTACGCCGCCGGCGCCCTGGCGCTGCTGGGAATCGCAGCCATCAACCTGTGGAAGCTCTGGCGCTCCGGGAGCTACCCGGCCCCTTCCCCCTTCCCCAACTATGACTACCGGTACCTGGAGCAGAAGTACGGAGCGGCGTGTCCGGACATCAGGAGCAAGGTGAGGGGGGGAAGTCGGGTTCGCCTCTTTCCCTTTGCAGCACGCGGGACGCTGGAGGGCTGGGAATCTCTCCTGGATCCCCTCGCGCAGGGGAACGGCCGCAGGCAGCGACCTGGTGCTGCCGGAGCTTTTGGGGGGATCGCTGGAGCTGGGCGCTGCGGGAAGCTCCGGGCTCGCTGCCGCGGCAGCTTGAGGCCAGGCGGGGGCCGGGATGCATCCAAGGAGAAGCCCAGCTGTCCGGCTCCGCACGGAGGGATGGGATGGATGGCAGCGCCTGCTTTCCTTCCCCTGGCAGCGAGGGCTGGCCCCGGGCTCGCAGCGGGCGCCAGGTCGGAGCTCTTCGTCCCGCAAGAGCAGCCTGAGGGCAGAGGACACCTTGGAGAGCATCCAGGAGCTGGGCAGCCTGGAGCTGATGGGCAGAGACCTGGGCCTGGCCCACTGCGGCCCCCTGCGGAAATCCATCTCGGCCGACTCCCTCAACTCCATCTCGTCCATCGGGAACAACTTCGGGCAGGATTTCACGGTGGGGCAGGTGGAGGTGTCCATGGAGTACGACGCGAGGGCGACCGCCCTGCACGTGACGCTGCTGCAGGGCAAGGACCTGCTGGAGAAGGAGGACACGCGCTTCGAGTCCTGCTTCATGCGGATCAGCCTCCTCCCGGCCGAGCAGATCGTCGGCATCTCCCGGGTGAGCCCTTCATTCCCACCCGGACGTCCCCCACAGACCCCTGTGCACACGGATTGCCCTGGGATTTTGGGTGGCAGCGTCCCTTGGCCACATTTCCCAAGGCAGTGGTGGGGTTTGGGAGCATGGAGTTCAAGGCTGGATGTGGTTGACAAGGGATTTTGGGGGGTCTCAGCTCCCCGAGGCAGTGATGGGATGTGGGAGCAGCGAGCTCTGGGTTGGCATGGGATTTTGGGGGGTGTCCCAGGTGGGGTTTGCACATCAGAAACCTGGCAGAGGGAGGAATGTCTCCCTCTTGGCTGGGATTTGGGCTCACTCTGTCATCTCCGAGCGTGGCTGGTGGCAAGTTTTCCTGCTTGACTGTCCCTGCTCCTGGGGATGCTGTGGCAGGTGGAGGAAGTGGCCTGGGGTGGGATTTGGGGCCAGTGGCAGTGTGGGCAGGTGCTGCTGGTGTCTTGTCGTGGCCCCAGAGTCCCGAGTCCCCACAGTCCCTCTCCTTCCCACAGCAGCCCCAACGCTTTTCCATCCCTGCGTGGCAGCGGAAAATCCACGTGGCGGCACTGATAGGGGTGGATCTGGGGCAAACCCTCCCTTTTTAAGTGCCTCAAAAGCTGCTTGTGGGAAAGCAGGAGCCTCAGTTTTCTTCCAGCAGCTCCTTTTTTGCAGAGCCAGTTTGATTTAATCAGGATGTTCCAGCAAGGAGTAGGAATGTGCATCCCATTAAGGCATCTCTCCACTGGGCTGGAGGTGCTGCTCCATCCACACACACCGGCTGCTGCCTCCAGAATTTCCACAGTGCCCTTTTAGCCCATTTTCCCATCCAGATCTCTGGCTCTTTATTTATGCTCTGGAGATATTTATTATTCAGCATCGTTATTTATAATTCACCAGCACAATTTACCTCCTTGGCTGCCCTGAGGCCACGGAAAAAGGCCCAGCCGGAGCTTTTCCAGTGCTTCTGGAGGGGTTTTAAATAGCAGCTCCTGTTTGGTTTTGCTTGATCCAGAGCTCCCAAAATACAGTGTGGGCTGCAGACAGACAGTCTGTAAAATCCGTAGGGCTGTAAAATCTGCTCTTCCCACAGAGGAACTTCAGAGTCCCTGGGGATTCTGGAGGTTGGTGGTATCCAGTGGGAGAGCACGGACTGGGAAGGGGGATATGGCAGGTGCCACATCTGTGTCCTCTGTGCCAGGGACGGAGCAGGGTTAGGAGCAGGCTGAGACAGGAGAGAGTCCTTGGGAGAGATGAACCCTCTCCTGGGAGGCTTTGGGGTCACACAGCCCCACAGAGGGGTCCCTTCTCCACCCAGATTTGGGTGGCTTTGGGGAGCCGGTGGATCTGCTTTGCTCCACACTGTCCAGGGTTGCAGCTTTCCATCCCATGGGACAAACCCCTGGTTTGTGTGAGGCATCTTGGATGCTAAAACAGGGCCGGAGTAGGGGAAAAAAAACCACCCCAAAATCCATGACTTTAGAGCAATTTCCCTTGGCCAGTTCTTTGGGATCAGCACCCGCAGGATGAGCCGTGGCAGCTGCTGCTGCCTCTGCTCCCAGGGAATGACGTGACACAGGGACAGCATCAGCCAAACAGCACCATTCCCACTGGGCACGTTCAGGAGTTGGTTCTGCCTGGAGAAGGGCTGGGGGTTGTACCTGCTATCCATAAATCCTGACACCTGATATGGCCAAGCCAGATGCGCATCCGCGCTCCCAGGGGGGTGGGATGTACCTGAGAGCACTGGGGCAGGTCACAGCCCTGGTTTTTACCCCAGTGGCTGAGCAGCTGCTGTGGTTGGGTCAGGAATAAATCATCCCATTGGATGCGGGGTGCCCTGGGGATGTCTTTGCAATTCCCATGGAACGGGGCAGAGCAGGGACGCAGCCCCAAGCCCCGTGGGTGCCAGGGCGCTCCCCCCTTCCCGTGGCAGATTCAGAGGAGCGCCTACTCCGTGGCCTTCGACGAGCGCTTCTCGGTGCCGCTGGATCCGGCGGCGCTGGAGGAGAACAGCCTGCGCTTCTCCGTCTTCGGCATCGACGAGGACGAGCGCAGCGTCAGCACCGGCGTGGCTGAGCTCAAGCTCTCCGACCTGGACCTGGCCACGCGCCCCTTCAACGCCTGGCTCTACCTGCAGGACACCAACAAGGTGAGCCGGGGGTGCCCCATCTCCCAGCCAGGGTTTTGGGGACAGGCTGGTGGGTGACAGCCTGGGCTTTGCGTCCCGCAGGCGGTGGACACGGTGGGGGAGATCCTGCTCTCCCTGAGTTACCTGCCCACGGCCGAGCGGCTCACGGTGGTGGTGGTCAAAGCCAAGAACCTCGTGTGGAGCAACGCGAAGGTGACCGCAGGTGAGGGGGGGCTCCATGGTGGCGTTTGTCCTGGTTTGTCCCATTTGTTCCACGGGAGTGGCTCCCGGTGAGGACAGACCTGCTGGGGAGGGCCACCAGAAAGGGTCCCCCTGCTTTGTCCACATGGCTGGGGACACGTGTGACTGATCCTTCTTCTGCCCCCTGAGCAGATCCCTTCGTCAAGGTGTACCTGCTGCAGGACGGGAGGAAGATCAGCAAGAAGAAGACAGCGGTGAAGAGGGGAGACACCAACCCCGTGTTCAACGAGGCCATGATCTTCTCCGTGCCTGCCATTGTGCTCCAGGTCTGGCCCAGCCTGGGGGGGGGGGCACATCCCAGTGCTCCTCAAGCTCCCCAAACCCACTAGTGGGGAGCTCCTGGGGGTTCTGGGGGCATCCTGGGAGCTGTGGGGGTTGTGTGTGTTTGGGTCTGGTTTGGGGTGGACGTGTGGGGGCTGTTTGGGGAGGTGTGGATGTGTGGAAGTGGCTGCTGGAGAGGGGATGTGTGTGGGGAACTCTTGGGAGGGATATGGATACGTGGGTTGGGATATAGCAGGGTGCACAGGGATGGTTCGGTATGTGGGCAGGGGCATGGATTTAGGGCATGTGGGGAAAAGAGGGGGATATGTAAGTGTGGGGGGAACAGGAGGGTGGGTTTGTAGGGGCTTGGGGGGGTTTCAACAGCAGGGGCTGGGTTTGAACGGGGTGAGGGCACAGAGGGCCGTGTGTATGTGGGGTACAGCAGGTTGGGTGGCGATTTCTGGGCTTGGGATGCGTGGATGCGTTGGCCTCGTGGGTGCAGGTCCCCTCGGAGAGGGCACAGGGGCCCGTGTCGGGGGGGTCTGTGTGTGGTGACGACAGCCCCGTGCCCCCAGGAGCTGTCCCTGCGCGTGACGGTGGCCGAGAGCGGCGAGGACGGGCGCGGCGACAACACGGGCCACGTGCTCATCGGGCCCGCGGCCAGCGGCATGGGCACCACGCACTGGAACCAGATGCTGGCCACGCTCCGCAAGCCCGTCTCCATGTGGCACCCGCTGCGCAGGAATTAGGCCGCATCCCGACACCGGGGACAGCGGGCCCGGAGCAGGGACTCGGTGGCACCACGCGGGGCCGAGCCGCCCGCCGAGGAGCCCGAAACACCCGGAGCACGGACGGAGCAGCTCTGGGGGCACAGCCCGGGTCGCCCCCGTGTTTGCCGGGCCAGACCCGCCGGGAAGGAGCCCAAATGGACCAAAACGAGCAGGAACCTCCCCAAACTGCGGCTCCCGAGCGTTCCGTGCGCTCCCGGTGGCCTCGAAATCCGCAGAATCCTCAAACGTGGACTCCTAGAGAGGGAGAGGGGGGGATTCCTTCGGAAGGTGGTTTTGGGGCGGGAATGGTGAGGGGGGTGATAGAAGCCAGCCTGGTGTGGGTGGTGATCCTGAGGGGATCTTTTGTAGGGATTTTGGTGCGCTGTGCCAGGGTTGGAATGTTTCCAGTGAGGATGGAAAAAGGGAGCAATTACAGCAGAAAATCAATTGTTACATACGGCTCCTCCTTCCGTCTGTTCCCCCACACACTCGATCCCTGCCCATCCCCACTGCTGCACAGGCAGGGCTGCACTTGGTTTCCAACCTCTTGGGTTTGAGGCCAGATCCACGCTGGGAATCATCCCTTGAAGGTCCAGTAGGATCAGGGGCAGCTTTTCCCACCCCAGCCACTTTTCCAACCCAAACTCACCCTCGGGGTGCTCAGGACAGCACGGCAAACTCCTGCTCCTTAACACAACTCTCACACCTGGGGATTGTTTTTTCCAGCTCCTAATCCTGGACTTGGGCTGTGATTTACCCTGTAACTCATTTTATCCAGGATTTGGGCATAGAGAGGAACATCTTGGCCCTGTGGCCCAAGGCAGGTGGGAGAGGTCCCTGATTTCATAATTTTTAAGCCCAACTCCCATTTCAGGAGGGAGAGGAAAAGCCTGTGTGGATCCTGTCTGCTGGTGGGCTCTGGCCCAAGCCAGGTTTGGGATTTTTGGGGAGCTGATTCCCACTGGTTTGTGCAGGGTGATGGAACCCCTCATGGCACAGGCTGGAGAGCAGAGGATGCCCTGGGGCCACATCCCTCCTTGCCTGGAGCCTTGGCTTTTCCCTGCCTGCAGGATGCTGGTGGTGAAGCCAGGCTGGGAAATCTGGGGGTGTCTGGGGCCCTGTGCCAGGAAATCGGCACCACGGGATGAGCATGGGCTGGGATGCGGCTGCTTGGATGATCTGAGCAGGGAAAAAGGTGTGAATGAGCCGTTTATGTGTTTTTCCCTGATTAAAAGTAACTCTGAGGTGAGTTCTCCCCTGAGCTGGTGGCACTTTGCCCTTCCCATCTGTCCTGCCTGACCCTTCCTTTGGGACACGGTTGTGATGTCCCTGTTCCATCACCCACCTCTGCTCCGGCTCCTCCCCCTGCCCATCTCCACTCACTGATGCCCAGATTCCCTTCTCCCACGCTTCCCCCTCCCCACCTTTCCTTCCAGGAGCCCCCCCATCGCATCTGCTGCCAGGGGAGCCGGTGCCATCCCTCCATGGGTGACACATGGCCTTGCCCTGGGCACTGAGGCACGAGCCAAGGATGGGGGGGGGGGGGGCGGGGTTGAAGGATGAGGTTTTCTGAAGGATGAGGAAGTTTTTGTGGGAAGTTGTTCACAGCCAGTACCCACAGGCCACAAGGTCTGGGGGAAATTTTGCTTATTAGCTATCCCAGCCAAGTACTTGGGAAAACACGGACACAGAAATCCCTGGCTGTCTGGCAGCTCCTGCCAGCTGCTGAGCTTTGCTTGGGTTGAGGTGAGTGACTCCCACAGGTGCTGGAATCTGTGATGTTCAGCCCCAAAATGATGGGGAATGTGTGGGTCAGGCATTTTTATAGTGCTCCTCTCCAGCCATTCCTATTTGGAGGTGCCTTTGCACCTTCTCCTTCATCCTGGGCTCAAAAAATGCTGCTGCAGCTGTTTTGGTGGGGAGATGGATGGACCCTGCATGAGGGGTTAGGAAAAGGTCCAGGAGGGACACAAGGCTCCCTCCCATCTGGGAGGGCTGCACAGAGCTCACGTGGCTGTACCTGCTGTCACTGTGGGCTTTCCCAGTGGGAATCAGCCTCCAAGGAGCTCTGCAGGAAGGGCAGGACAGGTCTGGGAAGCATCAGGGAAGGGACAGGCGGCAGTGAGGAGGGAGAGACCTCCCAGTGCCACAGGGAAGGCTGGCTCTCCCAGGGAAGTGGTTCCCTGGGCTGGAGCGGCTCCGTTTGGGCTCGAGGCCTCCCGATTCCCATCCCTGTTCCCATCCCCAGGCACGGGCGGAGCAGGGCTGAGCCCCTCCTGAGCCCCTGGCGCAGGTGGGGAGGGAACGGCTGCGGTGTGGACAGGCCGGGTCCCTCCAGCTCTGAGCAGTGCCGGAGGATTGCCGGGCTGGGACACAGCCATTCCCTCAGCCATCCTCCCCGGAGCACAGGGTCAGCCGGGCTTTTCGGTGCCTCCCACGCTCCTGCTCCCGGACATCCACCTTTTGTGCTGCAGGGGCCGATGTGACAGTGACACCGACAGCTTTGGGTGTTTAATGCCCGTTTCCCCCGTGTGCCCCGGCCCCTGAGCGCATCCATCACCGTGTCTGTACAGATAACCGGGACAGCACAGCAGCTCTCCCTGCCCTGCCTCAGCCCTGCGGCTTGGGAAGGCTCCCAGCTCCAGCTTTCCCCCCCAGAATGGAGCCCCCCATTCCACCCAGGCCCAGAACAGCAGCTTCACCCTCGGGGGGCCGAGCTGTGGCTTTGAGGTTAAAAAAGCAGCATTTGGGTTCCTCATTTCTCCTTGTCTTTCTTCTTGCCCTTCCTCTGGCTCGTCAGCTCGCTGAGCTTCTTGTCCAGGCGCCGCTGGAGCTGGGCTCGCTTGGCGGGATCCAGGGATTTGTCCTTGGAGCCGCTGCCGGGATACAGGATCCCTTCCCGGCTGATGCGCTGCCGCGCGTGGGCCTTGGCCTTCTCCCCACAGCCGTGGGCCTGGCGGGAGAGAACGGACAGCGGGCCAGGGACCGCCCGTGGGGCAACCAGGGGCTGGCACTCCCTGAGCCTGCAACCCCCTTTCTACCTGCTTTGCATCCCCCTGAAATCAGCTCCCATCACTTACAACCATTATTATTATTATTATCATCATTATTATCACCATCATCATTATCTATTATTATATTACTGTGTTGCTATACTGCTTTATACACTTGCTTATTTTTATAATTTAAATTTATTGGTTTATGACGATTTATTTTTATTTATCGTTGTTAACTATTTAATTTTACTTGCACTTAGTTTCATTTTATATTTAGGTTCTATAAGTTTCATTTTATATTTAGATTCTATATTTTTATATGTTTATTCATACACTTACTGTTTAAAATTAATAATTAATATTTATGATTCTATCTTTTATTAAGCCATCATTTATAGCTCCTCTTGCAGAGAATGAAATACAAAGATCCAGGTCCTGGGCTCTGCACAGCAGGTAAATCATCCTTTGGGATGCTTCAAGTGGCTCCTTCCACCCCCTTTCCAGTGAACTGGGAAAGGTCTTTTGGGGAATGGGAGACCTTTTTTAGCCATGGATCTGCTTTAATGAGCCAACTCCAACACTGGAATTATCTCCCACAGCTGAGATCCTAAAATCTGACCCCTTTTCCTGGCCCATCCCAGAGTCATTTATGTTTCCCTGGAGGGGGGTCCCAGCCTGTTCCCTCAGAGCCGTGACAGCCCTTCCTGGGGCTGACATGGATTTGAATCCCTACAGCTGTTGGAGCCTCGTTACAATTCAGCAGGGAGAGGCCATTCTGCAGGGAATAAATCCACATCCTCCTGGATGGTGAGTGACCATAAATACAACTAATCCTTGCCATGGAAACAGATAGCTCTTGACAGGGGGAAAAGCTGTGCCAAGGATTTATAGGGCTGCTGAGCTCCAGGAGGCTCCACAGGGCATGGAAGCTGCAGGATGAGCAACAGGGACACAGGCAATTCTGAATTGCTGGCCAGGCAGCACTGCTCCGTGCCTGACCTGTCCCCAGGATGCAGAGAGGATCTGCAGAGGGCTGGGAATCATCCTCAGAATGCAGAGGGAATGTGCAAAGAGCTGGGAATTGAGTCCAGGCTCGCTCGAGCCTGAAACTTGTGCTTCTCCATTTCTGCTCCCTGCCTCACTTTATCCACACAGCCTCAGAGGACAAGTGCCAGAAAATGGTAAAGAAGGGCACAAAATGTGAGGAAAACAGAAAAGCCCTCAGGAGGAGGTGAGCAGAGCCCAGGTGTCAGCACCTGCCAGCCCTGTGTACCTGAGGTCGGCGCAGGCTCTGACAGGGAGGGGGGCTCTGCCCAAACTCCCTGCAAGGAAACCCTGCCCGGGGAGCTCCACAGGGAGAATTGCCAGGCTAAGCTCCTCCTGCCCCTCCTTACCTCGGGGATGTGGTGGCTGAGGCAGAAGAGCCGCTGGCAGTGGTGGCAGAGCTGGCCCAGGGTGGTGACAGAAGCCTTGCAGCGGGGGAAGCCGCAGGTCCTGTCAGCTTCGATGGCAGCCGAGATCAGAGCGTCGAAATCCTCCCCGGCCATGCTCCCGACCACCGGCTTTCCTGGGAGAGGGGAGCACACACCTGGACTGGGGCCTGGGATCAAACCCACCCTTCTGCAGCCACAGGGCAGCCTCTGCCTTTACATCCTTCAGTGTGGGCCAGGTACTTCCCTCAGCTCCTCTTGGGAGCCTCCCATGCAGCTCCTGAGCCTCTCCCCTGGGAAAGGGTCCCCAGTGTTTTTCCTTTGACTTAAGGAACGTGCCTCCAGGTATCCAAACCCCTCTCCCTGGGTGCTGCAGCCAGTTCCCACCTCCCTGCAGTTTTCCAGGAGCCACATGCTCCATGCACAAATCCCAAGGTCTGGAGCAACCCCACTGGGATTTAAGATCCATTCAAGGAAGAGCATTACTTGTGCTGGTTAGGAAAAGCTTGACCCACCTTTGGCTTCGCTCTTGTCCTTTTTCCTGCTGCCACGGCCGGGCTCCTGCACCTTCCTCGCCGCCTCCTCCCGCCTGGCTTTCTCCCTCTGGACTCTCTCCAGGTGCAGGGATTTCAGGTCCACTTTCCCTGAGCCCTCGCTGCTTTTCCCCGGCTCCGTGGGGTCAGGGGTGTTCCCGCCGGGATGCTGGGGCTCAGGAAGCGGCTCGGAGGGCAGCGGGGGCTCGGAGGGCAGCGGGGACTGCTCGGGGAGTCTCTTGCGGACACTGATGTACCTGTCCCGGCCCTCCCCGGAGCTCAGGTGCTGCAGCCCGTACTCCTCCGCCAGCACGTGAACCAGCATCCGCTCGTGGGAATTCAGGGACGCTGGGAAATCCAGCTGCGCCTCGCTGCTCGCCAGGAAGGCCACCAGCATGGCCCTGAACCTGTCCCCACCCTCCTTGGTCCCTGAGCCCTCTCTCCCAGGCCCAGAGGTGCTTGGCGAGCTCCGTGCTCCTGGTTTCTGGCTCCCTGCTCCGGCCGCCGCCGCCTTGAGCTTCCCGGCCGGAGCCGGCCGCGCTTTGGGGCCCGGTGGTTTGGGGCCCTGCTGGCGCTGGGCCCGGCCCTCCCCGGGGTAATTTTGGGGCACGAGGTCATCCAGGTACTCGAAGGCGGAGCGCACAAGGCCGTGCTGGGCCAGGTGGTCCAGGAGGCGCCGCAGGAAGGGGCGGCTGCCCATGGTGTGGCTGTCACACACCACGGCCACCTGGCGCCGCGCCCGCGTCACCGCCACGTTGATGCGCCGCTCCTCGGCCAGGAAGCCCACCTCACCTGGGAGACAGGAGGGAAGGGATGCCAGAGGGGGCAGGGCTGCCTCCAAGTAGGGGTTTGGTCCAAGTGACCCAAGGATTTCTTTGCTGGAGGGTGGGAGCTGGCGTTTATGGGCTCTGGTCCCTGCTCACACCTGCTCCTCTTCCTGCCTGTGTTCCACAGGCCCCACACTGAGCTCCTGGGGTTGGGAAGAGGATGGAAGGCACGTGGAAAGGGGAACTATCTCCCTGCCTGGCCCACGACACAAGCTCAGCTTGGAGCTGGGAGCAAACACAAGATGGAGCAGCGTGGAAAAGGCTCACCTTGCGACAGAGGAGGGACTGCAGGTAAAGAACTCCCCCCTGTCCTACAGAGCTCCCAAACTCTCAGAGGGTCTGTGGGAACAGCCATTTGGGAACTCGGGGAGGTTCTGCTCTGCTCACAGACAGCAGCGGGAGCCGGCAGCGCCGGGATGACTCAGGCAGGATCAGGCAGCGAGAGCGGAGCGTGGGTGGTGCCGAGCTCCAGGCAACAGCGAGCAGGGCAGTCAGGAAGAGATTAATGCCATCTCTGCCAGAGCAGTGCCCAGCCTGGCTCTGCCTCAGCAGCCTCATCTGTGCTGCCTTCGGGGGACGGGCCGAGGGGGAGCCCCTCTCCCTGCTCGGAGAACAGTTCCCAGCTTCTCCGATGAGGTTTAACCCGGCTGCAGGGGCAAGTCCAACTCCTCTGAACCCTGGAATGGTTTGGGTTGGGAAGGACCTTAAGGCCCACCCACTGCCACCCCCGGCCAGGGATACCTTCCATTATCCCAGGTTGCTCCCAGCCCTGTCCAGCCTGGCCTTGGACACTGCCAGGGATCCAGGGGCAGCCACAGCTTCTCTGGGCACCCTGTGCCAGGGCCTCAGCACCCTCCCAGGGAAGGATTTCCTCTTAAAAGAAGGTTTCCTGCTGGATCAGGAATGGCTGCAGAGGGACAGGTCAAGGAGAAGCCTCCCCGTGCCCCAAGGAAAGCAGTTCCTGCCCCACACCTGAGCTTTGGCCTCTCCCTGTGCAGGAGAAGGGGCTGTGGGACACTCAGCCTCCTGGGGCCACCAGCTCCCACCAGCACAGGGGTGAGTCACTCCTGGATCAAGACTATTCTTAGTGCTGTCCCCACCTCCATTCTCCCCACAAGGCTGCTTTTCCTCCTCTAGGCTTGGAAAAAGAGGCACCTCCTCCTTCCAAGCACATTTTCCCCCCTTTTTTCCCCTTCCAGCCCTCGGCATTTCACCTCCAGCAGCACATGTGGGGCAGCAGGGCTGTGGATTTGGAAAGGGAATTGATCCCAGCATGGAACAGAGGTGATCACAGAGTGATCCTGCTCAGCTGGCTCCACAAAATCCTTCAGCTCCCCCACAGGAGGCTCGTGCCCCCAGGGCAGCAGCTTTTTTCCAGCTATTAACTTTCACTGCAGCTGCTGATAGCAAAGAACTCGATTTTCTGCTCTAGATTTTGCTCCCAAAAGCAGCATTTTCTGTGCATGGCTTGGGATGGCAGCTCCTGCTCACTTTCTGCAGGGAACTGACCCAAAATGGGCTCAAACCCCAAGAAATTACCCCCCAACTCCCCTAAATGTGGAGCTAATGGGATGTGATGTTCTTAGGGCTCTGGTTTAAATTGTTTCTGAGGCCTCAAGGGCCAGGAAACCTTCAAACTGAGCACTCCTGGACCTGCTGTACCACAGGAGCCTCCTCTGCAGCCCTGACAGCACAGAGATTCGTTAATTAAACAAAAACGGCTGAAAAGGGAGGGTTTTCCAGTAAATCCATGCAGAGCCAAGTGTTAGAGCCCCGCAATTAAACCACAGCACTTGGCTACACGACTTCCATCCCACTCCCCGAGGGGCAGCGCTCCAGCAGCGAGCTCTTACCTTTCCTGTTGGATCTGACAAAGGACAGGATCACTGCCTCCTTCTCCCTTCCCTGGAAACCATCCACTGATTTAATTTCTAGCTCGGGGTGGCTGTGGCCAAGGTGCTGTCGGAGCATGTCCACCTGAGAAACAGGCCAAGGGTAGCTTTTAAAGGAAATACATGGGTGAAAAGGATTAAAATGGCACCATCTGGGGGAAAATCCCTCCCTCCCAAACCCACCAGGATGAGCACTGGCATCTCCTGAGGCTGCGAGTGGAACACCTGACTAACAGCTCTTCCCTCCACGGCCTCCAGCTGCCCAAAGGTGCAGGAGTTGGTGCCAAATGCGGGTTAAATTTGGCTCTGCAGGTCTCTGGGATCTTGTGGTACTCCATGTGCAGGGAGAGGGGGGATGCCAGGAGAGGGACGGCTCACCTGGAGGTTGTAGGGAGCCACCACAGCGATGTCCTTGGCCTTCACACCAGCGTCCACCAAGGCCTGGACGTGCATCCCCACCAGCTGGACCTCCCCTGGGGCAGGAACAGAGTGTGACAGGGAATAGGGGCCGGAGGAGTGTGCCCATCTCCCCCAAAACAGCAGGAAAGGCTGCCACAAACTGGTTATCCAAGATGGTGCCTGGTTCAGAGGGATCTAAGGGGAAAAATTAAATCCTATACGAATTCTTTCATGGTTTATTGGCTGGGCTTCTGCTTTGCAGCAAAACACAGTGATAAACATCAAGACTCTGCAGTGAGCTGTGCCAAAAGGCTGCCTCCCAAATTTGGGGAGATGTGCTTCTAATCCCCTGCTCCAAATCCCCGAGTTCTCTCAGAGCAGGCTTTTTGGCTCTCTGCGAGGGAACAAGAGCCTGTTGTGTTCAGCAGGGCCCTGGGAATGGTGCATGGAAAAATGGGGCACTTGAATGATGGTGGGGGTCAAACAGAAGGTGAAAGATATTTAAACTGGTAAAAACTGCCCTTGCATTTTCCAGCCTGACTTTGCATCCAAGCTCCATAATGAAACCTGATTTTTCAGGTGAAAACCAGCAGGGACTCGGTGTTCTAGGAAAATCCATGGAGAAGAGCCAGACAGGATTTCATGGAAGGAGCAGAGGACTAGGAGGTAATTCTGAGCCCTATCCACAGCCTTCCCAAAACAGGCCTGTGCTCTGCCTGCTGCTGTTTGCCCTTTCCTGGTGCAAAGCACCTGCCACAGGCATTCTCCACCCTGTCCCAGCCCTCAGCATGGAGAAATGTCCCTGCAAGGGGACATGGCAGCCAGAGTGGCCATCCACAAGCTGGACACTGTCACCAGAGCTCCAACACAGCTCGGAGTCCCTGGAGCTTGAGGATTTATGGAGGGAATGATCTCTCAGCTAAGCAAGGCTCTCTGGGAGCCCACCTTCCCCAGGGGGACATCTCAGCCCATGGTGGGCTGAGCACCTCAGTCCATCCATTCTGGCCAATGGTACCTGGATTGCCCTTGGACTGTTCATCCTCCACTTCCAGCTCGAACAGGCCACAGCCAGCGGTGTCGATGAGCAGCAAGGGAATGCTGGTCTCTTCCGTGGAGGACACTCCCGGCAGGTCCCTGCACAAGGTATTTGGGAAAGGGCCAGTTACCATCGCTGATGTTACAGCAATATCCAGACAAGCTGTGGCTGCCCTGTCCCCGGAAGAGCCAGGCTGGATGGGATATGGAGCAATCTGGTCTAGTGGAAAGTGTCCCTGCCCATGGCACGGGACTGGATGGGCTTCCAACCTTCCAACCCAAACCACCCTGGGATTCCATGATTATCACAGCGAAGGAGGACACAGAAGACAACTCTGCCTCACTTCTGCTTACAGGGCAAAAAGGACAAACCCCCCCAGGTAATGTCTCCTCGATGAAGCAATGGCTGAAACAAAAACACCGCCCCGGCCACAGGAGGAGCGGAAAACTCCGCAGGGAAGGGACAAACCGGGATGCAAAGGACATTTCAGCTGATGATGCAGCAGCAGAGAGCAAGTGACCCACCTGAGCAGGTGCTGTGCCACGGAGGGGTGTGCGCTGAGCCGGCCGCCGTAGAGCTCCGAGGACGCCCATTCCATGATGTCCCGGTGCATGCGGTACTGCACCGTCAGCATCCGCACCGCCCGCTCCCCGTAGTGCCCCGCCAGCCGCTCCATCAGGCTCAGGGACAGCCCCTCGGCCGCGGCCCTGCGCGGAGAAGCGCCTCAGAGCGGGAGGGCCCATCCCCCAGCGACGGCCCAGGGCGGGATGGGCTCAGCCAGCCCTTCCCGACACGCGCGGTGTCCGTCGGTGCCGAGGGTGCCCGTGGGAACGCTCTGGGAGCACGTGCACTCCAGCCCTGCTCAGCACCCTCGTGTGGCTCCCCTGGGGTGACACTGTCTCCCCTGTTCCACTTGGGTGCCAACAGTGCTGCCTGTCAGACCTTCTTCATTCTGTGAGATCAGAGAAGCCTGGACACCTGGATCCTGCCACCGGAATTCAAGCAATGCCAACCGTATGGCCTGTGGAGTCACCACCCCTGGAGGTGTTCAAGGAACAACTGAATGTGGAACTCAGTGCTCTGACAAGGTGGGGATTGGTAACAGGGGGGACTCAGTGGTCTTGGAGGTCTTTCCCAACCCCAGTGATTCCAGGATTCCATGATCCATCAGTGTAAGGCTGCAGCGGTGTTACTCCGGTGCACTAGGATCAGAGATCCACCCCCAAGTTTGGAATGCTCAGTGTCAACACAGCAAGACCCCTGCTGCTCCAGCATTTCCATCCTTCCCTGGGCCCTCACCCTGGACTAACGCATGGATGCACCACACTCGTTGCTTTTTCACCCATTAAACCCCCATCACGTCCAGCAGCACCCTTTCCCCCTATCTGTGGCACAAATCAATCAAATTCCTCCTGATCTCAGCCTTTCAGGAGCCTATTTGCTTTCCCCGGCCCCACAGAGCGTTTGTTGGGAGGCCCTATCTGAGGAAGAAGGATGGAAGTCGTTGCACTTGGATGCTGCGAGCGTGCGGAGATTTTTCACGGAGGCTGACACTGAGGGGGGCTGGCGGCTGCCAGACACAATGAAGCAGCACGAAGGTGATGGAACGATGACGGGGAGAGCTCAGGAGAACGCTCTCCATCGAGCTCTGGGGCACGGCACGCATCCGATGCCTGCCGGGGAGTTCCAGCGCTATGCGGCCCCACAGCGAGCGGATCGCGGCGGCACCGGCCAGCCCTGCCACGCTCACCACAGGCACTTGGGAAACGTGACAAGACACTGCCGAGTCATTAAACGTGCAGAAGGGACAATTAAGGACAAATCTTTCCAAGAAGCCGGGCCTCATTAGCTCTCCTCATTGCTGACTCATAGGATGCAGCACACAGGCGAAAAAAAAGGGAAAAACCTCTGGATGGACAGGGCTGCAGGACTTGGGAGGCAGCAGTTTGCCAGAGGTGGGCTGGGGTGGGTGGGGTGAGGGGGCAGAGCAGGATGTGGGGTTGGGGGATGCGTTCCAGTTATCAGGAATTAGCTTGACTCTCCCAGCTCTGCTCTGCCCACGGAGCATGGATCTCCTGGACAGGAAGGAAATTTAGCAGGGAGAGCTGTTGGCACTCAGGTGCAGGCACATGCCTGAAACAGCCACTAAACCTCACAGCAAGCCTCAGGAATGATGCTCTTCCCTACCCTTCCAGCACCATTCCCACCACAGGGATCCGCAGCAGGTTGGTTATATGCTGAATTAATAATGAGGAATTAATCTGCCTGGCAATATTTCACCTGTTAATAATTTTCTATTATTTTACCACTCAGTTAATTCCTACAGTGGTTGATTTCTCTGCCCACAAAATCCTGAGTGCCCTGAGCAGATGGTTTTTTACCTATCGATTGCTTTAGAGAAATAAAATTGGGATAAGAGGTTGGACAGACAGAACCATGCAGGGGATGCTTGGGAATATCTACTTTAAAGTACAGCTGGGAAGGTAGAATTCCCAAAGCCAGCCCACAGCAGGCAGGAGAAAAACAGGGAATTGTTTCCCATGGAAGGCTGGAGCTGTGTCCTCAGTAATGGCATATCTTTTCTTATTCATCCCTGAGACAGGAGCTGCTGGTGTGACTGATCCCTGCAGTACACACTGGATTTGCCTGGAAAAGCCTGGAGAAGGCTGAGTTTTCCCGCCTCAGGAACTCCACATTAATGGAGTTTTTAATAATAATAGTAATTAATGCTAATTCATTCATGGATGTGCACCCAGGACATTTCAGCTGTGGAGGCTACCAGAGAAACCCAAGGCTTGGCGCTTCAATGGCAAAGTGAAAGCGACTCCATTCAGACCTGATGTGGGAATGAGCACATGGAGCATGGAGAATCAGCACATGGATTTGGGATGATTTGGGATGGTGCAGACATCCAGAATGACCATTGGCAAACGAGATGGCAAAATATCCCTGTGTTTGTCTAGGAAACGGGTTGAGAGCAAGAGGTTTGATAAATATCTGCTGATATCTGAGGGGAGTAAAACCAAATTAAGACATCTGAGCCCTGATGTGGAGATGAATTCATGGGGAAAAGGGTGGAATGAGGGCTCCAACAAGGCAAACAAATGTTCCTGTCAGACTGCAGGAAGTGCCCTGGCATGGAGATGCCCACTGAGACAGGGACAAAATGGAGGAGAAGGAGGACCTCCAAGATGGACGTTGGAAGCTGCTGCCTCTGAGCCTCGGCTGGAGCTGCCGAGGGGGATCAGAGGGGGCTGGAATGTGCCAGCATGGACTGCAAGGTGTGTGTGGGGATGCCCTCTGCATCCTGGGACAGCTCCAGGTGTGTCAGAAAGCAGGGAAGAGGAGCACCCTTCAGACTCTCTGTCGAACATTCCCTAGGCCTCACGGAATCACTGCTGACAGTAACAGGTAAATGCTGATTCCACGGAGGAAAAATACAGTCCCAGAGCATTCCTGCTGGACAGAGGCTTCCTGCCTGAGCAGGGCTGACTTCCCCTGCTGTAGTAACAGCCGAGCCTCCTGCCAGCCTGGATTCATCCTGGATAACTTCAGACCCTTCCCCGTGGCCCCAAAAATAGGAGCCCACCCACTCCAGGCCCGCTGTCATCAATGGAGAAGGGGAAGGTGGGTGGAAGGGTTGGAGTCCTCCGCATGAATCATCCCTGGAAATAGCTCCTTGCTTCCTCTGAACCACAGAGGAGGTGGCAGGTGATTCGGGGCCTTTGTGGGAGCTCTGGAAATACCCACGGAAGGAGGTGGAAGGGACCTGCCTCTGCCCTGCTTCCCGGGCCTGCAGGGAATGTGGAAAGCCCAAACCAGGGCTCTCCAGCGTCCCATTTATTTTCATCACATTGTTCAGGCTGGGAAAGATCCTTGACAGCATGGAGTTTGACCATTCCCCCAGCACTGCTGGGGCCACCAAGTCTAGGTGATGGAGAGAAAAGCACAACTCCTCGAGCAGAAGGAGATCCAGGAGCTCTGCAGGACGTGAGGAGCTTTTTGCTGCTGGCTCCAGCCAAGGCTCCTGGCAGCAGCCACCGTGACAGAGCAGAAAAAAGCAGCTGCTGTAATGTTTCTGGAGTGAAGAAAAGCTGCCTTATCTCAAAAGAGGGAGCCAAAAGTGACATCAGCTGAGTGTCAGCCCCGGAGTAACAGAGCTGGGATTCTTACTGTGTTTTGCCCTTAATCTGACAGTCTGGGGTAAGAAACAGGCTGAGGCTGCTGAGGTGGATCCAGCTGGATGGGCACTATGGAGCACTATGGATGCAGTTTTTCTGGAGGAGAAGAGGAACCTTATGCACCACTTACAGAAAATAATGACAACCCTGAAATTAGAAGGACCAAATGGCAAATTTCTTCTTGCTACCAACAAGATACTGCTCCAAAATGTGCCTTGCTTGGAAAACCCAGGCATGGAGAGCTGGCCTGCAAATTCCCAGGGAATAAACAGCAGGATGCCAAGGGTGCAGGGCTCTGGAGAGGCTTTTGGAGCTCACCAGCCCGGACACCTCCAGGCAGTTGACCACGTGTTTATCACCTGCCACGATCAGCAAGCTTTTGGGCATCTGAGAGAGGTAAAATGAGAGGATGCTGCAGCCCCTGAACGTTGCTCTCCCTATCTCTCAGCCACGTGCCGCGAGCTGCTGCCTGCCTTGGATTTTTCATTTCCTGTGTTCAAAACTCAAGTGAGACGGCAGATATGTGTCTTGTTCATTATTCTCTGGAAGCAGGAGAGGACGTTTATGAAGTCAGCCCCATTTCTCTGCTTCTGTGGTTCAGTAATTCCAGATTTGGAACTGCCTAAACCAGATAAACATGAGCACATTTATGTTTTAAATTACTCCAAGATTCCTCAGAACTCTTTGCAGTATCCCCCTGGAAGCACAGGCAATTTGCACTATCCCCAGCTCTTTTTCACAAACTAACTGTTCTTATTATCCACGTTGTAGGGATTAGGAAGTTTATAACCCCTGAGGTGTGTGATAATGCAGCATCTCACTGGGCCAATTCAGATATTAATACAGTAAATAAATAAATGTGGAAACCACAGAAGCAGAATTAAAGGAGAGACTTGGATTAGCCTGAGGATGAGCCCGAATTCATTCCACAGAGCCTGCAGGCAGCACAGAACTCTATCATGAAATGTCTCCCATCGCGAGGATTCGGAAGCTGCACGAAAGCCAGGAGGATCCAGCATTTTTACCTGTGGGAGATGATGGTGGGGGGCAGCTGCTTGTGATCCCCAGCCAGGATGCACTTGGGAGCCTTCAGCAGAGGGATCCAGCAGCTGGCTTCCAGAGCCTGGGCACACTCATCAATCACCACCAGGTCAAAGTGGGTTTCAGGCAGCAGCTTCAGGGGGCCGTCTGAGGAAGCACCTGGTGGAAGGAGAAGGTTCCCAACTGAGCAGGGAAGTGAGGAAGAGCGAGGAACCTGCTCTGGAAACAAACCTCACCAGCTGTAATAGTGACTGAGGCAAGTGAAATCATGTTTCTTTGCAGAGATTTAGGAATCCAGCCCTGCCAAACACGTATCCACTGGTGTGTGTAAGTCAGGATTGTTTTTGCCAGTTCCTCTTTGTCCTTTTTTCCCTGGCATCTGGGCCCAGAAGCTTCCAAGTGTCTTTGGGAACAGCAGCAAAGCCCAGATGCCAAACAATATGCTCCAGTGCTTCACCCAGAGCAGAGCAAGGAACACCCACCTTCCTGCTGCCCCCAGTGCCAACAGAACTCCTCATCCGCAGCACTCAGAGGGCGAGGGACTGGGGATCCACCCATCTGGTAACCGAGGGACACCCAGGGAGGGGGAGATGGGCTGAGACCCCACCGCCTCTGCTCCTCCCTGTGGCACTGGGAAGAGGGGAAGGAGACTGGAACCAGCCAGCCACAGCGAGGGCTGATTTTTAACATCAGAAGTCCATCTGTAACATCTGTCTCCTTACAAACATCCTGCTCTAACCCAGACCTACTGATACTGATCCACGCCTTGATCAGAAATCTGAATTCCAGGGGCGTCCAAATCTCCCTGCTGTTCCCAGAAAGGATGCCAGGGAGGAGAGCAGGGTGGAGAAGCCAGCCTCCCAGACCGGGGGATTTTTATTCACAGAAATGTTTTTTCCAAAGCTCCTGTGCTATTGCAGCTCGGAGAGCAGGGATTTGGCTTTGCCACTGTAAATCCTGCTGCCTCTACAGCTCTGCATCACCTCAGACGTTCCAGTTTGCCATCAAAGGCACTGTTTTCCTTCCAAAACTGTTTTCCAGCCTGTATGAATCCGCTCTGGTGAGTTGTACAGATATAACTTGACTTTTGCCACTTGCACAGACCCCCAGCTGGCTGGGAAGCTCCAGTCCCAGGGAGAATCACAGCTGATCAACAAGAATACCAGTTCTACTGGGAGAAGGAAATCTCCCCCTGTCTTTCAGGCAAGTTAAAAGAAGAGAGAGGCCAATTCCCAGGGACTAAGACACGGAAGGATTTATCTTTCCATTAACCTTCCCTCCAGTAACTTGCTTTTTTGTGACCTAAAATTACTGATGTTTCCTTTCAGCAAACGACCCTTGAGCAACCAGATCCGAAGATTGTAAGTGGGCCCTGGAGGATCAAGAACCTGAGGCAGAAAAGCCCTTCCACATGTGCCAAACCTTCCCACCCGTAGCTGCAGGCGCCCGATGGACACCTGGAACTGCTCCCTAAAACCCTGTGTCACACCATTTGGGTGAGAACAGGAGCAGCCCCGTGCAGCCGTGGGAGCGGGCTCTGGAAACACGTGCTGGATTCCATCAGTCCTGGAAGGGCTCCAGGCAGGGAAGCAATCCCACGTGACTTATGCAATCGGGAGCAGATTGCACACCTCCAGCAGCACTTGTTTACTCACTGCACTCCCAGCTCCTACTCAGAGCTACCAGGGGCCCTTCCAGATCCATATTCTGAGCTCAACAACATCCTGTGCCAGAGTGGGAGCCGGGAGAACCCCACTGGGGAGGGGTTTGGGAGACATTGCTGAGCTCCCAGGAGCTCGGAGCAAGTCTCCCAGCTATCCCAGCAGGATGCTGCCCTGCAGGGCACGTGGTTCACCTGGCAAAGGCAGGGAAAACACCGAGCAGGAGGATCTCACACCTGTGTTGGTGGCAAGGACAATGCCGGCCTGGCTGAGGGCCGCAGCCATGGCAGCCTCTTCTCGCTCCTTCAGCTCCTTCTTCAGGGTCTTAATCTCACCCAGGAAATGGCTTCGCTCTCCCTTGTCTTGGGCCTTTTTGGTTTTTGCCTAGAAAATAGAAAAATCGGGATAGAGCCAACTGCTGCTACTCAGTTCTGGCCATATCTGCAACCAGCCAAAGCATCTGGGCACAGAGCACAGAGGAATGCTTGGAAAGAGGGGTCTTGTTCCTCTGCTGAGGGAGAGACTGGGATTTTCTATTTTATTCTGGGGAAGAAGAGCCCTTCTGGAAGCAGGAGGGCTCCCCAAGCCCCAGCAGCAGCTCTGCCATCTCAAACTGGCCTCTCCGAGCTGCTGGAAAGGATCCAGGGCAGCACCCAGACAGGCCCAGGGCTTTTTTTAACAGGTATTATGAAGTGCATCTACCACCCCAACCCACCAGCACTGGGCACCAGCACTTCCAGAGCAGCAGCTGTGGGACCACAGCTCAGATGTGGCTCACTGAGCAATCCCAGATGGAAACTGGGATTATTTCCCTGGAGGTAAGGCTGATGACTTGAGAAAGATGAAAAGGCTGCAGACAGAAGCTCTTATATGCAGCCAAAACAGTAAGACTTGCTGGTTCCTATGGTCATACCATGGATGGATGGATGGATTTTCCAGGGTCTACCATGGATCAGCTCAGCCACCTGTTTTGGTTGGACTCATGGGTATTTAAAACTGTGAAACCTCCATGTGTCTGTCAAGTGTGGTTGAAATGGGCTCAGGAATTCCAGGGGTGGGATCACAGGCCCTGAGGATATGGTCAGTCTGGATGTCACCCATTCCTAGTTAGTGATTAGGAATTTCAGCTCTAATCATCCCCACCTGCCTCATGGGGGCTCCCCCATCCACTCATTGGTCTGGGAGTCTATTTAAGGCCAGCTCATGGAATGAGCCCGGTTTCTTCCCTGGACTCCCTGCCTCATCCTCCTGGACTGCTCCCTGACCCTCCTCAGCATCCCTGGAGCTGGACTGGCCCTGGACCTGTGCTGCATTTCTTGCTCAGGTACTGTGGGGCTGAAACCTTGCTGGGGCAAGGGGCATCCAGAAGTTGAGATGAGGGAAGGAGGCACAAAGGGGTGGGAAATGCCCACAGAAGGCACAGGTTTTTATTCTGTTACTGCTCCTTCTGTGGGCTGGGGTGAAGGGAAGGAGGGAGAAGAGGCAAAACATGGAGTTGCAAAGGGAGAAATTGTTCCAGGGACAAATAGGGCATGTGGCAGGGGAGAAACGGGCAGGAGGAGGAAAAGATGGGTCAGGACCTCAGATAGATGAGCTCTCTGCAGCCAAGGGCAGCTTCTGTGACAGAATCCTCCCAAGGACATGAAAGGGAAAATTAATCACCAGTGAGACAGAAAGAAAATAAATAAAGAAGTAAAAAAATGGCTTTTGGACAGTGCTGCCACCAGAAAGGGAAGGAAAAGAACCTAATTAGCATCAAATCCTCACCCCAAGTAGCGGAGCTATGTTGTAAGATAAGGTTAGGAAAATCAGGGTGAGAAAGAAGAAATTAAGGATGCATTTTTAAATCTGCTCTGCTTCCTACTTGAGGTGGCTGAGAGTGGGAGGGAGTGTCAGGACAGGCAGAGAGCTCGTTAGGAAGTGACTTAATGATGGGAATGTTTCTCTGGTGAAGAGGAGGGCAGGGAGCAGGCCAGACAGGTGATGTGAGGGGCAGCAGCTCCCCACACAGCAGCAAGGACTGGGATTTTCCCACTGCCATGAGGGATTCAGGCAGGAGGAGTTCTGCCCTCCAGCACATGAAGATCAGAGAACCCCAGAATGGTTTGGGTTGGAAAGGACCTTATGGATCATCTCATTCCACCCCCTGCCATGGGCAGGGACACCTTCTACTAGCCCAGGTTGCTCCAAGCCCCATCCAGCCTGGCCTTGGACACTGCCAGGGGGGATCCAGGGGCAGCCCCAGCTTCTCTGAAATACCCATTCCAGGGCCTCCCCTGCCCCACAGGGAAGAACTTCTCCCAAATATCCCACCTTCTATCCCCCAGCCAGAGCAGTGCGATTACTCCAGGCCCCACATGTGCCCACCCCCGCGGGACGCGCTGCAGGGCCACGCACCCAGGCCTGGTCGATGTCCCTCCTGATGTCGGCCACGATCTGGGCGTTGTCCCCGCGGGCCAGGACGGCATCCAGGGAGTGCTGCTGGATGGGCTGGAGCAGGCGGGCGGGGTGGCCCAGCCGCAGCAGCCGCGCCCTGCCGCCGGCCAGCCGCTCCACCAGGTTATCCACGGCCACGTTGGAGGGGGCACAGCACAGCACCTGCCGGGCACAAACATGGCCTTGGCACCTCTGGGGCACCCAAAGGCTGGAGCACAGGAATCCAAGCAGGAAGAAGCAGAGAGAGGGAGACCAGCGTGCTTCTGTTGGGAATAAACCACCATCACAGGTAATTCCCTCCCTGCTTTGCAGCACGGGTGTAGGGTCCCCAGTGAACACCAAACCTGAGCTCTGTCAGGACCTTGCTGGAGCTGCTGGGGAAGCCCCTGGACCCTGCAAGCCAAGCCAGGCTCTGGATTAGCACAGATCCAACAGGAGCTGCTCCAGCTGCCAGAAAGCCCAGGAGCGTGCAAAATAATCACAGAAACCTGGAATGGGTTGGGTGGGACCTTAAAGCCCATCCAGTCCCACCCCCTGCACCTTCCACTATCCCAGGCTGCTCCCAACCCTGTCCAGCCTGGCCTTGGACACTGCCAGGGATCCAGGGGCAGCCACAGCTTTTCTGGGCACCCTGTGCCAGGTCCCCACCACCCTCACAGGGAAGGATTTCTTCCCAATATCCAACCTAAATTTCCCCTCTTCCCACTTGAAGCCATTTCCCCTTGTGGTATCACCCCAGTTCCGGATGAAGAATCCCCACCCAGCTTCCCTGTAGGCCCCTCCCGTAACTGAAAAGCTGCTCTGACGTCCCCACGCCAGGAGGGGTGGTCACTGGTGGCCACCTGAGGTGGTCACCTGTCACCACAGCCCTGGCACCGAGCCTCACCTTCAGGCCCTGCTGCACAGCCTGCAGGATGACCTCCACCAGCGTCGTGGTTTTCCCTGTGCCGGGAGGCCCGTGGATGATGGCGAGCTCCCTCTGAGCCAGGGAGAAGGACACAGCTTCCCTCTGAGACTCATCCAGGGAGGCATTGAAGAACTCCAGAGGCTCTGGGGAGACAGCAGGACAGTCACTGGGACCTCAGCCCCAGCTGGGAGCTGGCTGAGAAGCACAAATCCAGGAATACACGGCGCTCTCTGCAGCCAGCCCAAATCCAGCTGATAACGAGGAGAACGCTGGGAGGGAAGGCACTGAGGGGGCTGGAAGACCCCAGAAGGTAAAATTAAGCATTTCATGTTTCCAAAACAAACAGGCATCCATGCATCCTGCATCCTTGCTTCCCCAGCCCTGATATCTGGCCTTCAGCCAGTCAGTGGTGGAATTCCCAGAATTTAAGAGGCATTTAGCTGCTCCAGCATCAAACAGGTAGGTTTTCCTGGCTCTGGAGGGAGCTCTGGGTTTGTTTTGCAGGAGAACCAGCATCTTTAGTGAAATCTACAATGAAAATTGGGGAGGAAGTAGCAGATCTGGCAAACAAATCACTGCCAGTGAACAAACCCAACGCAGCACCAGCGAACAAGCAGGAAAACCCACAGAGTCTGTGAGCAGAACAGAGCAGCCCTGTGGTGGCCAGCCAAGACTGGGAATGAAGGCAGGAAAAGGTAAAAAGAGCAACTTAAATGATAAAACTAAAATTAGTTTCTGCTTTAGGAAGGGAGGAGAAAAGAGGAAAGAATATGCAAATTGCATTAGAAGAGAATTGGTTTCACTGCAGAGACCGAATTCTCAAAAGCTCCTTTTTAACCTGCCAGATTTATCTCATTTAGGCCCAAATTGATTCTCATCCCCCCCAGTCCTGCTCCTAATCTCCTTGTTCATTATGGGAGTTAATTACAGCAGGGATGATGACTCATTACACTGAGGTTTCCCGAAAATAACGTTCCCACAAAAGCTTATATAAGACACGTCTCTGGGCATCCTTCCCTGCCGGGCATCATGTGCTTCATCCCTCCCTTTGCATTAAGGGCTGGATTAAAGCCATGGAAGTTTCTCCTGGTTTTAGGCAGGTGAACTCACGTGCGGCCTGGGGCTTTTGAAGCAGCACCACCAAATGAGGTTAAACAAAATGTACTCATTGAGAAGGTGATGGGGAAGAGAGAAATGGGGCTAAAGGTGCTTTTTGCTGCCACTGCCTCTTGGTTTAGATGTAATTTTTGGGTGAGTGTGTTAATGACTAAGAGAAGAGCAGGAAGCATCCCATGGGCTGGGGAGAAAAAGCAGGAATAGCTTAAAACCTGAGAGGCATTTCCCACAGTGAGGAACAGCCGGGCCGTGGGAGTCATTGATGTTTCCTTGCTCAAGGATGAGCTCAGGAACTTCTCCAGGCATGTGCCCACCCTCATCCCTCCTAAGCACACGCTGCCACGAGCTGCTGTGTGGGAAGGCTGGGAATGTGCCTCTCCTGGGCTGGCCACAGTGGTGGGGAGGAGGGAAAAGCCTCCTATGGGATGCTGTGGTTCCTCCAAACTCTTCTCCCTGCAGCAGCTGGGCTCTAGGTATCCTCACCTGAAGAAATCCCTGCAATGTGTCTCCCTGGTGGCCGGGTAATTGTTCCCTGATGCCCAGCTCCGTTTCTTAGTGTTGAAAACCAAACCACCTTGGCTGCCCAGGCTGGTGCCCCAACATTCCCCGGAACTGAGACGCTTTTCTGCGCAGTTCCAGCTGCTCTGGTGAGGCAGTGGGTGGGCAGGTGCTATCCAAGCCCAGGAAAGGGGTCTTTGCACCAAAAATGGATGGGAACAGCCCTTTCTGGGAGGAAGAGCCCAGGTTTTCCAGAACTGGAAGCCCTTTCCAAGGTATATTCCCCACCAAGAGCAATCCAGACCCTCCCCAGCAGCTCCTCCCCAGCACAACCTCACTGCAGCCAATGCTGCTGGACAAAATCCAGCTGGGAACTTCAGCCTGGATCAGAACTTTCCCTGTTTTCCCAAGTATCTGGCAGCTGAGCTGTCTGGACTGCTTAGTCTTCCCCAAGAGCCTCAGGGGCCTCTCCACGGTCCCTGTGATGACAGGGCAGAGGGACGAGGAGCATTTCGGGTGTTTTGCAAGTGGCTTGTGCCAAAAAGCCAAGGAAGTTTTTCATGGAAATCCCTGGTGCTTTCCCAGTGCTCTGCTGCCAGGCTGGCTTTTACTGGGGACATTCCTGCCTTTTAACCAGGATTTTAAATTGCTTCTTTCCCTTTTCAAATGTTTTTACAGCCATGGGCTGAACTGGACACAAGCCAGGCCTTCTGGAGCCAGTGCTGGGATGAAAAATGAGCCTCCCTTACTTCCTCCAGCCCAGGAGCACAGGAGAGAGCTGGCAGCTATCACTGACCTGCACAGGTAAGGCAGAGCCTGCCTTCCAAAGGGAATCCAATCCTCTTGGATGGCCAGGAGGAGCACGGCAAGCAGAGCAATGCTGGCCTCTGCTGGCAAGCAAAGCCTCTCCGCTCCTCTCCATTCCCAAAATGTGGGGGTGCAGGGGTCCCACATGGATGCTGGGAGCAGGGGAGGATTGTTTGGAGGAGATTTCAGGTGTGGAAGCTCCAGCAGGGCCATGGGTACAGGTCAAAGTGGAAGGGAGACAAGCAGGGCATTTTTGATGGGTGAGCACCTGGATTCTGCTTCCCAGGGAGTCTGGTAAGGGCAAAATTCCTGCTCAGTTCAGAGTCTGCCTTTTTGGAAAAATTCTTCTCCCACTTGGCACCTTCCTGGAGGCAGCAAGGTGAGGTGTGGAAGTGCTTTGTCCCAGTCTTTGCTGCAGATCCCAGCTACCTGCTGGTGATCCCTTCCTCTCCTTTTGACTGTTCTTAGGTTATTCTTCCCACAGCCTGTCCCATGCTTTTGTGTTATGCCAAGGGTATTTATCATTGCACTTCTAAGTGCTTTGAAAGGACTTGGGCTTTGATGTGCTGGGTTGGGCTGCTGCTGTCTGGTAATTAATTACTGAAATGCACAGTGGTATCAGGGCCCACCTACAAGATTCCCTGATTGAAAAATTAGGATTCTCATCTTTTCCCCCACATTTAAATAAAAAATCAGATTTAGGCTTCTGCTGCTGCACATTTCACCTGCTGGAGTGGATTTTGCCCTCTCTCCTCCCCGTGGCTCCCTGGTCTCTGACAGAAGCGAGCTCGTCTCGCATCCCAGAACGGTGTTGACACAGATGTGTGTCTAGACAGCCAATTTCATCAGCTGTCCAGGACTTATTGACTGAGCCTGCTGCTGATGGGTTTGTGTGAAACCAGGTAATGGACGGGACGAGACAGATCCCCAAAGAAACCAGGCTAATGGGTGCTCGGTCATGGAAGGAGAGGCTGTGACGTGGAAAAGCTGCCTGAGTGCGGGGAGGTTTGTCTGCCAGAGCCCTTCCGCTCAGGGCAGGCTTATTCCAAGTTATTATCACTTAATTCCTGGCTAGTACAACATCTCCCTAGCTGGGGAGAAAGCAGCTCTGAAGTGAGGAGGTAACTGCGAGGCCTTTGTGTTCACACTGCACCTCCTCTGTCTGCCTAACGTGGCTCAATCCGTCCATCCACATTCCCAGTGCTGGGGAGATGGAAAGTTCATCTCTGCGCAGCCTGGCACAGCTGAGTGATGTGGTGAAAAGGAGTTTTCCTTCATTAGAGGCAGTTCTGCTCCCCCAGGGGTGAAAGCACTGTTGAGGGAAGTCGGTTGATTAAAATTTAATTATTTTATTTAATATTAAAACCTTGAGCGCACCAAGGTCCTCAGGCAGCCAAAGGGCTAAAAGGTTTGACTCAGACTGGGATCAGTGCTTAGAGAAATGGGGTAGGACTCATTAACACCCATTTTTTGTCCCTGGTATATCCTATCAGAAGCCAAGCCTGGCTGGAGGGGATGGCAGAGAGGCAAACCACGGTGGGCAGCCCAACCCAGGAATCCAAGGAAGACAAACAGTGCAGGGAGCTGTGGAGGGGAGGAAAAGGGGCAGAACCCTGGCAGGGATGGACAGCACGAGTGGGGAGAGCAGAGACCTGAGCTCTGCACATGGCTCAGACACAGCCCACCCTTCAGTCCAGCCCACCCTCAGCCCTCATTCCCTGACTTTTGCAGCCCAGATGATCCTTCCCTTCTGTCAAGGGATAAAATCCATTAGCAGTTATTGATACCTGACACAGCTGCTGATCAGAGCCTTTGCTCTCCCCGTGGCTTCTCCGAAAGGTGAAGCTGTGTCACTCCATCTTTCGGTTTTTTCCAGAGAAGCACACAATGCTACCAGCTGCAGCATCACTGGTGACTCACATTCGGCACTGGGGTCTTTTCTGCAGCAAAGTGGCTGCACGTGTGGATAAAAACTGGGATCGGAGCTATCTGTGCTCCCATGGGCAATTCCCAAGGATGCCCGTGAAGCCTGATAAGAAAGGATCCTTACTTGTTTCAGGGAACGCCCTGGGAGCAGAGGCAAAGAAGAGGACGTCAATCAGGTCGGAGGCTGGGCCACCGCGGTACTGCTTGAGTGCAGTCAAGGCTCTGCCAAAGAAGGGAATATCCAGGTTACAGGCACAGCAGGAATTCCCCTGGAGACTCCCAAGGGCCCAGGGACAGGCTGTGAGTACGGACTGAACTATTCCAAGGCTGAACAATGCCACCCCACAGGACTAATCCCACGCAATTCCTGCATCCCCCAGCCCTTGCACACACATCCCTGTGCTGGCCAGGCTTCCACTTCCCACCGTCCCTGCTTGGTACAGCCACGTGTGCTTTTTCAGGACGTTTATCCCGCAAGGAGCTGTTCACTCCTGCTGCCAGGATGGAAAAGGCCCTACAAAGAACCCAGAGAGCTCCAGAGGAAATGCAACGGGGCCAAAGCGCAGCCAGGGGAGGGGAAGGGAAGAGCAGGACCAGCCAGCAGGTGGGTAAACTGAGGCTGTTGTGAGGCTGTAGAACAACAAATCCAAACTGGGAAGGGTCTGGGAAGAGCTTTTCCAGACTAACCTTGGCACTCCTCACCCCTCTGGGCAGTCAGCCCGGGCGAGCCCTCACCTTTTGAGCCTGTTGTAGGTGACATCGTTGGCCAGCTTGAGCAGGCGGAAGGAGTGCTCGTGGTCCACGGCCAGCTCCCCATCCCGGGGCTCCTCCAGGGCCACCGTCACTGCCTTGGGGGTGACACGTGTCACCACGCCCGTGCACAGCGGCTCCCCCTGCCCGGCTGACTCGTACAGCCCCACGATGTCCCCTGCAAAGGTTTGACGGCAGAGTGTGAGGTGGGGCAAATGTGTCACTGCCCAGAGAAGCTGTGGCTGTCCCTGGATCCCTGGAAATGCCCAAGGCCAGGTTGGACAGGGCTTGGAGCAACCTGGGGTAGTGGAAAGTGTCCCTGCCCATGGCAGGAGGTGGCACTGGATGGGCTTTAAGGTCCTTTCCAACCCAAACCATTCCATGACTGGAATGGAATTGGACACCTCCAGGGATGGGAAATCTTTCCTTGGAAAGACAGGAATGTCACTGACCAGGCCCAAAGCTGTTGGAGGGCAGCTCGGTGTCCGAATCCCGATTCCTGGGCTGCAATGTCACGAGGAGACGTCCATAGAGGCCGGTTCTCTGGCTGGTGACCTGGAGCTTGAGCAAGCAGACCCCTCTCCGCTGCAATTCCTTCAGGGAGACACTCTCCTGCCATGCCCTGGGAACCAAACACGGGTGGGAACACCATAGGGTAAGGCTGAGGGCCACAGCTCCAGGGGACAGTGTGGAATGGCCTCATCCTGGCTCCTGGCAGCTCCATCCTCACGGCTGGGTAAGTGTCTGTACCCCCAGCGTGGGCATCTAAGAGGGTGTCCTGGTCCTAAGGGGGAGTCCAGCAGGATTCCCCATGGATCAGAGCCCTGCGGGGTGGGTTTCCTGTTGGGGTAAGCTGGTCAGAACGGTGGGATTCCAGCAGCATTCCCACCGCTGACAGGAGGGTTTCCCGGAGGTCACACGGCGTTCCAGGGGAGGCTCTCTCAGGGTTTCCATAGGTCACAGTGGGTCCAAGGGGAGGGTCCCTGAGATCCCCACGGGTGACAGAGGGTGCCAGGAGGGTCCCTCTGGGTTTCCTACAGATGACAGGGAGTCCCAGAGGAGGGTCCCTCTGGGTTTCTCCAGGAGACAGTGGGTGCCAGCTGAGGGTCCCTCTGCGCTGCCCACAGCGGTCCCGCGCCCCCCCAGCCGCAGGTGTCCCCGGCCGTCGCCGCCCCGCAACCCGCCGGCGGTCGGTGCCTGTGCCGTGTGTGCCGCACCTGCTCTGCGCCAGCTCGGCCTCCCGCTCGTCCCGCAGCAGCCCCAGGTGCCGCTCCGCCGCCTCGGCCGCCATGGCCTCCCCGCCCCTCCCTTCCCCTCCCCTCAGCAGCCCCGGCCCCGCCCCCGCGGTTCCGCGTCCGGCGCGAGGTCACCGCGATGGCGGCGGCGCGAGCGCGGCGGGCGGGAGGTGAGCGGGCACCGGGAACGGCACCGGGAACGGCACCGGGAACGGCACCGGGAACGGGAACAGTCCCTGCCCCTGCTGCTGGGAGGGAAGGAGGGAGCTCTGCCAGCTGCTGGGATGGAGGGAAGGAGGCGGGCAGTAGGTCAGGGTCTCCGCTGCTGCCTCCTGGCCCCGCTGTATCCCTGCCGTGCACCTGCTGGATGAGCCCTGGAGCGCTTCCCTGGGTGGAAATGGAAGGGATTCGGAGCAGCCCGAAAGCCGGGCCATGTTCACGAAAAGCAGAATTAGCTTTACACAGTTCTTCCCGCCGTGGCATAAACCCTTCAGCAAAATCCAGGGGATGGGAGGGAGTAGGGGCTTCATCAATCTCCTCATTCCCGGGCTGGGAAGGGGCTGCCCCAGGGAGGTTTGGAGTCCCCGTCCCTGCAGCTGTCCAAGGAATGCCCGGACGTGGCACTCGGTGCTCTGGGCTGGGGACAAGGTGGGGACCGGGCACAGCTTGGACTCCATGGTCTGGGAGGGCTTTTCCAGCCTAAATGATTCTGGAATTCTGCAAAAGCCCAGCAGCTGCTGCCTGTGTTTAATTCCCTCCTCTCTCCCTTTCAGCCTCCCTGCTGTCGGCTGCGGTCCGGCACCGGAGTTCCCAGAGCTCGTCCCCACAGCCAGGGTAATGTCACTTTGCCTTTTCCCCCTGGAATGCCGGCCTGCTTCAGCGGGGTGGGCAGGGCAGCTGGCTTTCCTTCGGGAAGGAGGCTTGCTCACTCTGTCGCTTCCCGATGTTTTGGACTCTGCCTACCTTCAGTCACCTTTCCCAGAAGGGTGCTTCCCTTCATTTTGTATTTTTGGGGGTTTTTTTGTCCCACCCCTGGAAGTGTCCAAGGCCTGGTTGAACAGGACTTGGAGCAAGCTGGTGCGGGGGAAGGTGTTTCTGCCTTGGGCTGGGACTGGATGAGCTTTAACATCCATTCCAAGCCAGACCTTTCTGGAATTCTGTGATAACTCTTCCAACGGGACCTTTAGGCTTCGCTTTTTCCAGCACTTTGGGAGCTGCCTGTTGTGCTTTTATTCCATTCCCCGTGCCGGGATCTCCTGCAGGACTGAGCTGCTTCTGGCTGTGACCAGGAGGGGACACTGCAGGAGCAGAGAATTCCTGCCGCAGGGAACGGCAGGATGTGCTCTTCCCTCTTCCTGCTCATCCTCTAGGGTCAGAGATCCTTGGATCTCTGCCTGGGTGACACAGCACCCAAAATCCTCACTAAACCCCATGAGGCCTCAGGGCCTGTGGTCAGGTACTCACAGGTACTTGGAGGTCCTGTTAAATTAAAGCCCTCTGGGACGTTTGGCTGGGGGTTACCGAGTAAATCAATCATTGCAAAGGATCTTGAGTCAATTTGGCTTTTTTCCCACTCCCATCTCATGTTTATTCCTGAATATTTTATGCCGTTTGTGCATCCTGTGGTGCTTAGGCAAAGTGGGGATTTCTGCACGCAGGACAACCTGAACTGCCCACCCCTGAGGGGGATGGTGTTTGCTTTTTGCTTTGGGATGCTATTTACAAAATCTACTAAGTTTTCAGATTTCAGGAACCACGACTTTTGTGGCCATCTCGTGGAGCCTTCCTAGGCAAATATCCCTCATCTTTATATATAAGATTGGTTTTTTGTGCTATTGCAGATTCTTGCCTAGTTGTTACCTGTAATCTGATGACTTTTGGTTGGGTGTTAATATCCGTTTCTATTCCATCTCCTTTTTCCTTTTTTCCTCTCCCTGTTTTCCATCTCTTGGCAGTATCTGTTTGCTGCAGTGAGTTTTACCTTGTCCTTCACAGACTTGCTGCCAAAACTTCCCTGACTTCGCCCCCATGGCCTGAAGTGAAACTTCCAGATCCAGTGGAAGAAGCTAAGTATCATGCAGGTAAAAGTCTTAAATCTGGTCTTCCAGCATTGCCTCGAGGCCTGACTGAGCATAAATGCCTGCAGCTGGAAGTTTGTGTTCCTCACTTTTTTTTGTGGTTTTTTTTCGTTTCTCACGTGTTTTAGTGTCGCTGGAATTGTGCTCCAGCTGCTGGTTTGGGAGATTTGGGTACAATGCGATTTTTCCTTAGTTTGCAGCAGCTTGTTGTGCTGCCAGAGGAACCTTACCTGATGCGATGTGTGGCATGAAACAAGGTACTAAAAAAACTAAAAGCGTGAGAGAAGCCTTTCGGGCAGGAGAAGCGAGCTATTTTGCCTTCACTGGCTAAATCAAAGCCAGCAGGAGCAGTTGGATGGTGGGCACATGGAGAGCTGGTGTATTTCGGTGCATAAAACAGAACCTCCAGCCAGCAGGAGCAGTTGGATGGTGGGCACAGGACAGACCTGCAGAGGCGGGACACAACGTGACACAACGGTGGTGGTCGTGTCCCCTCAGCTTGTCAGGACTGCTGGGTGAGAGGGAACGGCCTCAAACTGTGCCAGGGCAGGTTCAGGTTGGACATCAGGAGGAATTTCCTCATGGAAAGGGTGGCCAGGCCTTGGCAGGGGCTGCCCAGGGAGGTTTGGAGTCCCCACCCTTGGAGGTGTCCAAGGAATGACCGGGCATGGCCCTCAGTGCTCTGGGCTGGGGACAAGGTTGGCGAGGAGAGCTGAGCTCACCTCCCTGCAGATCTCCCCCATCACGTGGCTGGAGAGTGTCCCTAATGGAGGGATGTGATTTGGAGAGAGCCTCCTGCTCCACGTCTCCTCCCGGCCTGTTTTGATCCTGCTTTTTATCTGCTCTGTGCTCCTGGGATTGCTCAAGTGACAGATGGGTGCCTGTCCCTGCGTGTGAAATAACCCAGCAGCGAACCACAAACTGCTCCGTGCGAGCCCTGCGGGGAGTGGGGTCCCATCCTCAGGGCTTGGTGCCATCCCTGATGGATTCCCTCCTGCTGCTGCTGCTGAACGTTATCTCCTGGCTGTGCTCATCCGCAGGGAACAGCAGCGGGAGCATTGCAGTTCTGCCTCCTGTCTCCTGCTGGCTGTGGAAACAGCCCCGGATATTTTGGGATGGGTCTCTCTGCATGGTGCTGAGATCCAAGCCAGCAATCACTTGATGTTTCCTGGCACTGGAGGTGTTGGAAGAGTTATCAACAACTCTTTATCCTGGTGGGAACTGCTGCAGCTCCTGCCCTACAAGTAATTTGTGTTCCTACCTCTAGCTTTAAGTTTGTATCCTCTGGCTTGGAACTTGGACCTTTTCCGAGTGTTCCTGTAAGGATTGGGTTGGGTTTGCCTGGCTGCTGGATTCCTGTCTGTCCCAAAGGGATGTTCTGTTTGCATTCCAGGAAAAAAAAAAAGAAAAAAGGATTTGGCCACTTTTTAGGACAATGAGGACAATGTGTTTTTCTGGACAGCAGGGAGGGTGGGAAGCTGCTGCTTGGCAGTGGGATGGTGTCAGGGAGCAACACCTTTTGGTGTTCCTGTAAAAGCTGGGTTTGGATTCACTGCCCAGGAGGCTGATCACAGGAAATGGAGTTCGTCCACATGCAGGACCTGGCTTCAGGATCCTGTTCCTCCATGCACGGGGGAAGAGGTTTTTCTGGGAGGGAGCGAGGGACAGGTGTCTCTTGTCCTTGCTGCAGGTACACGTTCTCAGGCTGGGCTTTGTCATGTGCTGGAAGCCTTTTCCCAAGCTCTTCCTGACGTTCCTGTGTGCCTTAGGCACTACTCAGAGTTCTGGGCTGTCTGCATATGACTTGGAACTGGAGGGAATTTCCTCCAAAGGCGGGATGCATGGACAAGAGCTCTTTGCTGGAATGCTTTATACCCAAGTACAGTACACTTTGGGTTGCCTGAGGAACGGGCTGAGAGTCAGCAGTGTAGAGTAGCTGCACAGTGTATACAAGATGTTTACTTACACGTGGCTTTGCCAGCACCTAAAATACAAATAACTCGTGAATTTTTAAAAAGGGAGGCTCACACGTCTGGGGAGCAACACTGCTGTTGATCCTTGCTTAAAGACTCCCAGGAGATAAGAGTGCTGGGGGGAGAGCCGGGTGGCTGGGTGGGTTTTCCCAGCCCTTCCCAGCTCTCTGGCCGTGCTGCCCTGATCCCTGCCTCGCTGTTTGCCAGCAGAAGTGGTGCGGAAGGTGAACAGGCTGATCTCCGCGGGGCAATACGGGCGGCTCTTCGCCGTCGTCCACTTCGCCAGCAAGCAGTGGAAAATCACCAGTGAAGACCTGATCATGATGGACAACGTCCTGGAGGCTGAGTGTGGAGACCGAATCCGCATGGAGAAGGTGAAAAAGCCAGAGCAGATTCCCTACAAACGTTCCTGGAGGCAAAACCCATCACCGGTTTTAACACCACGTCCCAAAGCGCTCCTGGGGGGTCTCCCGCCCTCATTCCAGCCCTTTGCTTAGTTCCAATTCCCTTAGTTCTGTTCCAGTTTCAGATATTATTGCAATTTCTGTTCAACAGGGCTGGAGTGAGTCTTGCCAGACTCCGTGGGGAGACAGATTTTTGTTGTCCTAACTCCGTCCAAAAAAAGAAAATGACAGTTGTTGTTTCCAGAGCCGGCAGCGAAAGCCTGTGTTTGCCTTGAGACTCCAACACCCCGGATCACAGAACCATTTAGGCTGCAAAAGACCTCTAAGATCATCGAGTCCAACCCCTTAATTCCTTGCAGGGCTCCCAGAGGGATTATAAACTCCTCAGGGCTCTGTAAGATCCTTATCGTGCTGGGCCGGGTGGAGGCAGAGGGATGGGGAACGGAGGGGAGAGTTGCCAAGATCCAATTAATATCTTTATCCTCAGCCTTGGACAACCAGCAGGGACTTGCAGAGGCTCATTAATCCAGACTGAAGGGAAATATTATGGAGTGGGATTCTGTTGGCTTCACCTTCATGTGGGCTGTTGGAGCTAAGCAAGTAATTCAGGAGAGCTGAGGAGTTTTTGTGCTCAGCCTTTGCTCTGAAGCCCAGTTTCGAAGCAGCTTTTTAGGCATGTCCTCAGCTGTGTCCCACATCCCTGTGTCCAGCAGAGAGGAGGGATTTCTGTGGTGTAGCCAGCTCGGAATGCAAAGGTCTGGGTGGCAGTGAAGGTGAAAATTTGCCTGAGCACCAGAACCCTTTAGGGATTTTTTTTTTTTCTGTCTCAAACGAAAGCCAGGACTTCTCAGGATAATTTCTGTGTGGTTTTTAAGTGGGGCCAGAGGATTTGTGAGGCAGCCTGGGAGAAGTGGCTCCGGATGTGGCACCTGGGGACATGGTTTAGGGAAGATTATGGTGGTGCTGGGTTGATGGTTGGACTCCGTGACCTTGAAGGTCTCTTCCAACCTCGATGATTCAGTGAAATGCAGCCTCTTCCCACTGTATCCTCTCTTATCCTGCCCGTTCCTTTAGATGCAGCTGAAATGCCCCAAACCAGCAAGGGCTGGTGAACCCCCTCATGTTCATTTCTTTCTTTCCCATCTCGAGGCCTTACTGAGGAGAATGAGGGAATTGTTTCTCCACTGGGATTTGCAGCAACTGCTGTAAAAATCCAACAGTTTAGGAGCTGCCATTTGTCCAGATCCCACACGAGGCAGGTTGTTCTTCTTCCCTGATTGCTTTCCATATTTTTTTATGCCTGCTGGTGAGCCAGGACAGAGACGTTCAGTGTGTTCTGATCATGGAGAAAGATACTTCTGCAGTCTGTTTCAGTGGGATGAGCTCTCTGGAAGAGTAATGGCTCTGTCTCCAGCCTGTTTGCAGCTTTCCCCACCACCCCTGCAGTTAGTGTCAGGTTTGAAATGTGGGGAGGCCTGGCTTTAAGCAGTTTGACTCCTTTATGGCTGTAGAATTTGAAAGGTCTAGTTTGCATTTCTGCCAGGACAATGAGCAGTGATTTGTGCCTGATTTATTTCCCCCAGGTTCTGCTGGTTGGTGCTGACGACTTCACGCTCATTGGAAGGCCGCTGCTGGGGTAAGATGCTTCATAAAGAAATTATGTGGCATTTTTGTGCTTAATTGTGGTTTCAGGGCTCTGCAGTCCCTGAAACTGGGATTTATCAGTACTAACTGTGATCCCAGCCCTGTGGCTTTTGAAAGAATCACCAATGAAACAGCTCATCAGCCTCTGGTGACTCTCCCCCTCCCCAGTGCCAGGAGAGCAGCAGGTCCCAGTTCTGAGGTAGCTCTTGGATATTCACCTCAGTTGGATCTTTTCCTCCTTGCACAAACCAGCAGGACATGTTGCCCTTCAGCATCTTTACCTTCTTACCCTAATTTTGGTGGCAGTCATCTTGAAATAAGCCAGAAATCCTTTTCCTTAATCCCTCGAGTTGAGTTTTTAGCCCTTAGCCTTAATTTTAGGGCTCCTAATTTTTCCCTTGCTCTCAATCATGTAATCCAGCAGTCACAGAACTTGGGAGGAGTTTATCCCTTGGCACTGCCTCCATCCCAGTGCTGTAGGACTTGCTGTACAGAACCTCTGGTTCCTCAGGCTTTTGCCTTCCCAGAAGGCCCAGGTGTTACTGCAGGTGGTATTTAGGAGTTATTTGTACAGTTTTAACGTGCCTTGAGTTGCACCAGCGGCACCTGCCTCAGGTCCCTGTGTGGGACAGGATTTTGGGAGCTGCCACTCCTTGTAACAGCACTGGAAGAGGATCTGGGATAGCAGATCATCAGGATTCTATGAGTTACTGCCAGACAGTGCCCTTGGGGAAGGTTTTAGGAAGGGGAATCTCATTTCTAGGACTAGAAAGGGGCTTTTCATTGTGGGATGTGCCACGTCAGGCAGGTGAGGAGCACCTTCCTTCCCCCAGCTCTGATCCAGGGGCGCTGGGGTGGTTCTTTGCAGCTCTTTGTGCGGGATTTGGCTCGGGGATGCCCAGGAGCTCCAGGACAGGAAGCAAACCAGCTGTTGGCTCCTGCAGGCGCTTGGAGGGTGTGGGAAGTGTTGGCAGCTGCGTGAGGCAGACCAGGCTGCACATCTGGCCTGGACTCCAGGGCCTTTGGCTGAAGGGAGTCAGTGGGAGGAGGAAGAGGCTGGCCACGAAGAGTGAAGGCTGGGGGGAGGTGCCATCACCCCCTGAGCTGCAGGGGAACCACCGAAATCCCAGCTCTCTGGTACGGGATGGGGGAAAGGGGAAGTGGGATGGGAAAAGGGCATCACCAGCAGCGTGCACTGCGGTTCTCTCACACAGTCCCCTAGCCCACAGGCATTTTGGGGAGGGGAGAAGAGGCTGGATGAGAGCAGAGGCAGTTCTGTGTCTCTGTTGTTGGATAAATAAACACCCGGTGAGCGCTCACAGCCCGAGACACTTCACCGGAGCCGCTTCCTGTCGGCTCCCCAGCGTGTCCTGTTTGGGACAGCTGGACAGGGTTTGTTCCTCTGATACCTCCCAGGATGACGCTCCTTTAAACCCTGAAACACCACATCTGCATGGCAGAGGCTATTCTGGGAGCTGCTGGCTGGCTCCTGCTCTGGAATCCTTCGGGCTCCGTGTTTGTCCAAGTCGCTGCCTGCCCCGGCTGGCACAAGGGCTGGAGCCCGTCTTAGGCATGAGTGGAGGGAAAGTTTGGCTTATTTCTGGACAAAATAGAGCTGATGGGAATTTTCCCTCTAGGAAACCTCGCTGTTTCTCCTGCTGCCTGCTCCTTTTTGCAGTGGAAATGCCAAAGGCCTTGTCCCAGACAGCCGGGCCGGGATTCACTCCTGTGGGGCAGCTGGAGTTATGACCTCCAAGAATTATGATCCTGTGGGCTTGTAGCTTGCCTGGATCTTTTTCTCTGCCTCTTGACAGCACCTTTCAGCCCAGCTCAGATCCAGAGTGAGATTCCAGCCGGAGTTTTTCCCGCCTCCTGCAAAAATCCAATCCATGGAACATTTTGCTGCTGAAGGCAGCAGGCCCAGCTGTGTCGGGCTCTGGGAAATGTGTGACCCCCTTCTTATTTTTATGGACATTCCAGTCATACCTAAAACGTTTGATAGAGATTTTTATTTTTTTCCTTGGGCTCTGTTTTGCTGAGAACTTGTCCTGCCCACGAGCTCTTCTCCAGCGAGTTGGTTTCTGTTGTGCTTCAGCCTCCTGCCAGCAGTTCCTAGAGCTGTGTCCCTCAGAGAACTCACCAGAGCCTTGAATCCAGGAAGTTTAGTCCCAAATTAGTGGTAAACCACGGCCTGAGTGCAGTTTGCTCCCTGGTTTCTCCCTCAGGGTGGCAGGGCGTGTGTGTGGTTCAGTGGTGCTGGATCTGGAGCAAACCCTGGAGCTGGGATGTCGGGGTCACCCAGTGGTCTCTTAAAATCTACATTGTTCTCTGGCTCTTTTCTTCTGGGCTGGTCACTAACTGCAGATAAATCAGTTTCCTCCAGGATCCAGTCTCTGATTTAATCACACCCCCAGGGTGGATTTTAAGAGATGGTGGCTGTCTGAAGCCTTTGGCCTCCCAGTGACCTTGCTGGAACAATTTCAGCTGGATGGGCTTCCCCCTCTGCCCCCCTCAAGTGCAGACAGAGCCGTTTGTCAGCAAAATGGTCTTTAAATGTCTTCCTGTGGCAAACTTAACGAGCTTTTAATGGAATTCTGCAGTGCTGTGCATGGAAGAGCAGCTCCTCCTCCTTCCCTGTGGCTGCTGACTAAAACCCCCCTGTCCAAAGCTCCAGTCTGGATCCTGCCTGGGGGTTCTCACCTTCTGAGACCCTTGAAGCATATCAAGGTTGATCACAGTTGTTTCAGCAAAACTTAGTTTTTTCCAAAAATTTTCCCAAATTGTCATTTTCCCAAAAATTGTGTTCCCGCAGCAGCAGCTTGTGGCAAGCCTTGCTAAACGCTGGCTGTGGTGGAAAATTGCTTAGGGCTCATTAGAACAATTAATTTAAAAATTATTGGGAAAGTTATAGTGTTTCCAGCAAGGTGAGGTTTTCTTCCAGCTGTCTCTGATGCCGTAGAGGAGGAGGAGGAGGAAGGATTTCTGTGGTGACCAGGAGCGGGGATGGGCTCATCCCGTGCCAAAACCCAAGCAGGGCCCATGAGATCTGCCTGGAGGTGCCAGGGGAATTCCTCTTGCCGAAATCCTACAGGTTCCCGCAGGTCCCCGTCTCTCCTGCCTGCTCAGGTGGGATGATCTCATCCCTCACGTGACAGGGAAGTTGGGACCTGTGGCTTCTCCCGATCCAGGCACAGCACCTGGAGGCTTTTGGCCATGCCTGGGCAGGTGGCCCTCCTCCCACGGAGGATCTGCAGTTCCCGGGATCTGGCTCTGCCAGGCAAGATGTGTTATCCACGCGTCTCTTCTCCCAGAAACCCGCTCCCCGGGAGCAGGACGTCGGTAACTAAAACCTGATGCCTCTAACACTCATTTTTAAGGAAGGACCTGGTCCGTGTGGAGGCCACGGTGATTGAGAAGACCGAGTCGTGGCCCAAAGTCAACATGCGCTTCTGGAGGAGGCACAACTTCCAGAGGAAGAAAAGTAAGAGGGAAAGGACGTGTTTCCTTCCCTGCTGGACGTGGGAGGGGAGGTATCCCAGCACAAGGACCCAAGGAAGGGGCTCGTTCTCCGTGTCCCCAGAGCCCCTCAGGGCCCAGCCCCTCTCCCAGGCATGCCCACAGAGCACTGGGATTTAATATTCCCTCAGTGTTCCCTAAACTTCCTGGGCAGGAGAGCAACCCCATCCTCTTCCCAAAGCCTTAAACGCTGGATGTGTCCTCACAGCTGCCCGCAGGCCCCAGCAGGGTCCTGTGTGGGTTTTGGTTGCCAAGTGACTCTTCCTTCTCTGCGAGAGGGAAGAATCCTGGCTGTTTTCATATGGATGGGATGGATGGAAAAGCCTTGACCAGGCTGCCCCAGTGCCACTCTGGGACCTGCTGTCCTTGGCATCCCCATGGAATGCAGCTGTCTGCCAGCACCGCCCTCCAGGCGCCCTGGCATGAGGTTGGCACCAGGTTTATGCTGGTACCTGATCCTTCTTTTTCCCCCCTTTTCCTTCTTTTTCAGTCATTGCCAACCCCCAGACCATCCTCCGGATCAACACCATCGAAATCTACCCCTGCTTGTCCTGACTGGGGGGGCTGTGCCTGGGAATCACTGCTGCTCCAGGGAATTGTGGAAATAAAACGGCCTCGGCACTGCGAAGTCCTGGACTTGTTGCTGTGGTGGGAAATGGGAATCTCTATGTGCTTTCTTTTTAAAATAATGGAATATTTTTTAAACTGCTGCTTCAGCTTTGCTGGTGTTTCTTTGGCAGGGGTTTGGAAGCCCCCAGGATCCCTTGCTGGCTGTCCGGCCTTTTCATGCCTCCCTGAACTTTAGGAATTCGGGAATTCCGGTCATGTAATCCCTGGCGTTGTGTGGCTCCAGGGAACATCCTGGGGTACAGTGCGGCCCTCAGCCCGTGGCACTGAAGAGAGCAGTGAAACCAGGAGACTGCAGGGTCCTGAATCTACTCCCAAATTGTGCCAAGGGGTGAAAATCCTTCTTAAGGATTAGCACTGGGAAGTGGAGCTGAAAAATTCCCCTCTTGAAGGTGAGCAGCAATGAACTGTGTGTGTGTGTAACACTATCAGAACGAGGCACTGGTGGCTCAGCAGGGATTTTGTGCCTGTTTTAGAGCTGGATTTTGGCCTGCTGCGTGTACTCCATGTCTAGATCCTGGTCTTTCCCCTCTTTTGTGGCTGCGCGTTGAGCACTGTCCTTTCCTGAGCAGCACATAATGAGGCCAGGTGGATCCAGCCGAGGCCTGCTGGTGTTTCCAGGCTGGATATCCACCAGGACTGGAGTTTCCTGGAGTTGCTTGTACTGTGGGGTTCTTAAAATCCCACCATGGGAAGGGATAACAGGCCCTGCTCACCTTGTCACTTCCCTAGGGAATACCTTGCTTCAAACTGGGCGGAAAATCCACGTTTGGGTGTCCTTTGCACTCCCACCATGTCTCCTCCTGGGACAAAGGTTGCCGCAACCCTGTCCTGAAGGAAGTGGGAGTTTTCTTCCATCTGGGACTTGCCCTGGCTATCCAATGTCACAATTCCTTTGGGAGATCAGGTGCCACTCGGGTGGCTCTGGCTGCGTCTCACCTTCAGCTGGAGAAGGACTCGGGTGTGCCAGGGTCGAGCTGGTTCTTCAGCCACTGGAGACAGCTGGATCTGCAGGGGTGGACTCAGCCCTTCCTATTTCAGATCCTCTGGCACAAATAGCCCTTGGGAATGCTGCTCCTTCCCTGCTGCTGAGGTTGGACACGCGGTTTTCAGCAGCCGACGGAACACGGAGGCAGGGACCGCTTGGATTGTCGCAATCCTTGTTCCCAGCCTCTTACAGAAGAGTGGGGAGGCCCCTCCAAAAATCATCTCCCACCTCTTTGCCTTCTCCCACAGGTGACTGCAGTTCCACGCTGGGAGCAGCAGATCCCAGCAGCAGGCAGGGAGTGCTGTGGGCTGGCACAGGGACCACAGCCTCCGGATGTGGGCTGTTGCCGGTCCACAGCGGAAGCGGCGTTTGCCAGCCGAAGGAGTTGGCCTGGAAACCCTCAGTCCCTCCGTGCTTGAGCGCTGGGGCTAAGAAACAGCATGTCTTGGCTCTTAAGGGGATGTAGCAGGAATGTTCTGTCCTTCCCAAATAGGAAGAAACACTTGGAAATAACATGAGATTCAGGGCTCGGAAATACAGAGGGCAGAGGCTGCTGTGGCGTCAAAGGAAAAGCAAAGGGCTTAAGTTCTGTCAGTCTGATCCCCCAAAAAGCCCTTGGGAATGTAGTTTTGATCCAAGTGAGATACTACACAAAATTAGGGTGGTTTGACAGCACTTTGAGGGGGGACAAAAATTCAGGAAGGGAAAATCCAACCAGTATCAGGAAGTTCTTGGTTTGAAAAGTTTATGATGCAAAACAAGCAGGTTTTATTGGAACTATTTTTTCAGACTGAGGTAAAAAGGGATTGTTTTAATGCTTTCTTCAAGGGAGTTTAAATCAAAAGCTTTTTGTCGTTCCAAGTGGAAGCAGGAATGCCCAGTTCTCTGGGATGAAGTCACAGGTCTCCACGTGGCTTCATGTGTCCGGGGGCGATCCTTGTCACCCTTCCTGGTGCTAAATAGCACTGAAATAGCTTAAGAGCAGCAATTTCTCAACAAAGCAGGTTTGGGGGTTTTTCTCCTTAAGTACTGATTCCTGGCGGAAAGTTACCCGCCGGGACAAAACAGCTCCGGGTGGAATTTGAGATGCTTTGCCCGGAGCTGAAGATCCACGTGGGTCGGACAAGGAGCAGGCCTGGGCTCTGGCCGCCCCTGTGGCGTCTGTCCCCCCGGGAGGGAGGCTCGGAGCCGGAGCAGAGGGCATGTGCTGGGAACTGGGAGTGAATTCCAGCGCTGATCCCTGCCCGCTGGCCACAAAGCCGCTGCCTGTGCTGCTCCTGCCGTGCTTTCCAAGAATGCCAGCAGGGCTCCACGGCAGCAGGACGACTGGCTCTGCAGCCCTGACATTTCCCATCAGAAGGAAGCGTTGTTTTCTTGCCAGCTGCGAGGTTTGCTCGGGAAGAGCTGTCGGGAGTGACTCGGGAGGTGCCGCTGCTGCTCTGCCGGCTCCCCATGGCATCCCTGTTTCGGGCAGGAGCACCGAGCGGATCCCTGGCCCTGCTGCTCCCTGGATCCCAGGTGTGTGTCCCCCGAGACCCCTCCTTGCCCTCCCCTCTCTGGGAGGGGTTTGAATCCCTGATTTCTGTGTGCCACGCACTGAGCCCAGCCCTGACCTCTTCCTCTGCCCTTTCAAGAGTGGCCCATCAGAATTCCTTTGTGGCTCCAGGTTTTTCCCTCCCCCTCAGCTCTAGCTGCTTTTGGGAGCTGCTTTGGAGCGAGGTTTCCAGCATTTCAAAGGCTGGTGCTGTTCCAAGCCCCTCCAATGCTCTGGATGTTGCAGCTTTGAGGGGCTTGGACTTGTGTTTCACATAAAATCCTTCTTGTGACTGAAGGTAAAGCAGCCCCATCCTGGCCATCCCACGGGATCCCTTTTTGCAGCGTTTCTGGAGGTTTAAGTTACTTCCATGATGGGGTCTCTCTTCCTTCCCTCAGCACGCTGCTCTGTGTTCTAAAATCAGCTTCCCAAGCACAGCCATTCCCGCAGCGGGAAGCTTCCCGCCGTGAGGAGCTGTTTGCAGAGTCTGACGGAGCCTGGCAGACGGGGTCTGTGGCAGCGTCCTCCTTCCCAACAGCCAGCTCCTGCAGGAAAACAAAGTGCAGGACACTCTCTTTGGAGCCCACGGGGCAGCAGAGGGATTTAGCAGCTCCGTCAGGACATTTGGATCACACGCTCTGCCAGGCCAGGAGCTGCCGCCGTTTATCCAGCTGCAAAGCAGCTCGGAAAGCTCTCGGGGCATGTTGTTCAGGCCCTGGGGTGGGAGGGAAATGCTGTTAATTTGCCCCTTCCCTGTGATTTTATCCCTCACAGCTTTGGGAAGGAGTCTTTGAGCTCTGACGTGGAGCCAGATTTGTTTTCTCAGCGTGATCCGGCCGCGTGTCGGAATCCGCTTCAGCCGCAGGCAGGAACAGGACACCAGGAAACTCTGTTGGTTGGATTTCTCTCGCACTAGAGGTTTTATTATCTCCTGTGACCCAAAACCCGGCCTTTTATTAAAAAAAGAAAGGGAACGTGTTCCCAGTGGGTTCATGTTGATGCAAATCCCACCCGGAGGAGTCCGGCTGTGGCCGGCACGCCTGGACACGGGGCCTTTCATCTGTGTTCCCTCTCCCTATTTATAGCACATGGAGAAGCAGCTGGGATCTGTGTCCCTGTGCCTTGCCCTGGATGTGGTGGATGCAGAGTTTTCCCAGCTGGATTGGTGTCAGACAGAACAGAGTGGATCAAGAAATGTGAGGGGCTGAAGGCTGGGAGGACCCTTGGGTGTGCCAGGTTTGCTGCAGCAACCCAAAATACGTTTGTGGACAGGGCAGTGTGGCATTGGTTGTATCCTTGGAGAGCATTCCCTGATGGAGCTGCACGTGGGAATGTCCGTGCAGTAATTAATGAGTGGCAATTAAATGTGGTGGGTGAGCTGGAAAAGGGTTTGAGCCCTTCAAATGGAGGCTTGGGAGAGGAGCTAAACCTTGGGGAACAAAGCTTTGAGATACCTCAGTCATTTTTGAACTGGAGTTGGCTCCCGCATGGATCTGTTGGCATTCCATGCCTTTGGATCATCTCGTGAAGAGAAGAGGGACTGGGGTTATCTTACCTTCCTTTCCTAAGTAAAAAACCACCATTGCCCTGTTTCAAAAGCACCAAAGTTCACTTTCTGGGCAGCTCTCAAAACACCTGACTACCCAGCAGGGAAGTGGTTTGGACATGGAACGGAATCCCCGCGATCCGAGGCTACGGCCTGAGGGGATTTGGCTCTTTGCTTTGGGCCAGCTTTCCATTTCAGCTGATTCTCTGTTTGCAGGGCCGTGATTCATGGGAGCCTCTGGCTTGGTTCCCGGAGCAGACTCTGTGTCTTGAAGGACTGGCAAGTGTGGAATAGCCTGCCCACAAATATTTCACCAGGACACAGTATCTCCTGTACCTTTCCCACCTGGCTCCGCCACGGAGCGCTGGAGGCGGATTATCCAGCGATCAGCGCTGATAAAGTCCTGTTTCCACTCTCATCCAGCCAAATATTCCCTGGCAAATGTGGGGCGTGGCGCTCAGTGCTCCCGTGGGAACACGCATGTGGCTTCCACCACGCCGAGGAGAGCTGTGCGAGAGGAGCAGGAGTTTCTCCCAGCTGTGCCATCAGGGACACAAACTCCCCAGCTCCAGGACCTTTTCCTAAAGAATCCAGGGATGTATTTTTCTGGAGCAGCTGGTACTGGATTGGAAGGTCATTGTGGTCATGGAGGCAGTGGGAAGGGAGCCGATTTTCCCAAGGTGACAGAGGAAGTGCATGCTTCCATTTGAACTCCATCCTTCTTGTCCCTTTGTTCCCTCATCCCTGCCAATCCATGTGCTGTTAATGCACTCGGAATTAAGGCAGGTGTGACTGCCCAGCTCCCAGGGCTGTTGTTCCAAGGTGCTGCACCCGAGGCGAGGGCAGCAGGAACCTGGAGCAGCAGGAATTGTTGCTCTGCATTCCCCCAGCCAGCTCCTGCCTTCCAAAGTGCAAGGGTTGATTTTCCATGAAATTTGCCCGTTTGTTGTCACACAGCTCGCAGGAGAAGGGTTTTCTCTGTGGCTTCTCCCCCAGTTGCCTGGAATCAGGCGATGTATTAAAGCTGGTGTTGGAGAGGATCAGGCAAGAAGAGGACTTGATTGCAGACAACTCACTTCCGTAGGAAATGGGGCTAAAAATAGGGAAGGAATGTAACGGAGACTTCTTTTTCTTGACGCCCCCCATTCCCCAGCTGGGAATCAGCTTTTGTCCCAAAATCTGTTTATTGCCTCGCTGTTGTTTCCTGGGCCCCAGATGTAGCCGGGAGCTTGATTTTTGGCTCTGGAGAAGCCGGAGCAGGGCCGTTTCCAGGGGCTGATGCACAAAGAGGACACATGTGATGGCAAGATGGGTTTCTGGGAGAGGTCTGCTGGCTCTCCACGACAGTCCCTGTGTTATCCAGGGGCCTTCCTCCAGCACTGATCCCGCTGGCAGCAGCTGTGATCCCGATAACCCTGTGGCCAGTTGAGTGCTGATGTCCCTGTGGGCACCAGGATGTTCCCTTTGGACACCTGATAGGCGCTATAAATACCAGGTGGGCTCATGTTCCCTCAAGCACCAAGCGGGCTGTGCCAAGTCACCCCAGATGGTCAGGCTGAGAGATCCCTGTGCCAGAGAAGTGGCTGCAGCCCTTGGAAAAGGGACTGAGTCCCTGCTGTGGGCGTTTGAAGGCTCCACACCCTTGGCCAGGTCCCTTCTGCCAACTTCTATTGCAGTACTGGAGTTGCCTGGGATCTGCATCTCACGGGTCAGAAGCATTCTGGGGCCTGATAGGAGAGAGTCAAGATGCTGCTCAAGCTGTTGCCGGGCTTTTCCCTCCTTCCCAGCACACCCAAGGCACATCCATGCCCGCTCCAGGTACTGCTCCGAGCTGTTCCACGTTCCCTGCACACCTGGCTTCACCTTCCTGCTGCTGCTGAGCAGCCCGGTGGTGCCGCTGCACCAAAACACACCAAGTGTGTTCCAGGCCTGGTGTGGAGTCCTTGCTCTTGGACGTCCACGGGGATTTAGTCGCTGCTTTGCGCGGAGCCAGGATTCGCTCCTCGCCCTGCTCTTGGGACCAGGGGAAAGGCCGGGGCTCAGACAGCTCCTCTTGTCTTTACCAACTTGCCTCGTGCCCAAACATGGGGAAAACCGTGATTTCAGGCAGGGCGTTGGGGGCAGGCAGCACTCTGGCCGTATTTCCCTGGCGGGGGGGGCGTTGCACCAGTTCCCTCTTTCCTCACGTTCATAGACCCACGGAATCCCAGGATGTTCGGGATGGAAGGGACCTCGCAGCCCATCCAGTGCCACCCCCTGCCGTGCACAGGGACACCTTCCAGAGCCCAGGTGGCTCCGAGCCCCGTCCAGCTCTGGCTTTGCCCCTTTGGGGGGAGCAGCTTTCCCGGTCCGGCGCTGCTGCGTGTGGGGAAACTGAGGCACAATTCTCGAAGCGCCTCCGGGCCGGGATGAGGACCGCCTCCGCTGGCCAGGGAGGAGGAGGAGGAGGCCGGCATCAGCCGGGCCCGCCCGGGGCTGAGCCCAGCCCGGCCCCCGAGGCGGGGCCGGCGGAGCAGCGGCCGGCGGAGCGGGGAGCGGCGGATTCCGGGGCAGCCCGGCCCGGCTCCGGGATGAGCTTCCCGCGGCCCCTGCGCCGCTCCGTGAGCCTCAGCCCGGCCCGCACCCTGCGCCTCGTCGTGCTGGGACAGAGCGCCGTGGGCAAGACAGGTAGGCAGCCCCCCCCAGCACCTCTCTGGCATCTCACTGCATCCCTCTGCTATCCCCTGGCACCCTCTGGCATCCCCCCGGCATTCTCCCTTCCGGACAAGAGGGACCAACCTTCCCACGTCCCGTAGAAAGCCGGGACGAGGGGCATCATCCCTGCGCCCCCCCCAACCCGTGGGGTTTGAGGGCACTGAGTTTCCTTCCCCTCGGGTTTCCCACATGGACACTTGGCCGCCGGGGCTCGTCCCATGGGGGTTTTCCCTTGCCCGAGGGGTCCCCAGCTGCGCGGGGACCCGGGGTGAACATCACTGGCCGAGAGAACTTTCCCAAAAGCCGGGCTCGGGATGGGTTTTCCCGGGTGTGAGGAGTTCGCTGCTCATTCCCAGCGCCCCCAGCAGCTTTGCTGAGCCTCCTCCACAGCACCGGGCTGTTTTCCTTCGGGAAAACTCCCTTTCCCTGCGCCTTGTTCGGCGCTCTCCGTCTGTGCCTGCTGGGGCGGGGGTTTGGGATGCTGTGCTGGGAGCACCTCAGCTCCCTCCTTCCTTCCTGGGGATCATCCTCCCCCCTTTCCCACTGCTCCATCCCGGGCTGTGAGCACTTGCGGGCGCAGGTGTCCCCTGTAGCCCCCAGCAGTGGGGTCAGAGGCAGGGGAAACTGTGGATCCATGTGGATCCACATTGCAGTGATCCGTGATCCATGCAAAGCCTGGTAGGACACGGCTATGCTGCCGTGCCCTTGGGGAAAGGGAATGTCCTGCCCCTCTGGAAAAGGGAAGGCACCACACCAGTGGCACCTGTGCCGGGCTGTCGGAGCCGCTGGAATTGCGTTTCTGTGCAACCGGCATTGCCGAAAAATCCTAATTCCCTGATTAAATTGAAGGAAGCGACTCCCAGCTGTCCCTGAGCAATGCTGGAGCACGGGATGGGGCTCAGCTCCGGGGTACCCAGAGCCCCGGGGGGCCCTGGCAGCGCTTGGCCCCGCTGGAGCAGATGGTTGTAGGGGGTGTACGGAGCCTTTGGCTCGCCCCCGGCCCAAAGGCGTGTGTCTCCCTGCTGCTGGGCATCCCCCCCCGGCACACAGCCCATTCCTGGCACCTCCGGGCCCCTCCTGGGGCAGCTGCGGGGCTGCTGTGCCCCCTCCTTAGCGTGGGATCCTCGTGCCGAGGGTCTTTAGAAGTTCCTCCGGTTGGGTTCGGCTGTCAGCCCGTGTGCCTTGCAGCAGCGGGGTGTGTGCCAGCGGCACAGGCCATGGAGCCGGGGCACGGGGAGGTAAATCGATACGTGGCTCGTGCAGAGCAGAGCTGGAGCGTGCCAGGAGCAGGGAGCAGCCCCCCGAGCGAGTCCCTCCCCATCCGTGTCCCTGGGCGCTGTTCTGCACGTCCTCCCCTGCCAGGGGACATCGTGTCACCTTCCCCGGGGCTGTGCCCGAAGCTGCCGCGTCCTCCTGCTGGCCGCCAGCCCCTGCGCTGGGGACGAGGACACCTGTCCTGCTGTCGCTGCCCAGCTGGCAGGTGACATCCCAGGTGATGGATCGGGTGTGGGAGAGGCGAGGAAGGAGCCAAGAGCAGCAGCATCATTGCCTGAGCTCCTGTGGGGAGGACGGGGGAGGCAGCCGGGTCCCCAAACGGGGGTGACATCTCTCATGGCCAGGGCGTGAAGCACGGGAGGGTGAAGGTGGGTTCCATCCCTGAGCTGCCAAGCTCCCATCCTGGCAGGGTGTGAGTGGGCCCCATGCCGGAGCATCCCCGGGACGAGCTGCTGCATCCATGGGCTACAGAGCCAGGTCGGGAGAGCTGAGGGGTGGGAACAACCAAAGGGCAAATCCCATGTGGGCAGCTGCAAAAGGGAAAAATAACCCTTGATTGTCAGCCAGTTTGGGTTTTCACGGAGCAGTTTGGAAACCTCCAGGATCTGGTGAGCCGAGGTCCCAGACCCTGCGAGCAGGGTGGTTTCAGGATCAGGGCTGTGGGAATCAGCGGCGGGGGCTGGAAATCCAGCCCAGACTGGGCTCATGTTATCCTCTGCTGCTGCTGCCCAGCGTAAACTTTGCCATAATCCAGAGCGGAGCTCTGCCTGCAGCACGTGGAGCGGAGATGGATCGGCGCTGGAGCCGTTCCGCAGCGGCACAAACGGGGCAGCACGGCCCAGGTGTGCCCAGCCCGCCTCCATGGCAGGTAAATCACCCCTTGAGCCCACGGCCATCCCCCCACCCCACATTTAAAGCTACAGTTAACCCTTTGAGCTCCAAGGAGAGCCCTTCCCGAGGTGCCTGATGTTCAGGATGGGGAGAAAAAGCTCCTTATAAGGCTGGGCGGCCGCGGCCGCTCCGCCTGCAGCCGCTTCCCCCACTGGCAGCTCCACTCGTGCTCCTGCGCTCCAGCCAATTTTTAATCAATCTAATTGGCTCCTCTTCTCATCCCACACCATGTGCTCCAGCTTTGGGCGGCTGCCTGACATATGACACACAATCAGGTGCTTTCTAGAGACCGAGCCTGCCTCGTCCTGCTCCCCCTGATAATTCTGTCACCTCCTTGAGGGTGTCTGTAGGTGTCTCCTGCAGGGTCCCTGGCTATCTCCTCAGAGCAGTTTGGCTAAATTACCTGCTTTTTCCATCAATTGCCTTCCCTGCTGGGCAGGGTTTAAACCCAGAGACAGATTGGGAGGTGAGAGGATGGTGAAGCCCCCAAAGAGGACCCAGGCAGGTGTGGGAGGCAGGAGAAGTTCCTGCATCCCTCTTTCCCTTTCTGTGGTTATTTAAGCCTGGCCCGTGTGGGGTGCCACATTCCTGGGATAAACACGCAGATCCTGGCCTGGTGTGGGTCTGTGAGGGCAGGATACCAGGAACATCTGCTGGTGGGCAGCTGGGACAAACTGACCCTGGGTTGCCCAGGGAAAGGCAGCTCGGAGTGTTGCTCCAGCTTGGTGTTGGCTTTTCATTCCCCTTTTTGTTTCTGGAGGGGTTTTCATCTTTTCATCACGTCCTGGTTCTGGTGAGGTTTATCCTCCTGTCATGCTCCTGCTCTGTTTTCCTTCCCTCCTCTCCCTCCTGGCTCTGTGCTCCTGCCTAGCTCTTTTCCCCCTGTTTTTTCCCCTGTTCCTCTGATTTCACTTTCCACTCCTGTATCCTTTCCAAGCCAGCTTTTAGCCTCTCCACTGCCTTTCACTCCCATCTCCATTACCATCATTGACGCTTTGAAGGGCTCAAGCACCACTTCCACCCTCCTCTCCTGAGCTCTCAACCGTGGCTTTATCCAGAAATTCCCTCTCCAGGCATCAGCACCACGTTTCCAAAGGAGCTTCCTGGAAAAGATGTGAGGGCCAAAGGCCCCAAGGAGGGTTTTGCCAGCAATTTGGGCTTTGCCTCGCCGGGCTCTGGTGCAGGGAGATGTGTAATCAGATGAGGGGGTTTAATTGCCTGAGCTGTGGCTGCTCCTGCTGCTCCTCTGCCCTTGCAAGGAGGAAATATTAGTCCAGAGCACTGAAAGCTCCAACAGGGTTCACTGTGTTTTTTTCCAGCATTGACCGTACGATTCATCACCAGGAGATTCATTGGAGACTATGACCCAACCCTAGGTAGGAAAACTCCATTTCCTGGGTGCTGTCACCGTGGCACAGCCAACTCTGCTCCCAAATTCACCATTATTCCCTCTTCTTCCTCCTCAACCAGACAGGCAGCCCACGGCCGTCCTGACACCTCCCTGGGTCCTGCATCCCTTTTCCCCTTTCTGTTGTTATTTATGGCAAAATCTATTGGGATGAGCCATTGGATTGCACAGGGAAGTGCTGCAGGCTCAGTCATGGGATCAGGGAATCATGTGGAATCATGGGATCACACAGAATCATTTAGGATGGCAAAGACCTCTAGGAGTCCAACCATCAAACCAACAGATCCTCTTCAGCTCCTCGAATTCCTTCCCAATCTGCTGGGAGGTGGCTTTTAAAGGACAGGAGGCATTTAAGCCCCTGGAGCCTGTGCTCTCCCGAATTCTAGGATTTGGGGATTTTCTTTTTTTTCCATTTGGGTTGTTTTTTGAGCACTGAAGCCATGTCCTTGCTGGAATGTCCCAGAAATGTCCCCTCCTCCCACTCTCCTGAGGAGCCCCTCTCCCTCCCTTGTTGCTCCCACACTTCGGTCACTGCTGCCCTCTCAGCCACCCGGGCTGTGGCTGCTCCCCGGGGGTTCTCTCACACACCTTCCCTGTGTGTCCTGCCCAGAAATGATCTACAGGCATGCAGCTGTCATCGACGGGGAGATGGTGCACTTCGAGATCCTCGACACGGCCGGACAGGTGAGCCCAGCCGGGACAGCGCCGTGGGAGCAGAGCGGCCTGCCAGGGAAGGCAGTCCCTGCTCTTCCACTGGCTGATCCCTGCTGTCTGGAGTCTCGTGGTGCTTGCCTCAGGGAAAGGGCGTTTTGGTGGATTGATGTCCAGCCTCAGTTACAGTGAGGCTTCGGGTAAATATTCCCCTGTTCCCGTGTGGGGCACAACTGGGCTCCCTGCGCCAGTGGAGCATCCTGGCGGCTCGAGGGAGCACTGAATCCCTCCGTATCCATGCCAGGACAGGGCTGGTGGCTGCCTAAGCCACCCCATTCCTGCCCCGGGCTGCGGGTGTTACCACCGCTGTCCCCAATCCCGTTACGGAGAGGGCGCCGGGAGGTTTTCCAGGCTTGCACCCAGCAGTGCTGGCATTCCAGCGGTGCTAACGGGAGCCCACCCACCCCGGCAGGAGGAGGACTCCCTGCAGATCGAGGAGAAGATCAAGTGGGGCGACGGCTTTGCCGTGGTGTACTCGGTGACCGACCGCTGCAGCTTCGACGAGGTGATGCGGCTCTGCTTCCTCATCAACCACCTGCACGGCAGCCCCAAGCGCAGCGGCGCCGCCGAGCAGCCCCCCGTCGTCATCGTGGGCAACAAGAAGGACCTGCAGTTCGACAGGATGGTGTCCACCCAGGATGGGGAGAACCTCTCCAAGGCCCTCAAGATTCCCTTCTACGAGATCTCCACCCGGGACAGCTACGAGGAGCCGGTGGCAGTGTTCAGCAGCCTCTACCAGGAGCTGCTCAGGCAGGGGCACTTCTCCCCAGGCTCCTTCAAGAGGAGGACAGTGTCCAAGCTCATGGAGAAGATTCCCAAGATGCAAGCCAGCTCCAGCCTGAACTCCGCGGGCCGGAGCCTCAGCTTTAACTCCTTCAGGGACTACATTCCCGAGTGAGCAGCCCGGCTCCAGCCCGGGGTGGGGGCAGCTGCTGGGGCTATGCCGGCTCTCCACAGGGGAAGGTCAGCAGTGGAGAGGGTGGGACTGGGGTACCCAAGCCTGTAGGTTGTTCCTACAAGGGGCTTTGTGCCAGCAGGGAAGGTTTTCTTCATCCATCCGATCCCTTCGTTCCCTCCTCCCCCTCTGGCGTGGCTGCAGTCGCAGCCGAGGTGGCCCTGGTGACTCTGGTGGTGTTGGGACAGCCCTTGGAGGGAGGCCCAGCCGTGTTTTGGTGGGGCTCAGACCCAGCACAGACACGTCTGGGGGGTTTTTCCCCCTGCTCTGAGCTGGCTGGGTGTGTGTCTGTACCCCAAATCCAGCACCCACCTTGCCGTGGGCCACCTGAGGACCATGCTGGCTCCTGGGCTGGCACCAGCCATTCCCTGGGAATGGATCCTGCTTCCTCAGCGTGGCTGGTGAGTAAAACCCCCCGGACCCCCAAACCCTTGCAGCCCATCCCGGCTGCGCTCAGTAGCACGGACACAACGGGGCCGATTCCAGAAGCTGCTTGCAGGTACCCCCCTGTCTGCTCATCAGCTGCCCTGTTCCCAGAGGGAAAGTCACCGTGGGCTGAGCACTTGTCTTTTTGCACAGGGATGGGGCAGGAAAGGCGTGGGAAGGAGCCGGGCTCGGGGCTCATTCTCCTTCCCTCCCTCTGGATGCCGGGGCTGTGTGGCTGATCGGGGTGGCTGTGCTGGGACCCCCCTGTGGTGTCACCCCCCTGTCCCCCCTGTTGTGACTGACCCCATTGTCTGCTGCCACGTCCTGTGACAATAAAAGCCGAGTTCCCAACCGCCTGTGGCACTCCCAGGAGAGGTTATTTTAGGGAGCTGAAGGAAAGGGGTGCACGGTGTGGGATCGCCCTTATATTAGAGCTCCCCGCTGGGGCCCTGGCACTATGTGCCCTCCTGGCTCTCTCCATCCCTGAAAGGCTTCCCTGGAGGATCATAGCCTGGGAAACCACTTATCCCACCTCCCCAGCCTGCTCCAGAACCCACCCAGACACCCCTTCCCCTCCTACAGCTCCCAGAGGTGTTTCCCAGTGCTGCCGGTGTCTGTCCAAGGTGGGGGGGTTCCTTAAATTCCATCTCTGTTTGTACACCCATGCTCCCCTGTGGGGGGAAAATGAGCCCCATCAAGGGGCTGGGCCGGGAAAGCAATTTGGGGCTGCTCCTTCTCAGCACCTTCTTTAAAATCCCGATTTCATTGAATTAAATTTAATTTAGTGAATTAAAATTCTGCCCATACACAGAGCCCAAACGGGGCTAAAACGCCTCAGGGGGTTGGACAAGGCGGGGGGTGGGGTGGGGGTTGTTTATTTTTAGGGGGTTTATGGCATTCCTGAGGGAGCTGAACACTGGGAGCTGGGCTGGGGGTTTGTGGCCCGACAGCTGGGGTGGGCATTGCCACCCTGGCCAGAGAGGAGCCAGTTTGGGAAGCGCTGGGATGGGGAGAGAGGGGCCCAGGAGGGATTCAACTCCCCTGGGATGCTGAACACACACTTGAGCCTGTCGAGTGAAGGGTTTGGGTGCCCTCATTCCACGTTGCTCGGTTCCCAAATACCCCCAAGGCTCGTCCAAGGGGATGGATTTAGCTGCTGGCTGGAGCCGGACGTGGCGGAATCCCGCAATGTTCAGCAGGAATTATTCCAAGTGATGGATGAGACAGGACCAGCCCGTGAGCAGGAAGCCGGGCCAGCGCTGGAACAGCATCCCCAGAGCTCCTGGCAGTGGAGGAGCACTCGGCACAGCCGGGATCGCTGTCCTGGAGTAACCCCGGCCCTTTTTTATATGCCAAGGAATCCAGAAGGCTCCGTGTGGTCGCCGCCACAGCCCCTCACCAGGGCTCCTGGCCCTGCCCGCTATAATTAGCACCAAACCTCATTAGAAGAGGCAGGGGCAGCTCTTCAGGACTGGTAATTGCTAATTACTGGAAGCCTCCAATGACTCTCCAGGGGCAGTTTCCTCTCCCTTATAAAGGAAGGTCTTGAGGATGCAGCATCCATTGGGGTGGGGAGAGGTTGTGGGAGGGGAATTCTGGGGGGCATAAATCCTAAATTCCTGTGGTGAGGGGTCTGCAGGGGTTGGGCAAGGGAGGGAGGAGGAAGGACAAAAACCAGAAGGAAAAGAAGAGGAAGAAGATGAGGAAGAAGAGGAAGGTCTGTGCCTCACCGGAGTGTCAGAGCCCCGGGCAGGCGAGTCCAGGCCAGGTCCCTGGAAAGGAGGTGCCCCGAGCTCCCTTGGAGCCCCTTGGAGGCACAGGTGGTTCCGTGAGGCTGTGGGACCTGCAGCCCCTCCCTGCCGAGCAGGGCAGTGCACTACAGCCGCACTTCAGGGGGCTTTGGGAAGGCAAGCCAGGAATGAGGGCCGGGGTTTGGTTTGCCTTGGAGCCCTCCCAAGAGAGCCACAAGCGCCCTCGGGGAGCGCCAGGCCTCAGGGCTGCCAACAGCTCCCGCAGGGAGCAGCGATGGACGGATGGATGGACGGAGCCGGGCTCTCCGTGCCCATCCCCTGTGTGCCGCTGGGAAGTGCCACCTCTCTGCAGACACGTGGCTGTCCTCAGGGTTATCCTGCACCTTTCCAGCCTGCCGTGGCTCAGCTCCACGGGGAGAAGCTGAACGATTTAGGTCTCATCATCCAAACGGCATCTCCAGGGCTGGGATTGAATTTGGCAGCAGGCGGGCTGCAAATGTGCTCACCAGATTTCTGGGAAGCTTGGGAGAGGCGGATGAAGCAGAAAGGTCCTTTCCAAGAGCTCCCTCGCTGTGCTCACCCCCAGCAGCTCCCTGGCATGCCAGGCCCCCCCATTATCCCCCTTTGTCCCCTCTGCCAAGGGGTTTGCTGGAAAACCAAAATCCCGGGCTGAGGCTGTGGGGTGCAGCTGCTCTGTCTTCGCAGCTTTTGTCATCGGCTGCGCCTTGTTTTAATTTTAAAAATAGAGCTTTGGGCCTTTTCGAAGGCTTCTCCTGGAGGAGCAGCACATGGCCCTGGCCTCACAGCAGCCGTGTTCCTGGGAGCGGTGGGGACGGTGGAATTGCCAACAGCCTTTTCCAAGCAGCGAGATCCCAAACCAGAGTTCCCAAATCAGCACCCTCACCCCCCCCTCTGAGGGATCTGAGCTCGGAGAAGGAACACTGAGGGTGTCTGAGTTAAGGTACCTGGGCTGGCTGTGGGAGTGCGGGGGGCTGAGTGCCCCATTACGGGGTTTTCCTCAGCAAGGCGGGCTCCCCTCTCTCCAGATGAGCAATTTTAGGGAATATTGTGCGTTTGGAATGTGGGTTTGGTGTCCCCAAAATATCAGGCTTTGCCTGAAGGGAAGAGGGGGGCAAGGGGTACATGTGGGCTGTTTCCATCCTATCGGCACCAACCAAAACTGGTGGCTGGAGCTGGTGACTTTCCAGCTGGAAAATTATCCATCCATGGATTATTCTGGGTGCTCCAGGCTGTTCCCCAGCCCCCTGTCTCCCCAAAACCTGCTGCTCGATGTGAGACCCTCCCAAAATCCCGGACGGGCTTTAGATGGACCCAAAGAGCCCCTAAATCCAGGCGCTCCTGGTTTGTGGGACACAGCTGGGATGGGAAGGGACAATGGGCGCTTCCAAGGGCTGTTCCTGTTCATAAGGCCACGTTGTCACTGCAAGCCCTGCTGCTCGGTTCTTTTGCTTTACAAATAGCTGGAGAGTTCATGGAAATCTGGGATTGCTTTCCAGGAGGAAATCTGGGCTGAGATCTGGGGATGTAGGAACCACATCGCCCTTTTTGCTTTTTTTATTTTTTTCACTCCTTTTAAACTGAGCAACAGCTCAGCTCCAGTAAGGAGCCCAAAGCTCCCTAAGGCACGGAGAACTCCAGCACAGCCAAAGGCTTTTGCTGGCCCTGAAAGGCAAGGCTGGGAACTGCAAGGGGAAGGAAAACGCAAGGAGAACACCCACCACGGCGCATTGGCTGGTTTATTCCCGGGATGGATTCTGAAGGTATCTTTTCCCTTTGGATAAACTCTGGGAGGGCAGTTAGATGGGATATCCACGTCCATCCATGCTGGCAGCTTCGGGGAATCCACTCTGGTTCCTCACTGTGTCTCCCAGCTTGTAGATATCATGGATAAATGGACAAAAATGGGGGTTTGGTGTGGGCTTGTGAGGTACCACAGGATCCATCCCCGCAGGGAGAGTTTTGGGATGAGGCTGCTCCCCACTGGGGAAAAGGGAGGAGGAATGCCAAGTCCTGGAGGCACTTTGCTGCTCCCACCAGTTTTCCTTTGCTCTTGGCCAACCCACGCAGCTTTCCTGTATTTTTTTTTTTTTAATAATAATATTTAAGAAACCCCAAACCAGAAACCCCAGGAGGGCCTGGCTGGGAAGTTGTGGCTGTAACTGCTGGTGCTTAAAGGCTGTAGGAAAATATTGATGGAAAGGGCTGGGCCTTCCCAAGTGCAACCCCACAGAAGTGGAAAATCCCTGTGGCTCTCTGCACTCTCCCTTTTTCCAGGCAGCCTGAAAGGTGGCGACAGGGCTCTGGAAAGGAGTGTGATCCACAGGGCATGCAGTGATGGAAGCCTCTCCCGGGGACACTGACCCTAAATCCCAGTGGGAATAACTCTCAGTCCCTGTTTTGTGGGTGTTTCACCAAAAAGCTTAGATTCCCGAGCTCGGCTTGTGGATGCTGGTGAGTGAAACGTGTTTCCAGCCTCCCACTCCATCCCTTCCCTGGGCAGTGTCCACCCGTAGGTGCCACATCCCAAACGGCCCGGCGAACCTGGAGTGCTGGCAAATCCCAGAATCCTGGAATGGTTTGGGTTGGAAGGGACCTTAAAGCCCATCCAGTTCCAGCTCCCGGCCATGGGCACGGACACCTCCCACCAGAGCAGGTTGCTCCAAGCCCCTCAGCGACCTTGGAGCTTGGAAAGCCCTGCTGGATATAAAAAAGCAACCTCAAGGTCTTTCCATCTCTGAAAAGCAAGGAAGAGGGAAAAGATGCTCCATTTTGCACAGGAAGAGACTTTCAAATGTTTTAAAAAACCCCTCTGGAAGCAGAGGGGCAGGACAGCCTCCTGGAATCCAGGGAGCCACCCCAAAATGGTTTTTTTCCCTGTGACCTGTCAAGGCTAAGTGGTTTTTGTTGGCAGTGGGAGGAAGATGAAGGGAGGTTTCATTCTGCTCGTGGGAGCCAGTTCCCGCTGAGATTTGTGATGGGCAGGAAAGCTGATGGAACCATTCCTCCTCCCAAAAACCAGGAGTTCTGGGAGGGTGGGACAGGGCTTGGCCCAAACCCCCAGGCCATGTGCAGAGCTGGGGGGGCCAAACTTGCCCGAATATCGAGTTGTTGAAAGCTCCAGCAGGACTTTCCCCTGGGATTTGTGCTGCTTTTTAACAAAAGGGTTTTAAAACCATCCCCACTTCCTGCTACCCCATCTGGGTACAGCCCCCTGTCCCTGCTTATCCCAGCGCACCTGCGCCATCCCGGGGTTTCCCTAATCCCACCCTGCCATTCCACGGGTGGGATTTAATCTTGTGCCGTGTGAGAGAGCTTTGCCTTCAGCTGCTGCAGCCAAACAACCCCATCGGCTGCCCCCCTCCCAGCCCGCTTTGGGGTGGGAAACAGGGAATTGCCGATCCTTGTGCAGCTTTTGTGGCTTTTGGGTGCTGCTGCCACGTCCCTTTTTCTCCCCTGGACGGAGGATTAAACCTTCCTGGTGTACCAGGATCCCAGATCATCCCAAAGATCCCTCTTTTTCTCTCCTCTGCCCTGTTTCTGCAGGCTTTGCAGCCGAGCCGAGCCCTCCCCGGGGCGTGTGGATCTACGAAGCCTCGCCAAAGGTGGTAAATCCCACCCCAGTAATTCCATCGGCTCCGGCTAATGCTGTGGGGGAACAGCTCTGAATCCCCACAGGGTTTATGCACTGCTACTTGTTCCCCTTTTCCAGGTCACGGGGAGTGTTGAGCCCCTCAAGTGCCTGTAGCATCCCTGGTGGAAGGAACACCCCTTCTTCCTTCTTTGCTTTTTAATTTTTCCCTTTATTTTACCCAGTTTTGGGGTCCCCTGAGTCCACCACCTACAGCTCTCCTAACCACGTTCCCCAGCCCCTTTGGGATGGACATCACAGTCTCCTAGCTCATATCCAAGCTTTTTTCATCCTTTCTCCTTATCCTGGACCCACCTCCTCTCCTGCTCTGCAGTCCCCTCTTGCCCTGATGGGATCCACCATTTTTCCCTCCATCCAACACTGGATATTACCCCTGCTGCAATGAAAAATTAATCCTGGAGAGCAAAAGCCCCTCCAGGGGCCTATTTGGGCCACAGGTGGGAATTTTCCTGGTGGATCTGGGACTCTCCTGATGAGCAGCATCTGGGGCGAGCAGGGCTTTGGCCTTGGGATTGCCGGGGTTTTGCCTGGATGCAGGATGGGGAAATGCTTTTAAATCCCAAGTTTTTTATCTCTTGGCAGCCAACAGGTTGTAATACTGCTTGGAAAATCCAGGTCTTCCCTGATCACCTGTAGACAGGGTGAGATGAGCGTGAGTGGGGACTGGAGCATGGAGAAGTCAATGGAAATCTCAGATTTCCAGAGTTCTTGCACCGGCGGTGATTGCAGGTACCTGGGAAGGGGCTTCCCTGTTGGTTTGGGTGCACCTTTAGCTGCAGCACCCATTTTGGCAGCCCTGGAGTTGATCTAAGGGGGGGGTCCAGTGGCTCCTGGGAAGCAGGAGCAGGGATAAAATCCCCCAAAATTGAATAGTAACAACAGCAAAAGTCAAAGCAGGAAAATGAGGAGGCTCAGCACTCCCAGGGCTCCACGTGTGTGGATTCACACGGGTGTAGTAAAGACTCAACCAGAGTCACCTCAGCAAACTGGCAAAAAATCCCTTTAAAATCATTCCCCTATAGATAAGAGCCTTTAAAAAGGAATGTTTTTTAATGTCCTGCCCCTGGTGGGGATGCAGCCACCTGCGGCTACGTGCGGGCTGCAGGGGAGCAGGCGGGAGGGAGAGAGGGAGGGAGGGAGCTTGGCTTAAGTAACGCTCCTGGGTTAGTCTGGATCAAGTTCCTTTGGCTCCACGGGTCTCGGACGCGGCCGGGAGGAAAAACTGCCCTGGGAAAGAGGAGGAAAACCTGCTGCTGGTGGGAAAAACACCGGGGACTCTTCGGGGGCCGCAACAGCATCCCTGAACCTGCTTTTAGGTAAGGGGTGACGGGGGCTGTAGGGGTGGCTGGGCTGTGCCAGGGGAGGTGGCACCATTCCCATCCTGCCATCGGGCAGCGGGATGGGGCCTGGGATACAGGGACAGGCCAGTGCCACCCCATGAAGCTGTCACCACGGGTGAGCCGGCGGAGCAGCAGGTTCCCTTGGGCTCACCCAGCGCCCAGACCCTGCGCACGGGCGGTTTTGCTCTGTGCATTACCCAAACGCTTTTCCAGGGAAGAGAGAGAGGAGACGGAAAGAGGACGTTGCATCCCCTCCTTTCTCTACCCACCCTGGGATGTTTTCCTGCACCCCTGGCTGTTTGCTGCCGCTTCCAAACCGAGCGGGGAAGTGATGCCAAACCCCACGGAGCAGCGGGGGCTGGAGCGCGGCCCCGGTTCCCGTTGCCCGTGGCCCCGTCTCCCCGTCGGGCTCCGGGCCACGTGTGTCCTCCTCCTCCTCCTCCTCCTCCTCCTCCTCCTCCTCGGTGTCACTGGGTGCTGCTGGCTGCGCCAAGAGGCTGAGCCCCCGGGTTTGGGGGCTGAGCCACTGTCACCGAGCCCAGCAGTGGAGAAATTTACCGTGGAGGAAGCTGCAGAAGGGACTCCTCTTACCTCGGGATCAGGGCAGAGAGAACGGAGTTGCAGCTTTCCTTCTTTTAAACAATTTTTTAATTTAACTGGGTTTTGTGCATGCTTTTGGAGCTATCCCAGAAGATCGTGTGGAGCTGTCCCAGAGGGTTTTCTTTCCTGTGCTGCTGCAGGAAGGCAGAGAAGCGGAGCCGCAGCATCCCTGCGATCGCACCATGCCCTTCTCCCGCCACACCGGCCAAATCCCGGAGTCCACCTGGACCTTGGGCTTCAGGGAGATGACGGAGCCCTGGAAAGGCGCCGTGGGCTGCCTCGGCGTGGCCGTCTTCTTCGCCATGACCATCGGCATCATCTCGTGGCAGGCAGTGGAGCAGTCCCCGGAGGAGTGGGTGCTGCGGGGCCGGGATGCAGGGATGCTGTGGGAGCGCGGCCGCGGGGCGCTGCTGCTGCGGGCGCTGCCGGCCGGCCGGCCCGTGCTGGCCATCGCCGTGGGCAGCGTGCCGGCCACCGAGCCCCCGCCGCCCCGGGACCGCTGCTGGCACGACGGGCGGCCAGTTCTGCTATTCCTGGAGGAGGACGCCGAGCTCCGGCTCTCCCTGGAGCCGCCGGCAGCCCCCGGCACCGAGTGCTACGGCGTCCGCTGGACCCCGCTGCGCCCCGACTTGACCCTGAAGGTAACGGGGACACCCCTGCCCAGCTCCAAACCCTTGGGGATCCAGCAAGGGAGGGTCCGGCCTGACCGCAGTCCCCCAGCTCGGTTCTGGGGTCGCACTGTGGTCGCGGCTCCTGGAAGGTGCCGGGTGGGAAGAGTGTTTTGGAAGTATCGTGCCCTGAAGCTGAGCCCCAAAATCCCGTGGCGGTGCCACGTTGGTGACCCCGGGGTGGGAGAGCTGTGTTTATATGGAGACGGAGTAAATAACCACTGGAGATGACAATGCTGGCGAGAGCCTCGGGAAGGTCTCTTCCAGCACAGACACAATGGGCAGCTCCCGCGGGACGGGAATAATCCGTGTCTGCTGCTGCAAGCACTTACGGGGGCTTTATTTTTGGTATCGTTCCCTGCTTGCTCTCTCAGTTAAATAAAAGCAGACTCTGGGAAGGAGAAACGCTGTCAGAGTGGGCTGTCCAGTCATGGGGAGCCCTCAGAAGAGGGAAGGAAGCGGGATGGGATCCTGTGGGATGGAGGACTGTTCCCCTTTAGCCGAAAATCACCTGTTGGCACCGTTTGGGGTGGGTGGAAGGTGTTGCCTGAGCACAAACCCTGGGTCTCCTCCACTGACATTGGGGTGAGGCTTTTGAGAGGGTGAGACAGAACAGGCTTTTTCCCACTTTTTCAAAAAACCCAAACCATTGGAAAATATGATCCAGTGCAATCTGAGTTAAGAACAGACTGTTTTCCCCTCTTTCCCAGCTGGTGTAACGAGTTCAGCTGACACCTGGTACAGCTATTCCGAGCCTCCAGGGTTTCCACTTTAATAATTTACGTCTCTTCTCCCCACCCCTCGGAGAGACTTAACCTCTCTGTGCCCCCAAGCTCAGGACTCCAGGAGGCTCCGAAGCCTTGGGATTGGGAATAAACATGGGGTGGGTTGAGTGGGGGGTCTCTGGGTCCCCCCTGCCCTCCCCAGCCCCCCTTCACGGCCCCGGATCTCCGGGCTTTCAGGGAAGCCCATCCCGCCTGGGAAGTCACGAGGACGCTAAGTCCTGCTGATCCCTCGATTTGGCAGAAAGGGGAAAGTTTGAGAGGCTTTGAAGTGAAAACTGATGGTTTCTGGCAGGAGGCGGGTCAAGGCTGGGGATGTCCCCCATCCCGGGGCCCTGTCAGGCCTAGGGGAAGTGCGCCAAATCTCCAAACGGAGTCTCTTGAGGGAAATTCTTGTTATCAGCCCTCCGGGGAAGAGGGAGGATGAGAGGAAGGGATGCCTTGGGAGAGAGGATGTGTCACCCTGTGGTGCCATCGAGGTGAAGGCTCAAGATGGGGCTAAAAGCGCTCTGTGAGAGCTTAGGTGGGGACAGCTGCACTTGAAGATTCACCCCAGAATGTCTGGGGAAGGCAGCTGGAGAGGTTAATGTGTTTTTAAAGTAAAACAGAGGAAGGAGCTACCAGAGGAAAAAAACACCTAACGAAAAATAGCAACCAAATGAAAAACCTGACCAAACCAAAAAAACCCAAACAAGCCCAAATACACGTTTCCCAGCTGGGTTTCTGCAAGTGCCCTCAGCACATTTGAAAGCTGTTTCCTCGAATTTCCCCCTCTGTTGTCACTCCTGTCCCACAGCCACTCACACCTGCAGAGTCTCTTCGCTCAAACCTTTGCAGCATCTTTCCACCTGTGACTCAGAGGCGTTTGATAACCGTGGTGGGGAGCAGAAGTGGGATTGGCGTGGCAGTTTGCCTTTATTCAAGCTCCTCCAGCAAAACCTGGCAGGCTTTGGGGAGCAGGTCTTGCTTTTCCTTTGTTTTTAAATGAAACCATAATTTTACACTGCAAAAGGGACACCTTCCACTAGCACCGTTTGTTCCAAGCCTGGCCTTCCTGCTCCCCGTGAGTATTCCCCGCTCTTTGACGATGCTTTCCTGGCTGCAGGATTGTTTTTCCATGGCCAATGTCTCCTGGTATGGAGGGCCAAGCATCCGTGCCCAGCGCTGGCCCCTCAACGACGCCGAGAGCCCCGCGCAGCCCTTGGTCAGCGGCAACCTTGGCACAAACCCCGAGGGCTTCGGGCCTGTCCTGGAGAGGTACTTCCTGGGATCCACAGGTAACCACCTCCTTCCCTGTCCAGTGTCCAACAGCTTCAATCCCTGTGCTTCTCCACTCCCCTCCTCTCCCCTAAAGCAGCTGTTTAAGAGCAGCGTCGATGTCTCTGGGAATAAAATATCCCACAAATGTGGGATATGGGCCCATGGGATGGATCCCACGCTGCCTCATCCCTGTGGGAGAGGCCGTGGTGCTGAAGCTGAGTGCCTCAGCATGGGGTGGCCCAAGTCACCCTGGGGATGTGCCACGCTCCTGGTGTGCCTGGTTTGTTTCTAAGCCCAGAGCTGTGCACATTGCTGCATCCCCCGCTCCACTCGAGCAGCTTCATGGCTCCCTGCTGCCAGTGTGGGATGCTGGATTCAGGCAGGAGTTCCGCTGTTGGTGTCATTGCTGGGGGGGATATTCAGGTTATTCTGCAGAGCACCAAACTTCAGGTATTACCCCAAATTCATCCAATGAGCTGCAGCTGCCCTGCACTGCTGCGGCCACTGAATGCCGAGCAAAAAGGCCACGAAAGGCAGAAATCCAGCCCTTGAAAGGCAATTTGGAGTCAACAAGGGAACTGCAGGAGCAGAGTGGGGATGGTTGGCATGGCTGGATCTGTGGTGGGATCAACCCGGCAGGCCTTGGCACCAGTCAGGCCCTGCCCCGCTCATCCCTGCGGCTCCCAGGACCGGGAGCAGCCGCGCGCTCGCCGAGACACCATTTCCCCGCTTTTCCCCCGAAGGAGTGACGGTGACAGTGGCTCCCGACGTGCCCCTGCTCCTGTCTGTGGAGAGCCACAGGCAGTTCTGCCTGGAGACGCCGGCGGGCCGCGCGGAGCCCCTGCACTACCAGCTCTGCGTCAGCGCTGACATGGCGGCCGCCCGCCGGCACGCGGCCAGCGCTCCGGCGGGAGCGGCTTCGGACAACCGCCGGACACCGCGCTCCTGCCGTGAGTGCTCCTTCCCCTGACAGTGGGAACCCTTCCACATGTCCGGCTCGCTGTCCCAAGCACCTCACGAGGAATCTTCCCCCCCCTGCAGGTCTCCGATCTGGCGGTACCACGGCCCGGAGGGTTCCGCCGCCAAAATCAAGCGAGGCCTGAGATCGCTGGTGAGGAGGCTGAAGCGGCATCGCCTTCAGGAGGGCGTCGTGGCCCTGGGGGAACGCAGCACCGCCGTCCTCGCCGCCGCGGTACGGCCGTCCTGCCGCCCTCCAGGCACACGGGAAGCGTGCGTTCCCTCCGCACAAAGGCCTTATTCCTGCCTTTCCCGCCCGCAGGACCTCGTGCCCTCAGAGCGCAGGAAGCGGCAGGCCCCGGCGCTGGTGGAGCCCCTGGAGCTCTCCATCACGCTGTCCCCGTACGCTGGCGTCACCTCCCCGCTCTTCCTGCGCTCCCTGTGCGGCGGCGAGGCCCGCGGGATACTGGCTCGGCCGCCAGCCCCGACCCGGGGGCAGCTCGGTACGGGACCCCCTCAGCCCCCAAACCAAAATTAAAGCTGAACAAAGCCCCTCAGGTTTATCGTTCATCAAGGGACACAACCCGATCCCACTGCGCTGGGGCACAGCAGTGCAGGGGGAAGCAGCATCTCTCCTCGCTCCTACAGAAGCAGTTTTAAAATTTCCACTTCCAGAAAAACGTTGCCAGTGTTCAGAAAACCCCTCAATTCAATTCTTTGTGGTCAGTTTCATTGTCAGACACTTCAGCACCAGCTCAGGGGTTTTTGGGGGGTTGAGGGAGGGTTTGCACCTTGATGTGCTGCACCATGGCGGCGCAGGGTGGGATGGGGGCAGCACAGCATCCCCCAGCCCTGCACCCCGGAATCAGCAGGATATTCTATGCATCCGACAGGGATTTCCATCCTCCTCCGCAGATCCCACTGCTGACCACCTGGAAAGGGCAGCTCTGCGCCCGCCTGAACGTCACCAGCGAGGCGGCGCTGGGCTGGTACCTGGCTCGTGCCCGGCGCCTGCGGCAAGCGCTGGGGGCCACCTACGTGGCCTTCGAGGGAGTCGAGGGCAATTCCTTCCTGGAGCAGGACGTCCCTGCTCCCACCGAGCTGGCGGGTGACGGATACACCGAGGTGCTGGCAGCAGCGCTGGCAACGCTGGGCAATGGCACCGTCATCAGCGCCGGGACCAGGTGGGCACCAGGGAGAGGCTTTGCTGGAGCTGATGGGCACAAGAGCTGCCGGGGGAGGGTTGAGCTGGTGCTTGGAATATGTTCTCGGTATTCCGAGATGTCTCTTGGCACCCAGGGAAGCGGTGAGGAAGTGGGCTAGGGCAGCGTGTTGGAGTCAATGATCCTTGTGGGGTCTGAGGGCGGGGAGGCCCTGGCACAGGGTGCCCATCCCTGGAAGTGTCCAGGGCCAGGTTGGACGGGGCTTGGAGCAACTTGGGATAGTGGGAGGTGTCCCTGCCCAGGGCAAGGGGTGGCACTGGATGGGCTTTAAGGTCTCTTCCCACCCAAACCATTCCAGGACTCTAATCTGGCCCCAGTGACTCCCAAGCCAGCTGGGCATCATGGAATTCCGGCTCTAAGCACCTTGAAGGGTTTGTGTTGTTTCCCCAGATCCAGTCACCTCCCACTGTTTGTCCAGATGAGCCCGCTGCGCTCCGACTGGAGCCATGCGGGGCTGAAGGGGCTCATCCCCTCCGTGCTGCACTACAGTCTCCTGGGCTACAACTTCTTCATCCCTGATGCAGTAGGTAAGGATTGATTTTCCAGTTTTTCCCCCTATTTCTGGCTCTCTGCAGTGAATTTTGCAGCCTTTTTCCAGGCACGGGAGGTACATTTGCACCTTAGGTGTGTTGTGGGAAGGCTTGGACCGTTTTGCTCCCCACTTTTCTGTGGTGATGGCTTGATTGGGATGAATGTTAGCAGGGAAAAAAGTGAGGAACTAAAAACAAAAGGACATGCTCTAAATACTGCCAGGCAGCTCCAGCAGCAGCCAGGTCTCTGGGGATGCACTTCCCAGAGTTCCACCACAGCCCACCCGTGAGGGGCTTGGCTTGGGCTAAATCCCACCTGGCACAGCCTGGATCCACATCCCCAGGCTCCTGGCTGGGGAATGGACGTTCCTGAAACCCCAGCAGCTCTGCTCCAAGCCTGCATTTCTGCTCTGAAGCAAAATGGCTGGAGAAATCCTGAAATAAAAACATTGTAAGAGGGCAAGAAACAACCTCTAATCAGGGCCAAGGGGATCCATTTCCCCTTTTCTTGGAGCTGATGGAATTACTGGTGGTTAAAACATGCCCTGAACGGGCAGGGGCTGTGCAGGAAGTGTCAGACACGGAGAGTTGAGCTAAACAACAACCCTGAAATAGGAGTTGAGAGCAGTATTTCAATTTAGCCTCTATTTTTAGCCTGTTTTCCTTAGAAAATGAGGCTCAAGCAATCCCAGCATGGGAGTTTGCTTCCCAAAGAGGTGCTGGAGCCCTTGGTTTGGATGAATGGGAGCACAGATCCCCCTGCACAGAGATAGTGGGGCAGTTTGCTGCCAGGGGTTGTGTTCCAGCAGCCTGGGAGCCGCAAGAGTTGGGAAAAGCCTCTGGAGGAAATGGGCATTTGTGGATGGCTGGGTGAGCCCTTGGGGCGTTGGTGCCATTTCCAGGGAAGCCGTGCCAGGTTTTTGGAGCAATGGCTCCCAGGGATGCCCTGGCTCCCAGGGGTGCTTTAGGCACTGGAAGTGATGCCTTGAGAGGCCACCTAAAAAACAGACTAGACAGGAGTAAGGGAATAAGGCAGGTATTTATTTGAAAGGCCTTCAAAGGTACCCCTGGGGGCCAGAGGCCACTGCCAAGATGGACAACAGGTCACGAGTTCTTCACACTTTTGTAGGTTTGGATCATTTGCACAGCAGGGTTAATTCTCCAATTAAAGCTTCAGTTCTATGATGTAATTCCCCTCAGCTTGCCCCCCTTTAGAGGCTTTGGTTTATACATTTTGGGCCTAGGATGGCCTGGGTGTCCTTTGAGAGCAGGCCTGGAGAGGCTTTGTTATGTCTGCCTAGCACGAGAGAGCAGAAGTGAACAGGCTCCAAGGAACTCCAGAGTTACACACCAGGCAGTGCAGGATTTGAAGAACACGAAAGTTAAAACCCAAGGTGTAGGAACCCAGAGTGCCGAGAATATTTCTCTGCCTGTTTTTAAGGGTTCTTACCCCCCTGAACAACGCTGTTTTAGCTTCAAACCTTGGAAAAAATTACCAACAGTCAGACAAGAACTAGAAAATACAGTGGTGTGAATTAGGTGATAGACTACTATGTAAGATTGTCACAGGGTGAAAAATTTAGAGGTTTTAGGCTTCTCTTTGTAGTAAGTAGATAAGAGTAAAAAATATCAAAATGGAGGATTGTTGTTCTCTAAACCTTCTTCTTCTTCTACTACTCCATGTTCTGCAGTAAAAGTAGTTTGGAATGATTGGATAGAGAATTCTGCAGTTCCTGCCCATGTTACTGAATAATTGGTAGGAAAGTGAAAATAATGTGCGTTTTTAATAACTATTGGTTAAAATATCTTTAAAAGCTGTGTAAATCTGGATAACTCAAGCTCACTCCTGCTTTTCTGTGCTCTATGCTGTACCTGGCTCACGCTAGTGGCTCTGTTCCTCTGATAAGACTTAATAAACAACTATCTGGAAGCATTGAAACTAAAGGAAAAGTCTCTGTTGAAACTCTTTGCAAGGACTTTCAGCAAATTCTCTCCCATCAGGAGGGACTTGATTTACGGCACGGTTCAGTGTCACCAAGGCATCAGAAGGGGCTCTGAGGTCTCCCAAGAACCTTCTCCTGCCACGTGAGGCCCTCACTCAGCCCCGTGGTGTTCCCACAGGAGGGAGCGTGGCCGGAGCTGCCCCGCAGGACCCGGAGCTGTTTGTGAGGTGGCTGCAGATTGTGACATTCCTGCCCGTGATGGCCTTTGGGACCCCGCCCTGGCTCTGCTGTGACGCCTGGGTACGTATCCCACACCCCAGACGGGAGGACACCGGGACCCTGACATGGCCAATGCCCTCAAAAGCCATGGAAGGCCTGGCGGGGTTTAGATTCAAGTACCAATGGATCGAAATCCAATGGGTTTGTATCCGTTATCAGTGGATTTAACTATACTTCAATTCAATGGATTCATATGCGTTATCGGAGGAATTTAAATCAAATTGATTAAGGCCCTTCATCAACGGATGTAAATCCATTTAAATACAATTAATTAATATCCATTATCGATAGATGTAAATGCATTTAAATCCAGTGGGTTTGTATTCATGATCAATGGAGCTAAATTCACTTAAATCCAATGGACTCACATCCATTTTCAATGGGTTTAAATCTATTTAAATCCAATGGCTTTATATATTTTATCAATGGATGTAAATCCATTTAAATCCAATGAATGAATAGCCATTATCAATAGATGTAATTCCCTATAAATCCATGGGTTTATACTCATTATCAAGAGATTTAAATACATTTATATCCAATGGATTCATGTTCAATATAAATGGATTTAAATCCATTTAAATCCAATGGATTTATATTCACTATCAATAGATTTAAATCCAGTTAAATCCAATGGGCTTATAGTCACTATCAATAGATTTAAATCCATTTAAATCCAATGGGTTTATATTCATTATCAATAGACTTAAATCCATTTAATTGAAATGGATTCATGTTCAATATAAATGGATTTAAATACATTTGAATCTAATAGAGTCATAACTATTATCAGTGTATTTAAATCCATTTAAATCCAACAGATTTATATTCATTAACAACAGATTTGAATAGATTCAATGTATTCGTATCACAATCAATAGATTTTAATCCAGCGGATTTATAACAATTACCAATGGATTTAAAGCCATTTAAACCCAATTGATTTATGTCTGTTATCCATGGATTTAAATGTGTCACCAATGGATTTATATCCAAATCACTTAATATCCAATATCAGCCCCATTTGCACCGTAACTCGATCAGGACATTCCAATTCTGTAACTTCTCTTCCCAAGGGGATATATATTTTACTTTTACATTTTCAGTGCTTTATTTTTGGGTTTTCCCTGCCTGCTTTGCTGTTTCCCAGACGTTGGGCTCCTCACAGATTTGTCTCCGACCTGCAGGTCGTGAATCTGACCCGCCAGTGCATCCAGAGGCACCAGGACTTCGTTGTGCCGCTGCTCCTAAAATACAGTGAGGAGTGGCAGAGTTTGGGATACCCCATCTTCCGGCCTGCCTGGTGGCTCAGCCCCACGGATCCAGTCGCCTTCACCATAGAGGATGAGTTTCTCATTGGAGATGAGGTGGGAATTCGGTGTGATTCCTGTAAATCCAGCTCTGCCTACGAGTACAAACCAGGGCTTGGAAGTGGGAAGATTTAAATCCAAGCCAAAGCAGCTGGGGTTTGTGGGGTTGGGGTTTTTGCTTTTTGGAAAAGCTTGGCCTTCCTCATGAAACTCTTATTTAGGGCCCTGAAACCCTCCATCAGCTTTGGAAGTGAAATGATTTAGCAGGGATAAATAGTCTCAGAATGCTGGGAACCGCTTTTCCCATAAAACAAGGGGAAAAAACACTCCCTGAAGGTGGGATTACATTGGCTGTCACTGGGGAGGAGGTTTTGCAAGAAACACACATTTCTGATGGTTTTTTTCATTCTGGTTTTCCAAAATATAAACTGGACAGAATCTTGGGGCTGCTGCAAGCAGGGATGATCCCAATCCTGTCAAAGGACTCTCACTGCACTGCGTTAATGGTTTTAAACTGACAGAAGGCAGGGATAGATGGAATTGGGAAGGAATTCCCTGTGAGGGTGCTGAGGCCCTGGCACAGGGTGCCCAGAGGAGGTGGGGCTGCCCCTGGATCCCTGGAAGTGTCCAGGGCCAGGCTGGATGGGACTTGGAGCAACCTGGGCTACTGGAAGGTGTCCCTGCCCACGGCAGGGGGTGGAACTGGATGATTTTTAAGGTCCCTTCCCACCCAAACCATTCCAGGATTCCCTGATGACCGTCACATCTCCACACATCCACCCTGGCTAATCCTCCCTCTGCTGAGGCTCTTTTTTCTGTCTTCTTCTTTTCCCTTGCAGGTCCTGGTTGCTCCAATAACAGAAAAGGGACAAACATGGAGGGATATCTACCTGCCGGGAGAGGGGCACCTCTGGCTGGACACCAACACTGCCCGAGTGTTTGATGGAGGCACCACCCTCAGGAATTACTCTGCCAGCCTGGCCGAGGTGCCAGTGTTTGTGAAGACCTCCTGAGCCCAGGCTGGGCAGCTTGCCACAGACACCTCCGGGGGCAGCGCTGCCCGCAGGCGCTCGCTCTCCCCCCTCAGACTTCCAGCCTCTTTGCACTTCTCCAAGATCCTTTTTTTTTTTGTTTCGGTCTTTCTTGTTTTGTTTTTTTGGTGGGTTTTTTTGTTGTTGGGTTTTTTTTGTTTGTTTGTTTTGGGTTTTTTTATTATTTCAGCAGAAATTGTCTGGATTTCCCTACTCATTGTTATCCCAAAATAGTGGCTCTGCCACCAACATCCCTCCACACCGAATGCTGCATTTTTCCAGGGTTTCCCCGGTGAAATGTTTGTGTGTGTGTGTGTGTGTGTTCAGGTGGGCACATCCAGCATTTCCAGGCCCCTGGCACCATGCTCAGAGAGGCAGGGAGTGGATTTCCCAGGAGACAAATGAACACCAGCTTATACCTGAGGGGAAGTTTTGTATTTAATGAAAAAATTAAATCCAGGGAAAAATTACCAGGATAGTTTTGGTGCTGTGTGTAGCCACCTCCTGTGCCGAGCAATGCTTCTCCCACCTGAGGCTGTGAGTGGTTTCTAGGTAGCAAGAGCCCACCTTTGGAGTATATTTGAGAAAAGGAGTGACTTCCAGGTGGATTTGAAGCAGGTTTCTGTGGAAGAAAAATAAACTTGATCAAGCAGAGGAGTGGCTCTACCAGAGCATGATGTGGATATCGATGATCCTTGCCCACCTCCTGTGTGCCCCAGCTCCTGCTTTTCACCAGTTGTTGGATTTTATGGCTTTTTCCCAATTATTTCTTGCAGTGCAAGAGGGATCCAGTGTGACCAGCCTCCTTCCATCCAGCAGAGAATGTATCCATAGGGAAAATCCACGTCCCACGTGCTGAGCAAGCATTTAGGGAGATGATCAGCTACACTGATCCCCCAAATTAGAGATCAATGGGACATTGCAGGTTAGTAGGGTGCTTCCAAAGGCTGGCATTTGGGGACAGGGGCTGGATGACAGCTGGGAGGGAAGTTTAGGGCAAGTTTTGGCCCTGGAGCCGGGCTCGGGCACCTCCAGCACTGAATTGTATCAGCCACACCTTGGGTTTCTGGGGAAAATATTCCTGCACCAAGCTGTGGCTCCGCTGAAAAAATGCTAACAGGTACTAACTTCTCCCAGCAAAGTTTCCCTGGATAAAACTGAAGGGAAAGCAAAGGCAAAATCCAAATCAGGTTCAGCCACGGAAAGGCTGAGAGGGCATGGAGAGGGGAAGAGCCCCTCAGCTCCTTCCTTGATCCACAGAGGCACTTGGGGCTGGGGGGAGCTCAGAGAGGGAAAGGATGAGGCTCATGAGGGCAATCCAAGGGCCTGGAGTGCTCCAAAATACCTGTGGAGGCTCCTGAGATGGCAGAAAACACAAAGGGAAAGAAAGGAAGTGCTGGCACAAGCGGCATTTGTTTATTTGCAGCGAGTCAAGCCCTGGAACAGGATGTCCAGGGGGGATCTGGTGGCTCCATGCTGGGAGATCACCAAAGCCTGGCTGGACACCCCAGGCTGTGCCCGAGTGTGGCATTTCCCATTTTGGGAGGGTGGGCTACCTGTCCCTGCGCCGGTGCCGGCTCCTCCCTGAGGAGCCCGGGATGTCCTGCTGGGACCTTGGAGCTCGTCCCCGCTCAGCATTCCACCTCCTCCAGTGTCTCTGCCTTCTGGAGCGGCTGTGGGGCACCGTTTCCTCGGAGCTTGTCTGGCTGTCCTGGCCTCTCCTGTGGGATCTGCCCTGGGTTCGGCTCCTTGTCCTGTGCTGGTGCCCGGAGGAATCAGAGTCTTCCCACTGGTGTCTCTCGCTCCTCCCTGAGGGGACATTGTGTTGGGGCATGGGAGTGTGTCTGTCATCAGCATTCCAGCTCCTCCGGCGCCTCTGCCTTGCGGAGTGGTCGTGGGAGCCTGTCCGGGTGTCCTGGTCTCTCCTGGAGGATGTGCCCTGTCTCCTTTCCCGGCTGTGGGAACACTCCCTGCCCCTGCTCCACCTGCGGTGGCCCCGCGACCGTTCCTGCTGGCTCCACGATCTGCGGGAGCTGCACCGGGACTGACTTCCCCGTGAGGAGGCCGGGATGTCCCACTCAAACCTTGGAGCTCGTCCCTCTCCACGTGTGTCCTCCCAAGCCCTTCTCTGCTGCCACCACCTCCTCCTCGGGGAGTCGCTGCCTTGGCTGTGCCGAGACTGCCAGCGGCCATCGCGAGGCCACCGCGTGGATCTCCTTTGCCTCCTCTGCCAGGGCCTGCCGCGTCCGAAGTGTCCGGAGCAGCTCCATGGCTGCCATGTGGAGTGACCGCGCCATCTCCGCTTGCTGCTGTACACCCGGTCCTGCACCTCGTGGTACAGGGCCACGTGCTGGGGGTAGGGGTGCCGGGTGGGCCGCTGGCACCGCGGGCACACGGCCTCGCCCAGGCTCCAGTCCCACAGGCACAGCTGGCAGAAGCAGTGCTGGCACGAGCTGGAGCACGCGGTGCTGATGTCCCGGCACTCCGGGCACACGGGATCCTCCCGGTTGTTGTCCTGCGGCGCGGCCGGGGCGGCCTGCCTGGTGTTGGCAGCAGAGGTGCCCGGCTCTGGAGTGTCCTCCCTCGATGACATCTGGCCCTGCAAGAGGCACAAAGCCTGTCTGCAGGAACCTCTCCCCAAAAACCCCACAGCTCCTCGTCCCTCCGGGGCTGTCCCACACCTCAGCAGCGGGGCTGTGGTGGGGCTGGAACAGCGGTGTTTTCATCCCACAGGTCTCACCATGGGATTGCGGCTCTGTGCCCCTGTCCTGCTTCTGTGACGAGGCCCATGTCCTGTGGCTGCTGTGCCGTCACTGATGGTGATGTCACAAAGGGCCACTGTTGAGGCGTGGGACGCCCCGAAGGAATGAGGTGCTGTGCATGGGTTAGGGACAGGTGTCAGCAGATAAATTTTGTGTCTTGCAGGGCAAGAAGGCGTCACAGGAGGGGAACCCAGAGGGGATCCTCAGGGGGAGGCCACAGGAGGTGCCCAAGGTGGCACCACGATGGCCACAGGTGGCCTCGGCACACCCAGGGCTACCACTCATCAGGAACTGGAGGGTTAGGACGAGGGGAATGGCTCCAAGCTGGAAAAGGGGAAATTTAGGTGGAATGCTGGGAAGAAACTCTTCTCTGTGAGGGAGGGGAGGCCCTGGCACAGGGTGCCCAAGAAGCTGTGGCTGCCTCAGCCCTGGAAGTGTTCCAGGCCGGGTTGGACAGGGCTTGGAGCAACCTGGGATCATGGAACTGGATGACCTTTAAGGTCCCTTTGAGCCAAACCATTCCAGGATTCTCGTCAAGAAGAGGGAGGTGGCAGTGGAGCAGGGCTTGGAACAACACCGACAATGCCTTCAGTCTGCAGCCTGAGAGCTGAGGCTCTGCTTGGCTGAGGCTCCGTGGGGACGGACCAGGAATCTTCCAGTGTATTGCACTACCTCTCTGAAACAGTTCATTTTGCTGGATGTGTGGCTATCAAGTTTGCTCCATGATCTCAGGTTTGTTGCTATTGTTGATAAAGGTAAGTTAAGTAATCTTCAGCCACGAGGACACAAATCCTATCAGAATAAAGGAATAAGGGATGAAAAATCCCATCTCCTGTGCATGGCAATAATCGGATAGGCTTTCTTCTACAGTGCTCCCGTTTTAGAGCAGTGGGGGGAAAGGGAGGTATCTTAGATCAGTAAGAAGACAAGAATTTCCCAAGGAGCTGTGCCTTGAGCTGAGACGGATGCATTTTTGGGGACAACAAAAACAAGTATGTTTTTGGGAACGCGCTGTAGCTGGGCTCGCACCACCCCGCGCTGGCACAGCCTTCCCGGGGAGGTGGTGGAGTGCCATCCCTGGAAGGATCCAACGCGTGCATGTGGATCTGTAAGTGGCACTTGGGGACGCGGTCAGTGGTGACCTTGCCGGACAGCAGGACGCCCGTGCACTTTTCCCTAAGGGCTCGGTGCCCGCGCACGGCCCCACGGGACTTGTAGTTTTCCTCCAGTTTCTCCCCGCTCGCAGCCGCCGCTAAAGAACTACACCACCCGGCATGCCCAGCATCGCGCTGCGCACCCTGGTCGTGCCCTTCCACTGGGGCCGCGCGGTGCATCGCGGTGCTTGTAGTCCAACCTTCCCGCGCGGTGCGTGGCGCGGCGGCCTGTGGGGACTACACTTCCCAGCGACCGCGGCGCCGGGAGCGGAACCGGGAAGCGCGAAGATGGCGGTGGATAAGGAGCTGTTGGAGCGGGACCTCTACGGGCTGCTGGGGATAGGGGAGAAGGCGTCCGAGAAGGAGGTGAGGGGCTCGGGCGGCTCGGGACGGGCTCCTATTGTCCCCTCCCTCCCTCCCTGTCCCGCTGTCCTCGGGAGCGGCGTGTTCCCGGCGCGGCGCGTGCTGCTCCCCAGTGCTGAGCTGAGGGGCTGCTCCCAGCGCTGCTGAGGGACCGGAGCTGTCAAACCTCGGGCAAAGCCCGGTTTTACTGATTTTGGCGTTGTCCCGTCCCGGTTTTACTGGGATTGGCGTCGTTCCCTCAATTCACCCCTGTCCCTTCTCAATCCTGCGGGGCAAGACCCGCCTTTGGAGGAGGAGATGGCTTGGAGAGAACTGCAGGGTTGAGCTGGGACACTGTTCCTCTCGTTCCTTTGTGTGCTTCCAGAAGGCAAATTTCCGCCTTTATCAAAACATCCGGTTGTTAAGAAGTTTGTCCGAGTGCCCAAAAGCCACGTGGTTCATTTTGTAGGATTGGAATTACGCGTTCCCGGTTTTCAATTGAATTTTTTTGGGTAGTCGGTGCTAAACATAAGAAGGAAGCTCGGAGAGAGCTGCAGAGGGGCTTTGGACAAGGGCTTGGAAAAACAGGACAAGGGGGAACGGCTTCCCACTGCCAGAGAGCAGGGTTAGGTGGGACATTGGGAAGGAATTCTTTGCTGAGAGGGGATGTTGGAGGATGGAGCCCGGGGAGGATACGACTGTCCCTCAGCTGGACTCTAACGCAGGAGGTGGGATCATCTGCAGGGCTTTTCCTGCACATTCCCACTCCCGGCAGCTTTGTCCACCAGGTGGGGCCGGGACACAACTTTTTCCACTTGTTTTAGCAGGGAATTGGTTGGGAGTGGGACAGAGCGGCTTCCTTTTTTCCTTTCCCCCTTTTTCTTTCCTTTCCACTTCTTTTTCCGTTTCCCCATTTTTTTGTTTCCCTTCCCTCTTTTTTTTTTTTAATTCTTTCCCCCTTTTTGTTCCCCTTCCCCCTTTTTTTCCTCCCCCCCTTTTTTCCTTTCCCATTTTTGCTTCCCTTTCCCTCTTTTTGGCTCTCTCTCTGTTTTTTTTCCCTTCCCCATTTTTTTATCCTCTCCCCCTTTTTTTTTTCCCCCCTCTCTTATTCTTTTTCCTTTCCTTCCCCCTCTTTGGTTTCCTTTGCCCTTATTTTTTTTCCTCTTCCCTTTTTTTATCATCTCCCCTTTTTTCCCTTCTCTCCCTTTTTCTTTCCCCTCTCCCCTTTTTTTCCCTCTCCCATTTTTTTACCTGAGGTTTCCCTGCTCCAACACAAGACACCTGGAACTAAAAACAGCTTTTAATAGCTCCAACTCCCTCCAGACACGGGGCCTGGCGGGTTACCCTTGAACTTGGTTTTCCAAGTTGCCTTTTTGGGCAGAGACAAACCAGTTCCCCCCAGTAACTCCCAGTGTGGCCCCGCAGGTGAAGACAGCGTTCCGGCAGAAGGCCCTGACCTGCCACCCGGACAAGAACCCGGACAACCCTCGGGCGGGTGAGATGGAGCAGCTCTTCCTGGCAGTTTTCACTTCTGCAGGCCCCTGGAAGTGGCTCTGCTTCCCTGGGTGCTGAGGGAGTGCCTGGGTGTCCCTGGGAATACACACAGGGCTGGGAGTTGCTCCCGTTGGTGTTAACTCTGCTTTTTCAGGCTGAACAGTCCCTGCTGGGTTTAGAAACACCAGCGTTGGGGCAGTGCTGGAATTACAGTTGCACCTCTCCAGATCTTCCCAACCTTTGACTGCTTGGACGCTGCTTTAATCCCTGTCTCTCACAATCCAAACTTCACCAGCACCCCATAAATCCTATTATCTGTGGGCAGGGCCCGTTTCTGGTAGGGGAAAAGCCCTGAGTGTTGGCTGAGCTCACCCAAACTGGGAGCAAGGCCTGGCTTCCTGGCAGGCTGCCCTGCTTTGGAGAGCAGCAGTGGTAAAAAGTAACAGCCACGAGGGAAGATCTGGGGGGTTGTACCTGCAGGAGGCTGAGGAGTGAGGGGAAGGATGTGGGGAAGCCTCCAGCTCGTCCCCATCCCCTTCCAGGAGGAGGGGCAGCAATCTTGAGGAAAAATGCCAGGTTTGGGTGTCGGGCTGAAAAGCGGGAGGCATGGAAGGGGGAATTCCAGCTGCCTGCAGCACGTGCTTGCTGTGGATGGAGCTTGTGGAGTTAGCAATTAGTTTCTTCCTTGTGTGTCAGTACTGATAATTCACCTTCATGAAAATAAGCATAATCTGCCAATGCTTATAACAGGACAAGAGGAAAGACTTCTAAAGGATAGATGGCTGTAATGCAACAACTTCCAGTCCAACATAAGTGGGACTTCCTGATGGTGTGTTTGTACACAAACAAGAGGAAGTTGAAGGAAAAGGACTGAGAGGGAGAAGGAAATTGTGAGCTCCAGCCAAATGTGGCATGAAGGAGATATTGCAACCCAAAATAAGAAAAAATAAGTTTATGTGTTCCAAGATTTCTCTTAAAATGAAACAATCCCAAGTTTTGTTTCTTTATTTGCTCTCAAGTTTGTGTAACACCTTTGAGTCGAGGTGGCCCTGGTAGAGGTTGGCTTACAAACACTTTGGAAAGGTGATTTTTCTTCCTTGGAGAGACATTCCCACAGGAACTGTCTTTCCTGGTTCTTCCCCAGGTCCCTCACCTGCTTTCCCTCATCTTGCCCTTATTTCTTCTCCTTCCCAGCGGAAATCTTCCACCAGCTCTCCCAGGCCTTGGCCGTGCTCACAGATGCAGCAGCCAGGGTAAGGATGCTCCCTTGGGAAGGGTGGGACTTTGGGCTGTTGCTGGGAACTGTATTCCTGCCTGTCCTGCTCTCTGCTCCGACAGAGACTCCATGAATACAAATCCCAGCTGTTGTTCCCAGTAATTCTCTCTCTGTGAGATCAAATCTCAGATGCCAGGTAACAGCTTGGAGAAATGTGGTGCTTGTGATTTGCTGCTCTGCCCTGAGCTTGTGCCTTTAATAATGTGCTGGACTGGGGCATATCCCGTTTGATAACACCAGTGATAGCCATCCCTGACTCAGGGACCCCCAGTTCCCATGGCAACGGTGTATCTGCCATTCCCCTCGAGTCAGGGGCTGGCACATGAGTAATACCTGGATGCAATTCCTGAGGCTCCAAGCTGGGACACAGGAGAGCTTGGATCCTTCTGGAGCTGTGAGGAAGTGGCTGAGAACCCACTGCCCAAGGCCTGAAAGAACCTGGAAATGTCCCTGGGAAGAATAAAAACAAACCAGAAATGAGCAAGGAACTCTCTCCAGATAAGCTCAGGAGGGAACAAAGTGCTGATTCCGGGTGGTGAGAGCTAAAAACATCAACTGGCTCCTCTTTTCAAGTGCTGGCAGAGCTCGTAGCCCAAGAAGCAGCAGATGCTTCACCCCTGCTGGCAGGGTTTCAATCCCTGATGTCGTTGTATTCCCTGCTTTCCAGTTTCTCTCCCGGTTTCCGTAGTTCCCCACTGTTGTGCTGGTTCCTTGGCAGGCAGCCTATGACAGGGTGAGGAGGGCGAAGAAGGAGGCTGCAGCAAGGACACAGAAGCTCGATGAGAAGAGGAAGAAAGTAAAGCTTGGTAAGAAAATCAAACCCTTACGTTCTCCTGAAGTCTCCCTTAGCTGGGTGTTTGCATTTCTCTGTGACAGGAATTCCCCAGGGATCGGTCCATCCATGTGGGATGACCCTGGTTTCTTCGTGCCCAGTGCAGTGCAGGAGCCACCTGGAATCTCCTCCCACAGCCATAGCTGGGGTGGTCCTGCTCTGGGAAGGAGGGAATTAGGTCCTGCTCTGGGAATTAGGGGCTTTGAGGACTGCTAAGACTCCTTTGGTGTGTGGGGGCAGAGGAGAGGCAACAGAGCTAGCAGGATATTGGTGTAGCTGTAGCCAAGTTTGTGATCTTTCCATCTCCCTCTGGTCTGCAGGGGAAATTCAGATTCTCTTGGGATTGTTTTAATTCTGTTTCTTTCTCTGCAGATCTTGAAGCCAGAGAACGGGAAGCCCAGTGCCAGGAGAACGAAGAGGAGGAGGTCAGGATAACGAGATCATTAGAAGAAGAGGTAAGGATAAATTCTTAGTTCTCTCTGCTATTTTTGAGAAGAATTGCTGGAAGTATTTCCATTCAGGATGAAATCCATGAGATGAGGTGCAGCGAATCTCTGGATAGCAGTCCTTCAACCTTTGGGATTAAAAGGCTCTGTGAATCAGAGAATCCTGGAACGGTTTGAGTTGGAAGGGACCTTAAAGCCCATCCGGTTCCACTCCCTGCCATGCTCAGGGCCACCTTCCCCAGAGCAGGCTGCTCCTTTTGGAGCTGTCCCAGCGGAGCTGGCTGGAGGGGTGTCCCAGGAGATGGGAGTGAGGCCCAAGCTGTCCTTGGAAGTGTCCAGCTGGCGTTCCAGCCCTGGGTCTGTGCCTCAGGTGTCCGTGCCATGTTCCCTGTGCCGCAGATAATCCGCCTGCGTGAGGAGGGCTCCCGGCAGCTGGAGGAGCAGCAGAGGCTCGTCAGGGAGCAGATCCGCCTGGAAAGGGAGCAGCGCAGCCGGGGTGAGCACGGGGGAGCCCGGAGCCCTCACCTGCAGGGGGCACTGGGCTCTCTGGCAGCCGTCTACACTCTGCTTTTCCAGTTATCCCAGCACAACCCTCTTGCAGGGAAAAATGCCTCAGAACAGGTCTCCTACTTGTATTTTTGCTGACCCGTTCCTAGCAGCAAGTCTGGGCTTTCTAGAGGGGAAAAGTGCTGCCATGGAATATTCAGTTTGTGCTGCAGTTCCTGTTGCACAAGGTTTTTGGGGCTGGAATGGTCCAGTAGAAATCCCAAAGTGTTTCCTGACATCAGATGTATGTTCTCAGAGAAAATGTTGTGCTAAATGCTGAGAGATTTTCACCCATGTCCTCTCCATCTTTTTTTTTGTTGGCTTTCTCTCTCTTTAGGCAAGCAGGAAAGAAATGCAGCAGAAAGCAAAGTAACTCCTAAGCTCAAGGTAAGACATCCTCAGAAAGCTCGGTTTTGGTGAAAACTGGTAGAATGTGGTGGATAACAGCAGGAACACTTCAACCCTGCTGAGCTGGCACTTCCTTCTTAACACTGGAGGTTAAATTCCCCCATGGAATGTGCATCATCAGGTGAACAGCTCCTGTCCTTGCTGTTAGAATTCCTCCCTCCCTCACCTTTTCTTTGTCTGCTCCAGATTTCTGAGCCTAGGATTGAGTTGTCTGTGCTTCAAGCACAGGGGAAACATCTGCTAATTACCCTGGCAGAGCCATTAGCATCCTTTCAAGTGCGATCTTTTTTTATCCCAGCGAGCAGCAGCGTTTCTCCCTGTTCCCCAAACAGTTTGTTCCCTGTGCTCACTCCCAAGCTGAGATCACTGTCTTGGCAGGCCCGGGAGTGTGGCTGTAAATAGCAGACGTGGGGAATGTGCAGGGGGGTGGCAGCTGCTTGAGCAGGCAGCGCATCCGAACGGGAAAGATGAATTCCTGCCCTTTGTTTCCCAGCTCAGGTGGAAATGCAGGAAGGAAGATGAGACGGGAGGAGGATACTCCAAAGATGTGCTGTTGCAGATCCTGCAGAAGGTCCTGTCTGGCGCTCTTCCCTGTTTATCACTGGGTCTTCCCCTGCTCTCAGTGCTGTAAGGAGAGTGAATTCTGGGAAGCTGCATATCACAGAATCATGGAATGGTTTGGGTTGCAAGTGACCTTAAAAATGATTCAGCTCCACCCTTTGCCATGGGAAGGGACCCCATCCACTATCCCAGGTTGCTCCAAGCCCCATCCAGCCTGGCCTTGGACACTGCCAGGGATGGGGCAGCCCCATCTTCTCTGGGCACCCTGTGCTGGGGTCTCAGCACCTGCACAGGGAAGGATTTTATCTTAACAATCTCATCTGAACAGATAATCTGATCTAAATATCCAGTTTGAAGCCATTCCCTGTGTCCTGTCCCTCCACTCCCTTGTAAGCTATAAGCTGGAGTGGCTCACTTTTTTTTTCATCTTTCTCATGCAGTTTTCAGAGCTCATCAGCATGATCGTGGAGTCAGTTAAGGTTGGAAAAGATCTCTTAAAGCATCAAATCCAACCTTTGAACCAAGTTGGATCCTTTGATCCGTGAGCTGGGAGCTGTTTCCCAGCTTACAGCTCTGCCTGGCTCCCAGCAGGGACTCCTGCTGAAGCAGAGCAGCAGCAGGCTCTTCCCCCTGGATGCTCCCTGCCCACTTAGTCTGGCTCCGTGGCTGTGGTGCACTCTTTCCTTCTCTTCAAGCACTCCACATCCCTGCTGTGGGAAGTGCAGAGACAGGCACAGACAAGCCTGTGATCTGATCAATCCCAGCCTGGCATCTTTATTTTCCCTCTAAACTCTGGCTCTGAGCTCAGCAGCCCTCTTGCACCGGGGCTTGCTGGGAGCCAAGTGTGGAGCTCCATGCCTTCCCAGATTATTTCCTGGAGGGACAGAAATGGTGGGATCAGTGGAAGCAGGACAGAAATGGTGCCAGCTCAAGCCTCATGTCTGTGAAAACACATGTTTTCTCTTGTGTTCATATGATAAATGAACTTGACGTCTCTCCTGGCTCTGTTATTAACTTCCCTTTCTTCCTTTCCTTCTTTCCACAGTATGGAGATGTGCTCAATTTGTTGATCTCCAGCAGGAAGACTGGGAGCGCAGTGGTGGAATTTGCCACGGTGAAGGCAGCTGTGAGTGTGCAGAGCCCCTGCTGGGTGTGCTGGGGGTGGCACAGGACGGGGTGACAGCCAGGACACTGCCCTGTCATTAAGGCAGTGGAGAAGGGTAATGAGAGTCTGAAGGCACAGAGGCACGAAGGGAGTGGCGCAGCTGGAGGCACAGACCCAGAGATCAGGCGCATAAACAGGTTGTGCATGGGACAGGCTGAGGGAAGAGGCGCTGCCTTAAAGATCAGGCACCGAGCACTTACTCAGCTCTCTCTGAAGGTGAAATACCTTGGAGTTGGGCTTTTGTGTTTTGGAGGTGATACCAGGCATTTGCAGTGAAAAACAACCCAAAATGTCTTGGCTCACTGTGAGAATAATTCATGTGGCCGTGGGAGCAGAAATTATCAGTTACCTTAAATTTTAGTGGTTCCATCAGCTTGGGCTGTACAAGAGTCTCTCTATTCCTTGTTTGCTGTTCTTTCACTCACATCCAAGTAATAAAACCCCCCAGAACTGTGTGTGACCTGTTTATCAAAACTATTGGCAGGGGTGTGGACTGTAAAGGTGCTTCCCATGTAGTGAAATCTGAGAGTCACGGAATGCTTTGGGTTGGAAGGATCCTTAAATTCTTATGGAATGGAATCAGAGGATGGTTTGGGTTTGAAGGGCCCTTGAAAGATCGTCCAATTCAAGCCCCCTGGGACACCTCTCACTATCCCAGGTTGCTCCAAGCCCCGTCCAACCTGGCCTGCAGCACTTCCAGGGATTGGTCTTGTTTGTTCCCTACTTGGCCTTGAGGCCAGCCTGAGATGGGAGCACAATTCTTAGTGACCTGTGAGGGAGCAGGGTCTGGAATTCGGGTGGTGATGGAAGGATGTTTTCCCTGCCAGGAGATGGCTGTGAAGAATGAGGTTGGCCTGCTAAATAACCCCCTGAAGATTTCCTGGCTGGAAGGCCAGCCCCGGAGCCACCCCAGCACCGTCCTCCCTGACAGCATCAGCCAGCCCAGGACCTCCCAGGTAAGGACAGTGGGCTGTGGGATGCAAATCTGGTGCTGTAACAACCCAAATCTCAGTGTGCTCTGTAGCTGTGGTCACATAGAAGCTCTTGGTGCCAGGCCTGGCTTCCCCAGCAGCCTTTCTGTGCTGGATCAGTGGCTTTCTAAAGGACCTTTTGCCTGGGCAGCAGCACACTGGGAGCTGGAGCTATTTGGATGACTGGATCTTCACACATTCCCTTTGTCCCAAGTGAAGAGCAAGGGTGTTCCTTGCTCAGCCCAAAGCCTCCAGTGCCACTCTGATGGGATTTTTTAAAATGTGTTGACTGTTGGAATCCTCTGGGTGAGAGCTGCTGAGAAGTTCTTTTAGGGAGCCTTGGTTACTCACTGCATTCACAGGAGGAGGAGATTTCAGTGCTGGAAGCAAACCTCTGTTCTTAGGGTCTGCAGGAGGGAGGAGAAAGCAATATGAAACTGAGTGCCCTTTTGTGTGTTCACTCCCTAAATATTTGAAGCTTCTGAGATTGTTCAGTGCATTCACTCTCTTGATGTTTTATTAAGCACTTTATTTATATTATTTGTAATTGTACATCAGAATGCGTGGTTGTTATCCTGTCCATGCAGGACCAGGGAGAGTCCTGCAGCCACAGGAGATTCACCAGAGGGTTAGGAGGGAAACTGAGGCAAAAAGCAGACTCCAAACCAGGTTATTAGTGAATTGCTCACTAGCAGAGAGTGAGAGCTGGCCCGTTCCTGCCGAAGGGGGCTGCTGGTGTGGTCGGAGCTCGGTAGTGGATTCCAGCCTGCGTGGGTTCAGATCCCCGAGTGTGTCCTGGCCTGTTCCCATGCCCAAAGCTTGTTGGTGTGGAAGTGCAGCGTCTGCCTGCAGTGCAGGATTAGTGTGGTGGGGCAGCAGGGAGAGCAGGAAAGCAGCACAGGGTGCTGGTGACTCAGCTCTGCCCTGCACAGCCTCCTCAATCCCACCTGGCTCTGGGCATGGCGAGGAGCTGCTGCCAGGGACCTGCATCCTTCCCAGGAGTCGCACTGCTGGTGCTTGGCTGTCCTTTCTGCTGCTCTTACCTGTGAGAAGCTGTGATTGCACTGCAGCCTTGGATCTCCAAGCTGCTCTCCTTCCTGTTTGTCCTTGTTCCTACTCCAGACCCTCTCCAAATCCTCCTGCTGCATCCAGTAGGATGCTTCTAAAACCTGTAATGTGTTAACAGCTCCCCTTGGCCAATCTGCTTCCAGCTGACTTAACTTGTGCTCTCCAGTTGAAGACTGTGCAGAGTGAGCTCCCAGATCCCTTTTCCCCCTGCCTCTTCCTTTCACACCCAGCCTGGCTTCCCAGCCACCAGGCTCCACGTTCCTGCTTCCAGGCTGCACTTACCTCATTCTGATTTAAGCTGCTCTTGCTTCCTATTTGCTTCTCCCCTCTGTTTTTGTCTGAATCCACCCCCGTTCTCTTCCCACTCTGTGCAAAAGCAGCTCCTTCCCTGCTCTGCTCCAGGAAACAGCCCAAACCTGCAGTGTTCTCATGGCAACATGCTCCCTACTCATCCTCTGCTCCTTGTCTGGGACAGGCAGCCCAAAAATCTGCCGGTGAAGGACAGCCAGACCCCAGCCAGAGGGGTTTGGAAGCAGCTCCCAGGTGGAAGCTGTGCTGTGAGGAGGCTGCTCTGCTTCCACAGCCTTGTTGTCTCCTGCAGCAACAGGTGCACGTTGTCCAGCAGTTCCTGGAGAGCTGCTGGAGCCAAGCAGGCTCCAGTTGCCCTTGGAATTCAAGAGCTGTGGCTTGGCCAGTGTTACTCCAGGCTATTGAGAGCAGTGGCTGTGTGATGGTTCAAAGCACACACAGCGGCTGTGGAGAGCTTGTTTTGCCACTCCAGCAGCGTGGAACACTCGATTTTGGGAATGTTTTCCCTGCTCCTGCAGTGGCATTTCCCTGCCAGTGCTCCTCAGCCATTCAGTCCTGAGAAGAGCCTCCTGCCTGGCACTCTTGCACCTTTTCTAAGCTCCTTTGAGGTTTCAGAGGGTTTATTTCCTGTTATCTGATTTTGGGAGGTGAATCTTGCAGGGTAAGAGGCAGCTGTGCTTTCCCTGGAATATCCCTGCAGGTTGCTTTGGCCGCTTCCAAAGCTCCTGGTTATCTGGGGGCGTGGAGGTTTTATTATTGTTATTTTTTAAAAGAGCCATAATAGTCAAAAAGGTAAGAACTGGTAGTTTCTTTCAGCAGTTTGTCCTGATGCTGCCCAGAATGTTCTCAGCCTGGCAAAGCCCTTCCCACTGCCCAGCTCAGGGTGGGGCACTGTTCCTGTCTTGTCCCGAGCTGTGTGAGCTCTCCTCAGGTCCCAGCAGCTCTGTCCTTCCCCCAGCCCAGAGAAGCAGAGCCATACTGGTTCCCCTCCCCTCATAAAACCCTGCAGTGCCAGGGAGGATGGGTCTGGGCTGCTCCAGATACCCTGTGCTCCTGGTGCCTGGGGTTTCTGTGGCTTGCTCCCAAAGAAATGAGGCAACCAGACACTTCCAGTCACAGATACATTTATTCTTCCATGTCTGTACAGCTGGGAGCTCAGTGCATGCGTGAGGCAGCAGTGTCAGAGACATCTCTTCTCCTGCCAGGAGGGTAAATCCACTGCTGGTGCTGTATCAGGAGCCTACATGGATGCTTACCTGTTTCCAGGCTGGGAGTGCCACCTGCACTGGAGTTAGGGGAGAAGAAACCCACAAGGAGGCAGAGAAAAAACGGAGGAGCAGCTTTGAGCTTTCACATCCAAACACGGTGGGAGGAGAAGCCCCAGTTCCCGTCCCTCAGCCCTCAAAGCTTTGCCTTTGGGGTGCAGTGCTGCTGCCTCCTTGCAGGCTGCCTGCTGCTCCACAAGTGATCCGTGCCAAATCCCTGTGTGTCCCTGCCCCCCAGTGTTACATCCCCAAAGTAAGTCTTTCCCAAAAAATGCCAGTCTTCCCCGAGGAGGGGACGTGCAGTTCAGTGCGGGAAATTCCTGGGGTGGAGAGTGGAAAGTTGCCCAGGAGACAGCAGACAGTGCTCTCACCTGAGCACGTAGCCCATGAGCTCTGCTCCAGAGGATTCCTTGGCCAGGACAGGGATGGTCTCTGGTGGGTGAGGCGAGGACAACAAAACAGGCCACACACAACAGGCACGCTCCAGCATCCTTCCTCCCGCCGGGGTTGGAGGAAGCGGCAGCAGCAGTGAGTAACTGGGATGTGATGGACAAGGAGTACCTTCAAATGGCGTAATCCCTCGGGTTCTGTTTCCTGAGGGTCTGCAGCACATCCTCGAGCAGCGATAGCCCCAAATCCACTTTGAAGGACAGGAAGGGGTCAGCCAGGTCGGGAAGAGTGGTGCTGTTCGGGAGACCTGCCTCTGAGGGGCCGTGGTCTGTAGCCTGGTCCTTGTGCGTTGGAGAGGCTTTGTGGTACGGAGCAGCATCGGAAAAGGAGAGGTTGGAGTGGGAATCTGTGTGATCGATGATGTTGGGGCAGCTGGAACTGTCCAGGTACAGCCGGGGAGGCTTGGGAGGGGCTTGTGCCTTGGCCAGGTTCTGCTCGCTCTGACAGGACAGGTACTCAGACTTGTCCTTCAGATCCCTCAAGCATTCCCTCTTCTGGCCGTCCGTGTCCAGCGTGTGGCTGTTCTGGTTCAGGATGATGACTTGGTTGCCCAGCTTTTTGTGCCTCCTGAGGGAGAAGCGCCGGAAGAAGGTGGTGGACTTGATGGACCCTCTGCGCCAAGTATCCATGCCGAGGGAAGGCAGCGAGGAGCAGCAGTGCTGACTCCTCACAGGCGGGAGCCGAGGGATCAGCAGCGAGCCACGCAACGGGAGCAACTTCTTCCTGCCCCGTTCCCGGAGCTGCGAGGAACACGGGGAGGCTGGTAGTGCAGGAAATGCAAACTCCACGCCGTGGCAAGGAGCACTTGGCTCAGCTTGGATCTCAGGGAGTCTCCTCCTGGAGCGGAGAGGAGCGGCGGCGTGCGAGCGAGCTCGTTAAACGCGTGCTGCGGCTCCGGGCTGGTGGGGAACAGCAGAGGCACAGTCACCATGAGAACAGATCTAATCTGGCATCTAGAACAGAAGGGCACTCGGGTGCCATGGTAACCGGGCACCTTCTGTGGAGGGGCACCGCCGGAAAAGCGCCGTGGGTGGCTGGGAACGAGACGGTGACTCAGTGCCACCGAAGGAACCCAGGGAATACGGGCGAAGGGGGATGTAAAAAGCCACAACGCGGGAGGCAGCGTTGGGAGAATGGAGTGCCAAGGAGACTTACGCCCTGTTGGAGCAGCCCAGAGTCCAGGAGCAGAGAGGTGAAGCTGCCGGAGCACTCGCAGAACTGGGCTGGCCACGCTCACCAGGATGAAGCAGCAAGTCCAGGGAGAACTCAGCCAGGAGTCCAGGAATTCAGCCAGGTTGGACCCAGGATGCCAAAGCTCCCCAGCGCAGCCGCCGCCGTCCCTTCATGTGCCACCCGTAGCTGCTTCCCAGGCTGCAGCTCCCTGCGTGGATGTGTTTGTTTTGAGCCAAGCCCTTGCTGAGTCAGCCACGTCAGAAACTGGGTTTCACTCGATTGGTAATTGCCAGGATTGCAGGAAGTAGGTGTGTGGAGTGGCGAAGCCTCAGCCCACGCTCACGCACCCGGGAGCACGTGCTGGGAGCCCACCTGGATCAGGCTGCTCTCCCTCCTGCCGCTCCGAGGGCTCCTCATGTCAGCAGAGCTCCCAAACCAGGCTGCAAATAATCTCCTGTCTGTTTTAAATTTCAATCCCAGTGTGAGGTGGGGCTTCAGGTTTGTGTGGGTGATTCATCTGCATGAGTCTCACGCAGCCTCTTCCATCCAGCCCAGCAAATTCCTGAGGCTGGTGGATGGGACTTGGAAAGATCCCGGCTGAGGGCTGATGCCATCGGTGCTTTCTCAGAGACTGCTGCTGCCAGTACCCAAAGGTCATTTCGCTCAGGTGGCTCCTAAGACACCAATTAGACTCTTAATTTCCCACTTGATGTTCTGTTATCTGTTGTGGGCTTTCATTGTGTCCTCGCAGCCGGAGGAGCCACTTTGCTGGCATGGGATAAGGAATTGCACTCATCCATGTTTCCATGTGGAGACTTAGTAGCTGTGCTATTGCCTTCGTGTCCCTTCTGCTTCCTAAGAAATCCTTAAATACCTGGAGAAGCTGTGGCTGCCCAATCCCTGGAAGTGTTCAAAGCCAGGTGGGAGCAGCCTGGGCACGAGGTTGGAACCAGATGATGTTTAAGGTCCCTTCCCACCCAAACCATTGTGGGTGTGGGATTCCGTGATTCTCCGCGATCACCACTTAACCCGCTTCCTAGAAAAATGAACATGAAGGGGTTTTTTCCATTCACCTTCTCTCAAGACGTTTTTATTTCCACCTGAACTGTCAAGGAACGAGCTGGATGTTTCCAAGCCTTGCAGTGCTTTCATACATCCAAAATAGCGCGGCCACCTACCAGTGTGGAATGGCTTTGGAAGCAGTTCCAAAGCACCAGAGCAGCTGTCATCTGCTGCCCACGTTCATTAGGCAGAGTCTGCAATCGACTGCCTTGACGTGACAGTTGCTGCCACACACAGCAGCAAGGCTCCAGGAGCTTTGGAAAACTGTTCCATTCCTGTGTCAGGTTTGGGAACATCCCTGGTGGTTTTCTTTCTGCAGCCGCTTAGAATCACGGAATTGTGCCTGTTGGAAAAGACCTCCAAGGTCATTGATAGCAGCTATTGGAATCATGGAATGGTTTGGGTGGGAAGGGACCTTAAAGCCCATCCAGTCCCACCCCCTGCCACTATCCCTCCAAGCCCCATCCAGCCTGGCCTGGAACACTTCCAGGGATCCAGGGGCAGCCACAGCTTCTGTGGGCACCCTGTGCCAGGGCCTCAGCACCATCAGACTTAGTCACTTCCATGACTAATCCACGAAGGTTTGATTTTTTATGGCATTAGCCTTTATAACAGGTGAAGTGTATGCTGGACTTCGAGCACCAGCGTTGTAGGTGCAGGGTGAGCTTGTCATCCCAAATAATGCCCCATCCAGCCTCATGGAATGCTGGCTCCGTGTCTGTCCCTCTTTCCTCACCAACCACATTTACCGCTGGTTATTTTTAATCATCATTTTAATAACAATTCCTGGTTATTCCCCATAGCCAGGCAGCTTTCACCCACCTCACCCAATTTCTGTGGGATCAAATTGCTTCCTGCCCAGAACACCGGTGTTGTGAGGGGGATTTGGGGAGGGTCTGGGAGTCTGTGCTGTCCTGATGGGTTGTGTGTGTTTCCTGCTCCTTCCCAGGCGTCGGTGGTGTCCGAGCGGGACTACGAGAGCCTGGTGATGATGAGGATGCGCCAGGCAGCTGAGAGGCAGCAGCTCATCGAGCAGCTCCAGCGGGAAGACGAGGAGGAAAAGTCCCACACTTAGCGTGAGAGTATGGATTCTCCCCACCCCTCCGTCCCCCCAGAGCTGGTTCTTAATTTAAGTCAATAAACCTCCTTTTTTTTAAAGGTGGTGTGGGAATAAAAACTCCCAGGGAATGCAGCCCTTATCCCTTTCCAGGTTTGGGGAAGGAGTGGCTGCCTGAGCTTCACAGAGTGCAGGTGTTACCCTGCCAGTGTGTGCCCAGAGCAGCTGCCCCATCCTGTGGGACAGGGTGTGAGAGGTGCCATCAGAACACCAAACCTTGGAGCTTTTAGTCCCTGAAAGCTTGGATCCAGAGGGCTTTGGCCACAGCTTTAAGCAACCCACAGGAGGACGCTGGTCTCTGCGCAGCAATGTTTTATTGGTGTTACCCCCACAGCAGGATCCATACACAGCTGCAGACATTCCAGCAGTGTTGGGATTAGAGCCTGCGCCTGGAATAGTCACACAACCTTTCTGTGTTACTTTGGGAACCCCGTGTTAGGCTTGGAGGGCAGTCTAGGTCAGGAAGTCTGGTGGTGCTGCTGAGATGGGAACAGGCCTTGCTGCCAAGGGAAGAGATTCTCGGAGCACTGGGGGTAGGTTTAGTGGTTCCCCCTTGGATTTCAGGGATGAGATGGGATGGTGTCCGTGCTTGGCACGGAGCTCTCCAGGGCAGCCTGAGGAGGAGGCAGACAGGTCTTACTGAGCTTCCTCCAGGGCATGCTGAATACATGATTAAAATGTAAAAAGCTGGAGTTTGCCAGACTGCCATCCTGCTGAAGGCAGAGCTGGAGCCATCTGTTCCCTCTGCCTGATTCTGGGCATACCTTCCTCCCCCTGCTCTTGGGAAATGACAGGGATGGCAAAATTCCACTGGGTCCAGCTCTGCCTCCACACACCCTTCCTCCCCCTGCCCGAGTGCCTGGAGTTTGGGACAGGAGGGAAATAAGGGGGAAAAATTTGCTGCCAGTCCTAGAAGACGATCTCCAGCAGGATGTCATCTGTGTGGAACGCCGGATTCTCCCTGGCTATTCCCTGTGGAGGCACCAGACCAGGGTCTGGCCCACGCCGGTCATGCTGACCACGCGGTAGCCGAGGCTCTCCAGCTTGTCCAGGACCACGCGCGGAGCATCGTTCACGTAGTACTCACAGCTGCACCCAGGAAAGACGGGAATAAGGTGAGCTGGGGGGGACAGAGACGGGGATTTCCTGGTGGAAGTGAGCCTGCCTCGCTCCTGACCCCTGTAGGACCAGCGGCCACACCTGGCACGGGCTGGGCGAGTGTGACGCAGGGCCTTGGTTAACCCCAGGGGAAGGCACAGCCCACGGTGCCAAACCACGGGAATCCTGTCCGGGAGGGAAGGATCAGGCTGAATGGGAATGTGGCTCAGGGCCGGTGTCCAGAGCCACGTGCTGCTCGGTAACTGGGCTGGCACTGTGGCGGAGGGCTCACAGGTAAACACAGGCGAGCACGTTTTTAACACACCTGGGAATTCGTGGAGGAGGAGAGGAATGATTCAGGTGTATCTAAGGAAGGAAATCCCAGCGTTCTGCCTATGTCAGAGCACGTCTGTGAGCTGGGTGGGTTTGAGAGTCTGTTGGAATTTGGGGATTGGAAGAAGGTGCTGCTTTCAGCCAGGTGGGAAACCTTTGGAAAGCCAGTAGTCATCCATCCTGCATGGAGGTGCCAGGTGAGGTGAGCCCAGGCTACTCTGCTCTGGCAGTGCCTGGGAACTGATACTGGATCCTTGTCCAGCTCTGATTCCCAGTTGGTTTGTGCTGGCTCTGTGCTTGGAGCAGAAGCTGTCCCACATTGCTACCCCTTGATCCCACAAGTTCGAGCGCTGTGATGCTGCTCCCCCGTGAGGGGACCAGACACAAACTGGGCTGAATTGGGTGGGGATAGCCGAGCTGAGCTGGCCAGTGGGACCTTTGGCACTGGATGTGCCAGCCTTTCCTTTGACTTTTGGGACAAAGCCAAGAGCAGCTCAGCTGTAGCTGACTCGCAGTGCCGGATAAGCGGATAATGACAGGCTGCAGGATCCCTGGGGATCCTGTTTGGGCACCTGAACAAAGCCTCTCCTGCTTTTCCTACTAATAATGATAAAAAAGGATCCAAAAGCCTTTCCAAAGCTGCTCCTGCTTGGATTTCGGAGCCGTGCTGGGGCTGGGAGTGCTTTAAAGCACAAAATAACCCTGAGATGTGAGAGATTTTCCAGTTTCTCAAGACAGACTGTACTTGGCTGTAATTATAGATGTGGTGTAAAGATAATGTGCATTATTATAAGTGTCTTTGAAGTCTGTGCTTTCTCCAGGAGGGTTGCCACATACCCTTCAGATTCGCAGGGGGAGCTGGTAAATATTATTCCCATTATTCAGAGGAAGTAGCAGAGGCAGGGATTTGTAGGAACCTAAAAAACGGAGTGACTGAGCTAAAAGCAGGAGGGAAGAGTTCCCAGGGCTTTATCACAGCTGGGAGTTGAGGGAAATGAAGACTGCACCCTGTGGGTATCGGATACGCTGCCGTCTCCGTGTGCATCCAGTCAGGATGGAGGGGCTGGGATACCTGCAAAGCCTTTTCTCCCAGGTAAACACCAGCAGGGAAAAGAGGAGTCGTGCCAGACTGGAGAGGACTTGTGCCCTGGCACAGGTTGGGTTGTGGTCCCACCAGCTCTGCCTCCAGGTGCACCAAACCCAGAGAGCCCAGAGCTGCACCCACAGGGATGGGGCAGGAGCGTCCTCGGCATACAGCAATTTTTAGGGATGGAGCAGCCAACCTCCTTGGGATCTATGCCCAGCTCTCCTTCAGCTCCCTGAGGATGGGTTTGGCTGTGCCTGGAGGAGCAGGGACATGGAATTTTAGCAGCTGTCTTAGCCCTCAGCTCCCAAATGCAAAGGAAGGCATCGGGTTGCAGTTAAGATCAAAGGATGCTGGACGTGCCCAGACAGGGATTGGCTGTCCCTTGCCACATCTGGCTGTCCCTTGCCACATCTGGCTGTCCCTTGCCACATCTGGCTGCCCCCAGGGCTCTGACCCCAACACGGAGGGCAGGGACCACATCCCTGCTCCCCACTTAATGAGGGGCCGTGTGTCTGTGCAGAGCTGCGGAACAGGATCCGTGCGCTCCCTCCTTACAGGGATTTCAGTGCTTCACCTGTACATCCCAGTTTCCCAGCAGGTCTGTGCTGCTCAGGCTTTTCCTTCAGGCTCCCTGTAAGGTCATGGTTAAAGTTTTGGGGTCCAAGGTGCTACAGGAAGGGGGTTTGCAGCATCTGTAGCCAGGCTCTGCTCATGAAGGAGTTGGGGATGGAAAATCCTGCTTGGCCACAGTGCAGATCCTGGAGCTCCCAGCCCTGGTTGGGATTCTGGAGGAGGCAGCCGGGCTTGCCCCGCTGGCACGTGGCTGTGCTCTCGGCGCTGCCAGCAGCCACATTCCAGCCGGGGACTTTGCCCACTGCCTGTTGCTCAGGCACACGCAGGGAGGACGTGCCGTGCCGCAGGGATGGGCCGCGGGGATGTGCCGTGGGGACACAGCGGAGTTCCCAGCTGTGACACAGGCCGTGCCGAGGAGCAGGTGGGGCAAGAGCAGCTCAAAACGCTCCGGGCCACAGGGAGGGGAGAAAGGTGGTGAATCCACCAGGGAGATCCCATAGGAAGCTCGTATCCCTTCTCCCAAACAAGCAGAACGTGGTGCTCCTGTTCCTTACAGCACTGTGGCTCCCCCAGCTGCTGGGGCAGGCACCACAGGGGCTTTTATCTGTCTGTGCCTTCCTTTTCCACGTGAATCCCAGGGATCCTAGCCCAAATCTCTCCGGATCCAGTTCTTTCCTGGAGCTGCTGTGTTTCTCCCCGCTCTGTCTCCCGTCCCGTTGCGTAACTCCGGGCTCGGCGCGGCAGGTGGCAGCACGACGCTGGCACTGCTGCCAATCTCTGCCCACCCACAGGCTTGGGAATAGCAGCACGGAGATGGATCAGCCTGGCAAACCCCCCCAGGAATTCGGCTGGGATGGAGAGGGGGCCCTCAATACTTACATTTTATCTCCTCATCATTAACATTTCCCACCCCACTCAGATTTTAACGCTGCAGCAGCCGAGGATCCAGCACCTGGTGTTCGTGCCAGGCTGGTGCTGAGTAGGTGGGTTTTCCCAGCTCCATGCATGGAATGAGATGGAATGTTGGGATGAGATGCCCCTGCTGTGTAATGCCTCGTCCTTCTCCTCCTCTCCTTTTCCTCCTTCTCCTACTCCACACCACGGCACATGGGACACAGCAGGAATCGAGCTGCTCCTCTCTGTCAGGTTCTTTCGCATTTGGGGGTTTGTTTTGCTTTGCCATTGGTTTTTTTCCCAGGGAAAACCAAGAAGTGGGATATCAAGTGAGGGGGAAAAGGAAAAAAAAAAAAAAATTGGGCCAAACCATGAGGAAGATGCTGGTCACATCTCTGAGTGTTTGGCCGAAGGCTGGGGTCAAACTCGGCATGGGCAGAGGGGGGGACATGGAGAAGTGTCAAATATCCACAGTTTGGGAGTACGCAGGTGGAGGGCTTGGAGTCAGGGGTGACACAGTGGGAAGCAGCTCCAACCTTGGGGCTCAGCTGCCCATGGAAAAGATTTGGGAGCTGTTGGGAAGGGCTGGCTTGGGTGAAACCTTGAGCTGCACTGGAGGATGGGATGGGATGGGATGGGATGGGATGGGATGGGATGGGATGGGATGGACAGACAGACTCTGCGTGGGAGGGACAGGACAGACAGATTGTGGGTGGGATGGGATGGGATGGGATGGGATGGGATGGGATGGGATGGGATGGGATGGGATGGGATGGGATGGGACAGAACTGTGGATGAGCATCCCGGGTGGCTCGGCACCACCAAGAAAGGCCACAGGCAGAGCAAGGCAGGGATGGCAGTGAGAGAGGGAAAGGTGAGTCAGGTGCTAGAACAGGGTCAGAGCAAGGGAAAATAAAGAACCAAGTGAAATATCGGGCAGCAATTCCTCATTAACAGGACACGTGCGAGTCCTGGGATTAACTGCACAGCTGGAAGGTGCTGTGGGGAATGCCAGGAGCGAAAATGTTCCGCATTTCTTGGGAAAATAAGGAGAGGAGGACTTACAAGTTGTTCCCCAGCGTGCTCCTCTTCGTGGCCCCCAGGATGCTCATCAGGTGGGGATCCGAGTGCTCGTCACCCACCATGGTGGGCCCAACCTCCTGTGGGACAGGCACGGAGCGGTGAGTGACCCGTGGTGCCACCCCCTGTTCCCAGCACAGCTCCAGTGAGAGCCCTGAGGGAAGGGAATTGCCATCAGCCCATCCTGGGAGGGGCCACTGCCAGGAAAGCGCTCGGTTTCCAGCCTGAGCTCGATGCCAAGTTTCAGGCTGGAAATGTTTGCTTTGCCCCTTTAGCAAAGAACAGAGTTTCCAAAGTCTCCTGGAGCCCTGCTGCTCCAGGCTGCTCCCTCCAGTGCCATAATGCAGGTGTCCCTTCCTGTACCTTATCCTTAATCTCTCAACCAACTTGTACGATCCCCAGTGCTGCTGCCAGCAGCTGCTCTGGTGCTGCAGCATCCCCACACGTTCCCATTCCCAATCCACTGCTGCTTCCTTTGGGACATCTCCAGTGGCAGCAGTAGCAGTGTCCATCACAACTCCCTCACTTTGCTCATTTGCTGGTTTCACTGTCCCCGTTTCCTGCCCCAAACTGCACCAGCAGATCCAGGCTTTGGGAGGGGGATGACTGTCAGGAAAAGGGAACCCCCAGATAAAGACATGGCTGTGGGCTCCTCCAGCATCCTGCAGGATGTGGGTGCAGGATGTGGGTGCTGCCAGTGCCGGGGGGTAACGTTTGCTTTGTGGCTTCATCTGATGGTGACAGCCAGCAATCCCATCAGTGCTCCCGGACGGTGATCCCAGCCGCTGATCCCAAACAGTGATCCCAACCACTGCCCGGCTCCTGCCAGCCCCGCTCCCTTGGCCGCGTTTTCCACGCTGGAATGGCTGTTGGGGGCCGAGGGGAACCCAGCCGCCAGGACAAGTGGAGCCCTTTGGCGTCCGTGGGATCCTGCCGCAAGTTTCCCCAGGGAGTCGGGAGGGTTTGGGGGCAGCAGAGCCGCGCTGTGGGCACCGGGAGCTCTCACGGAGTTGTGCCGGACACCCCACACCGGCCGCTGGGGCCGTGCTGGGGGTCCCCCAAACCTGCATCTCCCCAGCAGCAGCAGGGCCAGCCCATCCCGGGATCGCCGCGGGCCACCGGAGCCACCGCTGACGGGCGCACCGCGGGCTGAGCGGGTCCCACCGCTCGCCCCGGTCGGTCCCTGCCCGCCCCCCGGAATTCCCCAGCCCCGGGGGTCCCGCCGGGACTCACCAGGCGGATTTGGGTGCTAATGAGCAGGTACGGCATCTCCGCTCCGCCGCTCCCGCCGCTGCTCCCGGGGCACCGTGCCCGGGGCCGCCCCCGGTCCCGCCCCGCCGCCGCCGCCGCCCCCGGGCAGTGGCGGGGAAAAGGACTCCCAAAGGGGTCAGAGGGGCCCCGCCGGGGCTGGGGAGCGGGAGGCACCCGGGGGGCTCCGACGGATCCCTCGGGATCTCGGCTCTGCCGTCCCAACAAGGGATGGGCGGACGGTGAAGGGCTGGAAGGTGATGGAGCGGGAGGGGACAGGGGACAGAAGGTGATGAGCAGGGAAAGGATGGACCGGGAGCTGATGGACCGGGAGATGATGGACGAGAAGGTGGTGGGCAAGGAGGTGATGGACCAGGAGCTGATGGACTGAGAGACAAAGGACAGGAGATGATGAGCAGGGAAAGGATGGACCAGGAGATGAGAGGCAGGGACGTGGAGGATGGGGAGATGGAGGATGGGGAGATGATGAGCAGGGAGACAGAGGACAGGAGATGATGCTCAGGGAGGCAATGAACAAGGAGATGATGGACAGGGAGATGATGGATAGGGGAGATGAAGCAACAGGAAATTAATAGCAGGGAGATAAAGGAGCAGGAAATGACAGCAGGGAGATGAGGACTGGGAGATGATGGAGCAGGAGCCAGGGAGGTGGCGAGCCCTGGGCCCTGCAGAGCATCCCTGCTCCCACCCCACAGCCCGACCAACACTCCCCTGAAGCAGAATGTTCAGCATTACTGACTTTTTTTGGGAAAAAATCTGTTTTTCTGCTGGCTGTCGAGTTTTTATCTGGTGACACAGGGGTTTAAATCCCTTCCTAATTGGAGGAGAAGCTCATTTCCTGGGACTGGGACAGGCAGAGGTGCTGCATATCCATTACTATTAATCTGTTATTAACCCCTATTAATTGTTGTTGTTATAGTTATAATTATTATTGTTGCTAATTGTTATTATTGACATTGTCATTGACCCGTTGGTTGGGTTTGGTGAGGTGCAAGAAAAGCCAGAAGCTGACGGTCTCCTCTTCCTAAAACGCGTCCCATGAATCCCAGTGTGTCCATTTGGAGTTCTCCATGGGATACCTCACCCCACGGGTTAAACATCAGCTTGTTTTGATCATTCCCATCCCCAGGAGAGCCTCTTCCCCGAGTCCTGAAACAGCTGGAATGTTTGCTCATTGCTCTCCTGTCCCAGGGCAAACCTGTTGCCCAATGAACTGGGGGCACCGTTCACCTGGCTGGGCTGGATTTTGACAGAGTTCCCATAATCCATGACCCCTCCGGACCTCTGCTAGTCTGTGGCTACGCAGGGAACAACACGGATATGAAATCCAGACCTTTCCAGAAATTAAAGGAAAACTGGCCAGGGTTCTGGCAGCCTGCCCAGCTCTGGGTCTGACTCTAATGTGGCTCCTTCCTGGGGAAAAAAGGTAATAAGGAAAAAAGAGTAAGGAAATGAGAGCAGAGCCATACATAACATTCTAATATTGAATTTCTTCAGGAGATACCAAAATCTGGGAGGCAGCCAGAGCACTGGTGGATCTCATCCATCATCCCAAAGCAGTTTATCACCCTCCAGCTCCGAGCTGGCTGCTCCCAGCTCTCCTTGGACTGGGCTGGCTCGGAATTGCTCCCAGTAATTCACATAAAGGGAAGCAGAAGGTTCTTTGGCTCTGCCCAAACCCCCAGGAGCAGGGTTGGTTTTCCCTCTCCTGAGCGGCGCCTTTTCCTAAGGAATCCTTTGGCTCTTGCAGAAAAAGGTATTTCTAGTTTCAGTGATTCTGGGATAAAGAAGTTCTTCCTGGGGGATCCCACCAGGAATGGAACCGCCCCCCGCATTTCCTGTCGAGGGGGGAATTCCAGCCCCAGAGGCTTGGGATGATTGTTCGGCCGTTCCTGTCTCCTTTCCCTATTCCACCTAGAATCCATTATTCCCATCCCAAGAACCCGTGGCTCCCACAACCAGCCCTGTGCCCTACTCCCTCACTGCACTAACCCTGTCCTGCTCAGCTCCCTTGGGCATCCCAAATTCCCGTTCTTTGGGCACGTTTGTCCCTCTCTGCTGGAAGCTGACCACCAAATCCAGCGGGGTTTCCTCCCACACCCCGCCCCCCCCAGCTTGGGGGTGTTCTCTGCCAACCCCAAAAGGGTTCAAGGGAAGGAGCGCAGCACCAGCTCTCTCTGGAAACTCTTTCTCAGGAAAAGGGCTTGGATCCCACCTTGGGAGGATCCAAGCGGGGGAGCACCCACAGAGCGTCGGGCTCCCGAGACACCCGGCGCGTCCCCCCACACCCGGGTCAAGGTGTTGGCACCACGAGGGGACAGGGGCCGAGGCGACAGCAGGGGCGGAGCCCGCGGCCCTGGAGGGTCTTTCCCGCGGAATCCCGCGGGCTCAGCGCCTGGGGGCGGGCGGTGCCACCCGCGGAGGGTGGCACAGGCCCAGGTGCGGGTGCCTGCGGGGCCATGGCCAGCTCCGCGTCCCTTTCCGTGCCACGCCCGGCGGCCACCGCAGGCCGTGGGCGCGGGCTCGCAGCCCCGCGCGCCGATTACGTCACACGCCCGGAGACCCCCCCCCTCCCCTCTCCATTGTCGCCTCTCCGTTACGTCATCGCGGCGCGCCGCGGGCGGTGCCGCGCGCCCGGAGCGGCCATGGCGGTGCCGGTGGCGGAGCCGGCCCGGGCCGGGCCCCGGCTGGGGATAGCGCTGGGGCTGGCGGCGGGCGCCGGCATCGGCCTCGGGCTGCTCTGGGCCATGCGCCGCCGCTCCAAGGAGCCGGCGGGGCCGCCGCGCCACGGTACGAGCGGGATGGGGGGGGGGGCGGGAAAGCCGGTTTGGGATGAGGGGAATGGGGCCGGGATATGCGCGGTGGGGCTGGAGCGGGGAGGAACTTGCGCAGAGTTGACGTTGGAATTGGAATTGGGGTTGGAATAGGGGGAATGGAGCTGGAATGGAGGAAATGGAATGGGGTTGGAGTAGAGACGAATGGGGTTGGAATAGGAAGAGCAGAGGGAAATGCGATTAGAGAAGGAAGAATGGGGTTGGTGATGCCTTTTCCTGGTCTTAAAATCAAGAGGCATACACGGTTAGAAGGGGAAAAGAGATTTTACCTTGGTATTTATTGTAAGGATCCTTAGGTGCACACGTCCAGGTCATATGCATCGAGATGCACCCCCCCGAGTCTGTCTTTTTTCCCCCCCACATCGGGTATAACATTAGAGGTTTTACTAATTAGCATATCTAGCAAAGATTCCCCAATGAGAGGCTCAAGTGAGCCCCCCTCCCCAAGGAACCTTCCCCTGGATGGTTCTATCTTGGTTTACAGAATGTGTTCTGGAGAGGTCCTTGGGGTCTGGGGCACACTGATCCTTGGCTACGAAGCTTCTAAAATGTTGAGTCTCTCAGCTTGACAAACAAGTCCAAGAATGTAGGCAAAAAGCACTAGGAATACAGAAGTTGTAAAAAGGTAAAACAGGGGTATAAAAGAAAAGGCAAAAATCTTCATGGCATCATTGGAATGAGGGGAATGGGGTTGGAATAGAAAGAATGGGGGAAATGGGGCTGGAGTAGGGGAGAATAGGGATTGAATGCTGGGAATGGGATGGAATGGGGGAGTGGGGCCAGGACAGGGGGAAGTGAGGTTGGGGTGTTTAGAAATGCTGATTCCGAGCCCTGAGCTGGCTGGGTTTCATCCACGCCTGTGCAAAACTTCAGGAATAGAAAGTGAAACCGTGTTGTTCGCAGTGGTCATGGAATAGTGGAGTCCTGGAATGGGTCAGGTGGGAAGGGACCTTAAAGCCCATCCAGTGCCACCCCTGCCAAGGGCAGGGACACCTCCCACTGTCCCAGGCTGCTCCAGCCCCAATGTCCAGCCTGGCCTTGGGCACTGCCAGGGATCCAGGGGCAGCCACAGCTGCTCTGGGCACCCTGTGCCAGGGCCTGCCCACCCTCACAGGGAAGGATTCCTTCCCGACATCCCATCTAAATCTCCCCTTTTCTAGTTTGGAGCTATTCCCCCTTGTCCTGTCTCTCCAGGCCCTTGTAAAGAGTCCCTTTCCATCTTTCCTTCAGGCACTGGAAGGGGCAGTTGGGTCACCCCACTTCTCCAGGCTGAAAAATCCCAGTTGTCCCAGCCTTTCCCCACAGCAGAGCTGCTCCATCCCCCTGATCAGCTCGGTGTCCCTGTCAAGCCTCATATCCCCTGCCAACAGAACTGTGGCCACATTTCCCTCATGGAATCCTGTCCCACTTGGGTCTAACCACCTCGTTGTGCTCTGGTGCAGCCCAGGCCGTGCCCGGAGCGCTGCTCCCGGCGGATGCGGGCGACGGAGCTGTGCCCAGCCCCCTGCTGAGGCAGGACGAGCAGCTGGAGCTGCTGGAGCGCCTGGACTTCGTGGTGAGGAACATCGTGGAGCTGAGGAAGGAGGTGGAGGAGCTGCGGAACAGCCTCCAGCAGCTGGCGGTGGAGATCGTGGGGGAAGTCAGGTACTGCCCCTCTCTGCTGGGCTGGCATCGGGCACTCCCTGGCTCGGGAAAACAGCCACAGGATCCCAGGATCCGGGAATGCCTGGGCTGGAAGGGACCCATGGGCAGGGACACCTTCCGCTAGCCCAGGTTGCTCCAAGCCCTGTCCAGGCTGTCCTGGAACACTCCAGGGATGGGGCAGCCACAGCTTCCCTGGGAAATCCATTGCAGCACCCTCACAGGGAAGGATTCATTCCCCATATCCAGCCTCAATTTCCCCCTGAAGCCGCTCTGTCCCTCCCGTTCCTGCTGAGGAGGCTGGATGAACATCACACCTGTGGGTTCTCCAGGGATTGTCCATGGAGCAGGATTTGCTTCACCTGCAGAGCACAGCATTAGCTCCGTTTGAGTGTGTACAAACAGGACTAAACCACCTGATGAACTCCTTGGATATGGGGGGAGTTGGGTGGAGTCTGCTGGAGAGGAGAAGGGGAATAGCAGATAGTTCACCACCAAATATTTATTCCTCTCCCTTTTTCTTTCCCTCCAGGACCCACCTGGAAGAAACGCAGCGAGTGACTCGCAGGAGGAAGTTCCCCTTCTCCAGGGAGAGAAGTGACTCCACAGGCTCCAGCTCCATCTATTTCACAGCCAGCTCAGGCAATGCCAACACAGATGATGGAGAGAGCGAAGGGGGGTAAGCTGAGCACTGGGACGGACCTTTTAGGGGATTTGGTGCCACATCTGGGCAGTTTAGAACATAAAAGAGGGAATTTTTTTCTCCTACAGCCTGTTTTAGTTTGCTTTTATTACCCTAAATGTGTTACTGCCAGGGCCAGACTGAGAGGTCTGAAACGATCCTGGCTTTTAGAGAAAGGCAAATACACTTATTTTTAGGGTTTTTAAAGGAATTATTTGGTTAAGGAACCTTGCAGAAGGAAGGGAAGTACGAGTCCAGCCTGGCACTGGAGGGAGAGAGTTTAGAAATCAAATTTCCAGACAATGTCTATATTAATATATTAATAAATATTATGATTTTTCATACACACATATACGTATGTGTATTTTAATGTGTATATAGATACACATAAATATAAATATATATAAATAAATCTATAAATATATGTTTTAGAGTGTGTGGAGAACTTGAGAAAGTTAAAAATGTGTTAGCTAAATGTCCTCAATGCACTGAGATGTCTTCAGTGAGGATATTTCTTAGGAATTTCTCTCCCTGTGTCACACTGATCAGTTGTGTTAAGGTCTTAGGGTTTAAAATCAAGTGAAAACGGTCAGATCACCAAATCAGGGAATATCCTGAGATAGAAGGGAGCCAGGAGGATCATCCAAGTCCAACTCCTGGCCCTGCACATGATGGAAAAGTTCTGTGTGGTGTAAGAACATCATCAAAAGTGCCAATATAGCTGCTGGTTTATACATGTTAGGTAACAAGTTCTCCTGCACACGTGGTTGCTGATTTTCTGAGGAAATGCTGCTCTTTTGTGCCTGAATCTGACCACTTATGTAGCTTTTGGGGGTGTGGAAGTGTGTCCCAAAAAACAGGTGGTGCTGCCATATGCGTTTTCCCAGAGCAGTTGGGATGAAATGTCATTTAAAGAGGGATTTTATAGCAGTGGGAGCATCTCAGGGGGAATTTGGACAGCCAAACAACCTGGGAGCTGGTGCCAGCTGGCACTTGGCAGCCGGGATTTGTCCTCCCAGGACAAAGGACAGGGATCTGTGGCTGCCCTGAACTCGTGTTTATCTCTAACAACTGGAGCTGGTGAGGCAGCAGGGAGCTGCCGTGATCTCCTTGGGGTTGTAGAGCTTCATCCAGCTCAAGTGGGTGTTGGAATGCGAGGGGAATTAGGGAGGGAGTGATTCATGGTGGTGTAATAGGTAAGGAGGCTGCAGAACAGATTTGAGAGCTGTGGAGTTGGTTCTGAAGGCAGGGCTTGGCTATTTGGGTAACTCAGATGCACTGAGTCACCGGGGGGGGGGACAATGGTTTGTGAAAAACTGCTGGAAAAGGGGGTTTTGTCCACACATCCCAGCCCTGGCTGTCCTCAGATCTCAGAAAACTGTAAGCTGCAACAGAGGCTGATAATTCAGAGTTACAGAAAAGGCACCTCCCAAGGGCACAGGGGGTGTATTTTGCTGCAAAAACTCGATAATTTATTGGGAATCCAGTGGTGGCTGGTGGAGTCCTTGCATTTTAATTAACATCTGTAATTAGCTGTAATGACCAGTGTGGGAATTGGTGGATTAGCAGCTCTCACCTGATTTAAAACCTGCATCTCAGGTGATGCCTCACTCTGAGAGGTGTCATAATATCAGTCTGGGCAGGAGCAGCTGCCTGTAGTGTGCAGCGTTGTCTGTTAGGGATGTGGATGTGCTTGAGAGGTAACATTTTTGCGGGAGGAAATGCAAGTTTTGGAAAGAACTGCTGAAGCTTTGGAGCAGGTGCTGGGAGGAGGAACGAGCCTGTAGCCGACAGATGAATTTCAGCTGGGTGTCCCTCGCTGGCAGCTGAATTCTTTGAGTGAGGTTCAGAACAAGGAACCCCCATCTCAGCTTTATTTTGGACCTGAGCAGCTTCTCCAGTTTCAGACACAATTCCCAAAAATCTCACAAGAGTTCTCGGGGGGTTTGTGCTGCTTAATTTCCCTGTGTTGCCTTGGCTTTTGGGCTTCCTCACCTCCTCTTTCCATGGGCTCTTTTTTCCTTCAGGATCGCCGTACTAAAGCATTCCAGAGCTTTCCATCATTGTAAAGGCAGGAAAACAGGCTGTTAACACCTAAATCCCTTAATCTCCCTGAAAACTTTGGGTTTCTTGTCTTTTTGAACTGGCAGAATCCCTTAGGGGCTGGCTGGCAGAAAACAGGGTTGGTTTTCGATCTGAAGGACTGAAATCTTGGCAGCTGCCAGTAAAATGTTGGGGGTTAGGATGGGGAAATCAGGGAATTCAAGGAGTTGGTGTTTAATTCCTGGAAATGAGGGGGTCTAGAGAACTAATAATGTCATTGATATTGAGAAAAGTAAATAAATGAGGGTTTTAATCCAAGCCAGAGCTGTGCCAGTGTCACCTACCCTGTGTTGGTGCGTTATCCATTAATTCAGTGTCATCTCCAGTGTGAGCTGACATCTTGCAGTGTGAGGCTGGTGCTTTATTTCTTGCCTTAAAATGTTTCAGGACAAAATGGTGGGGTTTTGAATGTCTGGCTGAGGGCTGGAGGCTGTGGTGAGGGAGCAGAGAGGGGAATTGTTGAGAATTAGGGATGGTTCTCAGGAGGCTTTGATAGCCAAACGTGTCTTGTTATCTGTTCGTGGGCAAAGCCCTGTCACTGCCTCCTTTGGATTGGGGCTGTGGTCACATATCTGTGTCCCCAGGCAAAGGCAGGGCCACAGGGCTGTCCCTGGGAGGAGGAATGAGCACAGCTGGAAGCACCCAGTGCCCCCAGAGTGCAGGGAACTGAGTTCCAGCAGAACCGCCAAAGTTCTCTTGGGCAGTTATTGACTTAAATCAACAAAATCCCCACGTTCAAGTGCACATTTTGGGATGACTGGCTGATTTGTGCCTGTTCTGTAGCTGAGAGCTTGCAGGTAAAAGTGAGGGGCACAGAGAGTCATGTTTGAAAAGGAACCAGCTCTGTAAGTAGCCTCCCTCCTGCTGTGGTACCACTGCATAACGCTGGTGGTTTCAATTTCAAATTCCCAGCTCGGGTGCTGGGGGAGCTCCATTTTCACCATTTTCAGGAGGTTTGATCTGAGCTTTTACAGGATCACCGAGGTTGGGAGAGACCTCCAAAGTCATGGAGTCCCACCAGGACCTCCATAATCCCTCATGTCCTGGTGTGTTTGCCTGCTTCAGCTGCTGGTCATCCCCTGGGTTTTTGCACGTGTGGTGAATCCTTGCTGGATTCCTTGCTCGTGGGACATAGTCCTGGTGGCTTCCCAGCTGGCAGTGGGAAGAGGCCATGTAGCATTTGATGTTCAGGGTGATGGAGGTCTGAGGTGTTGCCAGTACAGCTGTTGTGCCTGAAATTCCCTGGAAAAGGCTAAACCCCTCAGGCTGCATTTTGCACAGGGCTTGTTGAAGTTCCCTTTTATCACCCATCTATTTAACTGCATTGTCCTGGCTTGGGTTTTAGCTGGTTAATTCTCTTGTACTGAAGTTAGAAGGGCTGAGAGGGAGGAGCTGACAGGGTGTGCAGGGGAGGTGGGGACAGTTAGAATCCCGGGATGCTTTGGGTGGGAAGGGGCCTTAAATCTCACCCAGAGATGAGATTGCCCCCCCCTGCCCTGGGCAGGGACACCTTCCACCTTTGACCAGGTTGCTCAAAACTGACTTGGGACTTAACTTTGTTGTCGCCTTCATCCCTCAGCTTTCTGAGGGGGATATGAGAAATGAGACTGTTGGAGACACTTGGGTTGTGCAGTGTCCTCTGGGATAAGCTAAGATGCTCTTCCTCTCTGAGGAGCAGCTCCTCAAACTGCTCTGGTGCTGTTTTTTCCCCCGAAGTTACACCACAGCCAACGCCGAGTCCGACTACGACCGGGAGTCGGAGCGGGAGAGCGAGGACGAAGTGAGCTGTGACACAGTGAGGACTGTGCGCAGGGATTCCCTGGATCTGGTCCCCGAGGATGAAAACCCTCTGGTCCTGGATTCCACGCTGGAGGAGGGCCTGGGGCAGCTCCTGGAGCAGGCTGACCGCCTGCACAGCGGGGATGAGCGGGACAAGAGAGAGGGGTTCCAGCTGCTCCTCAACAACAAGCTGGCGGTAAAGGTGCCTTGTTGTATTTTCCAGTGCCAGGGGAAGGTCAGCTTGGACATCAGGAGGAGTTTCTTCACTCAAAGTCCACCCTGTGCCCGGTCCCCACCTTGTCCCCAGCCCAGAGCACTGAGTGCCGCCTCCAGGCCTTCCCTGGACACCTCCAGGGAGGGGACTCCAAACCTCCCTGGGCAGCCCCTTCCAATGGCTGACAGCCCTTTCCATGCGGAAATTCCTCCTTGGTGTCCAACCTGAACCTGCCCTGGCACAGCTTGAGGCCATTTCCTCCTGTCCTGTCCCTGTTCCCCGGGAGCTGCCCCCTCCTGTCAGGGAGTTGTGGAGAGCCGGAAGATCCCCCCGGAGCCTCCTTTTCTCCAGGCTGAGCCCCCCAGCTCCGTTCCCTCCCCGTGACACGCTCCAGCCCCTCCCTGCCTTTCCTGACCTGGAAGCCCAGAGCTGGGCACAGCACGGGAGGTGCCCCTGCGGTTCCCAGCCCGGGGGGACGGTCCCTGCCGTGCTCCCGTGGCCACACCGAGTTACAAACCCGCCCTCGCTTCCCTCCGCCGCGCTTCCGCTTCGGCTCCCTCGGAACCGGGGCATTCCAAGGCTCAGACAAATCCCTGCGTGCCTTCAGGTGCGGGTGCCCCGCTCAGCCTTGGTGCCTGGCTGCCCCTGCCCGTGGCAGGGCGGGCTCTGACGGGCCCTGCGGGCTCTTTGTGTTCCTGCAGTACGCGGGGCAGCGCGAGTTCCTGTGGCGCCTGGCGCGGGCGCGCTGCGACGTGTGGGAGCTGACGGAGGACGCGGACGAGAGGAGATCCTGCGCCAGCGAGGGTGAGGAGTTCCCTGGATTCCCTGCCGGGCCAGAGGAGGGCTGGCACTCAGCTGTGCAGCCCCCCCGCCTGCCAGCGGGGCCGGGCAGTTGTTGCTTTTCCCTATAAGCTGGGCGCTTTAAACAAGTTTTTTGTGTTTAAAAATCGTGCTTTGAAAGAGTAAAAATAGACGGAGACCTGCTTAAAGCTGGGGAAGTTGTTTCTCAAAGCTGTCATCCGTTTCTCTGTGATACTAAAATCATAAAATAAATATGAAATAAACAAGCTTTGGCTGTAGCACACTGGGTTTTCCGTGTTGCCAGCACGTGCAGACATAAAAAAATATGTATTTTTAAATTTGCTTAGGGGAGTCGCTTTAATTTCATCCCCTCATTCTTCTTTACCGACTCAAAGGTGCCTATGAGGTTTTGGGTGAGTCAGAATAGAACAAAAATCATCTTTATTATGGTTAAGATGTGCAGCAAAAGATACTAATCTAAATAATTTCTGCCCTGTTTATTATGCACAGAAGTTAGTTAATACTATAGCTAATGCAATTATTCTTTTCTGGAAATCAGTGGAGCCATTTAAACATGGAATTTTAAGTTCCATATTGTCCTTTTAGCCATGAATAGGTGCTTAGTTGTCAGCTTTTTGAGCCTGCCAGAGGATAAAATTATGTATGGGATGTTTTCAAGCCAAACGCCTTGTCAAATTAACAAATATATGACTTTTATGGCATTATGTTACTCTGACACCGTCAGAGCAAGAAACTGGGAGAGAAAGCAACTGAATTTCTTACCACTGGCTACTTTTTTGTTTTCCAGGGAAGGAAGAGCTGGAACTTGCCTTGCAGAAATGGGATCAAAGTGCTGAGTGCCACCAGTGGTAAGTGACTGTTCACTTCTTGCTTTTAAGAAGCGTAGGAAAAGGATTGGAAGGTTTTTGTGAGCTGAGCTGCAGTTAAAAAAATAATAAATCCAAACCCTCCAAAAACTTATTTGCTGTTACTTGCACTGTGCCACACGTGGTGGTTTTCCATAAAAAGCCATTTTTAACAGCTTTGCTTACTTGGTGTAAGGAATGACTTGACAGGCAGTAGGTTTGGTTGTGACGACAGGAATAAATTTGGTGTTTCTTATATTAATTTAATGATGAGTTTTTCTCTGAAGAGTTCTGGAGGAAAAGCTCCCAAGTGGAGCTGCTTCGAGGCAAGAGGGGATGTGTTTGACTCCATCAGCCAGGCCTGGGAGTGTGGGCTTGGTGCTGTGCCAGATTCCCTGTTTTCCTCTTAATTCTGGAGGAAGGAGAACCATCACTCTTATCAGACAGGCATTTAGAGTCTCCTGGAAGTGTGAATTTTTAAGTGTCCTTTTTAAAAATTATCCCAGAAGAGAGTTTGTGGAGTGGCACAGATATTTGTGGAGATAAGGGAATGTGCTTTTCTGTTCCCCTGGGGAATTCCTCCGTGAGTGGTGTTTGTCAGCAGTTGTTCTGAAGGACTGGCAACGCTTAAATTAGAGTAAAAGGGATTTTTTTTTCTTTTTTAATGACAATTATTGGGAGAACAGGTTGCTGAGTGTCTTTACCAACCAAGATCTGTGCTCTTGCAATGAGCAAGTTTGTTTGAAGGATTGTTTTGAGCTACTGGCACCTGAATAGATGCCTTTATCATCTTAGGCTATGTTTCAGCTGTTGGTGATGAATTACTGCTTTCCATTGAAGCTTTGATAGGAAGGAGGAATTCGGGGCCAGGAGAATCTCCAGCAGATTGTGGTGTTGAGCTCTGCCTGCTGGTTTCACATCTTCCAATGGATGGGCTTTAGTTGCCAGGGCGAATCTTAAACTTTGTATTTTACAAAGCCAGGTTCTGCTCCAGTGTCCAAATATTGACAGTTTTGCCTTGTAATTCCAAGTTTGGGACAGTTCTTGGCTCCTCAGACCCCTTTCCCAAACAGGGATAAGGCTCCTTCCTGCACAGCTACATCTTGCTTCTGGTTCTGCAGGGCAGCTGGAGAAAGGAGGCAGCAGAGCAGCAGCATGTGGGAGGCGTGGGATTTCCTGGGAATGAAGATGTAACTCCCTTTATCAGCACACAGATTATTGTTTTCTGCCGCGAATAGAGCAGGAAATTATTCCCTTCCCAGCTCTGAGGTGGTCACAAGCTGGCTTAATTGCAGTTTTTCTTTATGCTAATTGAATTTACCCTGGGGAGAAAAAACATCGAGGCTTTAAAGGTTTTTTTTTGGGGTGGATTTGATGCCTCAGCTCTTGGGAGAAGTGACCAGAGAATGCTGTTCACATTTATTTAAATTACAGTTTTATTCTGTCATATTTCTCTCTAGTGACTAACTGCCTTGCTGAAGACCCTGATCCTTTATTATCTCCTGTCACAGGGGAATAATTTATTCTCTCTCACCACCCATGTTGTCTTTCCAGTATTCTTCTCCCTCTTCCTTGTAGTTTTTCAGGCAAAAGTGGAGGAATTCAGTGCAGGACACAAGCTGTGGGAGTGGCATGGCTTTGTGCTGGCGTCATGGTCCTTTGCGTTCTTCCTTCTACACACAGCAGTCAACATCATCTTTCTCCTTCCCACTGCATCCTAAATGGCCACTTCAATAGAAATATTCCAAATATTATTATTACCCAGTTATTTTGCTGCCTCTCCACGCAGGCTGTGTGAAGCCTGATGGTGCAGCTCTCCTGGGCTGCATTTTTTCTGTGTGAGTTTTCACACAGAAATCAAATTTCATGTTGATTTTCTGTTTTATCAGTTGCCTCTTAAAAAAGTTGGTGGATTCCTTCAGATGAAGTTGTGCTGGTTTTTGTGCTTATTCGTTGTCTTCTGGTGCTTATTCATTGTCCTTTGTTCTTGTTATGCCCTCCTGCTGCCCAAATCATTCCTGGTTTTTTGAGGTGGTGAGGAAGACAGGAGTACTTAGCCTACAGTTACAGCAAGGAAAGCTTTCTCCCCCCAGTGCCTCGTTGTTGTTCAGTCATCACTGACATTTTAAAGCAACAAAGAAAGAAGATAACTTTGGGGAAGGGAAGGATTTCTGCTGGGAGATCAGTTCTGGCTGCAGCTCCTTTGGGGGCTGCATGGTTGGGAGGATTTGGCAGCAGGAGGAAAAGTGGTTTCTCAGGAATGACAGGGAGGGCAGTAAATGTCTGGGGCTGTGTGTGGCCTGGCTTTGGGATCTGCCCAGACACAAAGGAGAGGCCTTTCCTGGCTCTGGTGTGGGATGTGGGACAGAGCCCTCCCTGTCACTGCTGTTGGAAGCCGGCCGGTCCCGAGGGAGCCATCTCCGGGCGGAGCGGAGCGGGGATTTGGTCAGGGCTGCACAGACAAGCCAGCCTTGTGCAGAGGGACTGACCTCTGCCCCTGCTGCCCCTGTGAGAGCTGCACTGAGGAACAGGAGCGTGGGAGCCGCGTTGGGCATTGAATGTGCCTGTTGGGTGCCTTAGGAGTAGACTTGTGTATGGGAAGGGAGGGATTTACAGGGAATGATCTCAGAGCCTCTCTGCTCCTGACTTGCAGTTACCTGGTTCTTACCTGGGATTTAGACACCAGAGTCATTCCCTGCTTTGATTGTCAAAGATCTCTGAGCAGGTAGAATTTATGTCCATTTAAACTGATTTCTCCATGAGCTGATTTCAGTTCTCAAGTAGGACAGAGCGAGCTCCTACGTCTGTTCTTGCTTTTAGGGATGGATGGATGGATGGATGGATGGAGCATCAGTGGTTGCACAAACCTCTCAGAAATGAATTGAGAAACAACTGTGGCCTTGTAGAATTCCCAGCACATTCCCCGTGGGTGTTTGCAGCTTTAGGGATCAGGAAAGCAGAGAGCGAGCTGTGGATTTGCCTTGGCTTCCATTCCTCTTGCTAAAAGTAATATTGGAAGTGCAACCAGAGGGATTTCAGGGAAATCTGAGGAAAATGGTGCAGGTGCTGTGTCAGGAGCTGTAGTTTGAATTGGGCACCTTGCCCTGGAAATGAAGCGCTGCCGGCTGAAAGCCGTCGTTGTGGGAGGAATAATAAACTCCAGCCCCCTTGGAGTTTTCCTGTGTGTTCTGGAGAAGTGGGATTGGGTTGGATGAGTCTCCAAAATGTGCCCTTTCTTCTGGAGAGTCTGGCAGTTCGGTGGAACGTCTCGGTCACCAGCCCTTGGCAGTTCCGTGGGTACATCTGGCTGTCCGTGGGCGGATCCTGGATTTTTGAAAAGGCACAGCATTCCCAATACACCTGGGAGATGGATTCATTGAACACCTGGCAGTGCTTCAGGATTTAACTCTTGGTGCATCACTGCCCAGATCTGGCCAATCTTGAGCTGCATTCTGGATTTATGAGCCGAGTGTTTTCCGTTCCGCAGGCGGATTAGACAGAATTTGCTGTCAGTGTGATATGGGGCAGCTCTAGGAACAGGTGTTAGGAGACAGTTCAGAATGTAGAGGAGGGAAAATAGCATGGAATTAGAGCTGTCTGAGTGCATGCCCCTGACTTGTCTGCCCTGGAAGGTGAATTCAGGTATGTGAACATCCAGAATACAGGAGCTCTCCCATATGGATGTTGGTGGCCTGTAAGGAAGGGGCAACATCAGCCTTCCCCACTTTTTCCTTCCATCTTGTCTCCCCTTGGAAAAGCCAAAGCTTTTTTTCCCAACCTCTTCATGATCAGCTGGTCATTAAATCCGGGTTGGGTTTCTGGGAATTCTGCTGTGTCTCCCAAGGTACCAATTCCCAATTAAATTCTTACTTTAATTTTTGGTTGTTGCAGTCTAAATCCCTGCCTGCTAATTCCCTGTCCCCTTACTCAGGTGCAGGGACTCGCCTACATCTACCCAGTGCACCTTCAGGAAGGTGAAAGACTGGGAATGCTCATAAAATATTGGGAAAACTGTCTTTGAAGTGGTTGAAGGAGAGAAGAGCTGTGTTTGGGCTGGCAGAGCACCCTGACTGTGGAGGGGAGGTCCTGCAGGCTCTGTATTCCATGGCAGAGTCCTGCTTCCAGGGAAGTCAGCGTGCAGAACCCAAACAGTCCTTCCCAGTCCTGAGCCTGGGGATTGAAGCTGGAAGAGGAGGCTCTCTCTGCTGGGGGTTCCTGCTTCCACAGAGTTTATTTCCTAAAAGATGGGGAAGTGCTGAGCTGAGATTCCTGTGGGAAGTGGTGTGTCAGCAGCTTAGTGAGGAGTCCAGCTGATGAATCAAGGGAAATCCTAAGGAGAGCTTTGGATGGGTCTAAGCAGTGCTGCACGGGGCACACACCGGTTACAGGGGATGAAAATCCACCATATATATATATTTAGGTTATTTCATGGCATCAAAATGGGACTGAAATTTAATTTACTGCTGCTTTTATGGCTTTTTCATCAGCATTTCACCAGGCTGTTAAAAACCCCCTGGAATTTTTATTTTACATGAGACAACTGCATGATTTATTGTCTCAGAATATTTTATCTCTTGATCTTAGAGAATAACCTTTTTATTGGCTTGTATTTCTCAACCCCTGTCGTGCTGTGGTTAGGGATGTGTAGTCCAGGCTGAGGTTTGTTGGGAAACAAAGAAGATCCTGAAAACACTTGTTCCATCATCTGCATTCAGCAGAGTGGGGCAGTGGAGCCGTGAGCTTTTCCAGCTGGCAGGAAAAGGCTTTTGTCCCATAACACACTGATCTGGTGATCCTTGCCATTACCATGACAAATAAGAATTTTAGAGCTGAGCCAGAGCTTCTCCACAAGAAAATTAACAAATCAAAGGAAGAGATTTAAGGCAAAATGGTAAATTATTCAGGAAACTGCAGCATTGGAAATGGAGCAGTGAGGGGATCTGTGGGATTTTGTGACTCTGAGGAAGGTGTAATTGGAGATTTAAAGGTCTCCTGACAGATTCCTGCATATCTGCTGTGGTTAATCATGCCCAGGGATGCTTTGGGATATTGATGTCGGTATCTGGCAGTGCTGGGGTGTGGGTGTAGGAAAAGGGATTTTATTTGCATCTTTCTGCTTTTCAGCTTTAATTTTTTGCCAGAAGGAGCCATGTTATTCATTTGTCTGTCTGTTCCACCTGATTTTTTTTGAGCCAAACTCAGAGAAGGGATGGAAGCGTCCTCTATTCCCAGCGGGATGAGAGAGGCCAAGCTTCCATCTGCATGTTCTGTCCCACTTGAGAGCTCTCTGAATGGTTGTTTCTTGGGAAGTGATGCAGGGAGGGAGGTTTTGAGCCACTGGGCTGCAGGGAGGTGAGATGGGAGGGTGCAAATCCACGGGGAATTCAAATTAACCTCCTTGAATTCCACATCTCGTGCAAGAACTGATTTTGCTGGGGCCTTGCTTCTCAGGCTCACAAGTCACGGTCTCTTGCTGGACAAAAGGAAATGGCTTTGCACTTTCAGCACTGACCTTGTGTTCTCTGTTTCCCAGCTGCAGGATGTAGGTAGGTGTTCCCAGTATTTCCCTGGCAGCAGAGCTGGGCTGCTGCAGGAGGAGCTCGCAGTGCCCTGTAGTTCCTTAGGGCTGCTCCTGGTCTGCCTCTCGCTGCAGTAGCTTCAGTGTGCTCTGCTCTGTGTTCTGTCACAGTTTTCCCTGCTCAGAGAGGCAGTTCTGGGTGTGGAAGTGTGCTGCTCCTGGTTTGTAGCCATCAGTGCAGTGAGTTGGTGCCTCACACCCAGCCCCTCCCGCTGCCTCGTGCTTCCAGCTCATTCCTTCCTGGGTGCTGCATTTTGCTGCTTATGTCTCTTCCCTGGGAGGGATGTGCTGTGTTCCTTGTTTTCCCCACTAAGGTGTGAAGCTTTACCACGCTTCACAGAATCCTGGGATGGTTGGGGTTAGAAGGGGCCTTAAAGCTCATCCCGTTCCACCCCTGCCATGGGCAGGGGCACCTTGCACTGTCCCAGGCTGCTCCAAGCTCCCTTCAGCCTGGCTTCGAGCACTTGTAGGTCTTCCTTCTGCAGCCACGGACAGCAGGTAAATGTGGATTAAATGTGGATTTAATCCCAGCTGGCTCATGCAGGTGTGTCCCCGTGCAGGTTCGCCATCCTGTGTGGGCAGCTGTCGGAACACGAGAGCATTCCCAAGCGCATCCAGGCCGGATATGTTTTCAAGGTGAGTGGCCAGGAGGTGCTGGGCTTTGTGTGGGAATCAAACAACACTTACTTCTGCAGCAGGAAATTGGGAAAATTGCCTCCAGTTCTTCTTAGGGAAGCAGTAGATCTCAGAGATGCTGTGAGTGGGTGGTTTGGGGTGAGGAAGCTGATTCCAGCCGTGCCTTTTGGGAGTGCCCGGGCTCGCTCTGCCGTTTTACACGCTGTAACTGCAGGCAAAAAAAGAAATCTTGCAAATGAATTTAGGTAAAGCATGACACTGAGAGCTTGAAACGTGGAATTATGACGGGGTGATAAGATACAGCTCCAGCTTGTCTCCTGTAAGTGCCTGTGAGCAACCCACACCCTCCCGGGAGCAGTCGCTGCTCAAAGAGGATTTCATTTGCCTGAGATCCCTGATTTTTATTCCTGTTATTATTACTGTTATTACGATGCCTTGTGGGTGTTCCAGGGGAAAAGGATGCACGTGGAACAGGCCACAGGTAATTGCTTCCCCATCAGCCTTTGACATGACCAGTGAGCTGGTTATGGCACAGCTCTGGAGTGGGAATAAAATGCAGGGCAGCTTCTTGTGTGTGCAGTAACTCCTGTTGCTGAGGCTGGAGGAGTGCTGCTGTTCCTTGCTCACTGAATCCACTCTAAGGAAATTTGGGATCTCTAGCTGTAATTTTACAGATTGTGACACTGAAGTTGTGGATTTCGTTCTTTCCTCTTTCCCCACCTGCTCTCGTGGGTATTTTATTTGCTTCTGACAAAGGTGTGACGAGTGCTGGTGATGCTTTCCCACAGGAGCACATCGATAAAGCCATTGCCCTGAAGCCACAGGACCCACAGCTCTACTATCTCCTGGGCAGGTGGTGTTACCAGGTAACAGAGCTCATCATCACCTCCTGGGCAGGCCTCTGAGGCATTCACAGCTCCAGCCTTGGGTTTTTAGTCACTGCTGGTGGCATGGGAGGTGAAATGGCAAAGGGTGGCTTAGGAAAAGCCCGAGCTGCAAACTCCTGTCCTGTTCCCAGTGCTTTGCTCTGTAAAAACAACCTTCCTTCCATCTCTGAGCACGCAGGGATGTGGTCAAGGCCATCTGAGGAGCTTCTGCTCATGGTACTGGTGTGGGATGTGCTGCGTGTGTCCCCTCTGCCCCTGCCCCACGGAGCTGGGAGCAGTGTGCCAGCTGCTTTAGGGAAAAGCTTGGAGTCAGATGCCGTCAATCAGATTTAGAGCCTAAAAAAGGGAATGAGAGTCTGCAGTTGCTGTTCCATTTGTGCCATTGGAAAGCACTTTGTCGGGAATGGAGCCATGGTGCAGAGGTTGTAGCTGGGATAATTGACAGTGGCAATTGCAGAGCAGCCCTGAGCTGAACTGCTGGGAGCTCCTGGCTCTTTTCCTGTGTGGAGAAGGAGCCTTCCTTCATGCTGAGCCTGGAGCTGCTGAGGCCATGGAATAAAACCATGGATGGAGAGGTGTGGTAGTGCTTCATCTAGTCTGCCTTGTCAGGATTACACAGGGTTAAACAAGGTGTTGTCAGAGGGATGTGGAGGAGTCCCCATCCCTGGAGGTGTCCAAGGAATGCCCAGACATGGCACTGAGTGCTCTGGGCTGGGTCACAAGGTCGGGACTGGGCACAGCTTGGCCTCCATGGGCTGGGAGGGCTTTCCCAGCCTAAATGATGCCGTGATTATCCAGTTGGGAAGGCTTCAGCTCACCTCTCCCGAGGAATCTTAGGGTGGGGGAGCAGGTTCTTGTGGAAGGTTTAGGCTGGGAGGAGGGAGGACGCAGCCGGGGACCGGTGTGGCTGCAGCGTGGCACGTTGGGATTTGGGACCATCCAAATCCCAGATGTGTGGAACTGCAGAAGCTGCCTCGGGACAATGGGGTTGAATTCTGTGGCTGGATTTGGATGCTCCATCGGAATATTCCGACTCTGCCGAGGGGTTTGGCTGCCTCCTGGGGGCTGGGCAGGCCGCTGTTCCCTGCTGCTGTCGGGCGGGTGGGCCAGGTTGCCCTTTCCCCTCTGCAGGTTGCCCACCTGGGCTGGCTGGAGAAGAGGACGGTGTCGGCGCTGTTCGAGGCCCCGCCGACGGCCACGGTGCAGGACGCGCTGCAGAACTTCCTGCGGGTGAGGGAGCCTGGGAATCCGCCGGGAAGGGGCATCGCTGACCCGCCCAGCTGCCAGCGTGGGATGGGCTGCTTGGAGCCCTCCCTGCTGCTTCCCCGTGGCCTGGGACCTGGGCAAGTGAAGCTGCAGAGAGGGAAAGTCGTGAAGTGTCCCATTCCAGCAATGGGATGTTGAAGGTGTCAGAGCCCAAAGTGTTGGGGATGGGTTTGGGGGTTGGTTTTCCTTTCTGAGGCTGCACAGCAATTCCCTGCTCAGTACTGGATATGTCTGGGCTGTGCCTCAGGCTCTGGGAACGCTCGTGGAGGTACATCCTGTCATTTTAATTCCTCTCCGAGGATTTTACTTCAGCCTGGCTGACTTTTCCATTTCCACCTTTTCCAGACAACTGCTTGAAGGTTTCAGGGCCACAGTGCTTTATGTATTTATGCTTTATGCTCCCTCCTGCCATCTTTTTTTTTTTTTTTTACTTGAAGAGCTGCAGGAAGCCTGATGTAAGAGTTAACTGTGTCCTTGCATATCCTAATGTCTGCTCTTCCCTGTCACACCCTCCCTCTGTTCCTGTAGGTCGAGGAGCTGAGCCCTGGATTTTCCAAAGCAGGAAGAGTTTACATTGCCAAGGTAACCACTCACTCCTTGTTTGTTCCGAGGGTAAGAAACACTTGTATTAAAAATCACCTTTGGCTGTGAAGTGCTGACCAGGTGGAAAATACTCCATGCAAGAGCAAGATTTTATAGGATGATAATATTTCCATTTATTTTTAAAATCTTTTTAGGCCAAATCACCTTGTAGAGGCTTTTGAATTCAGGTTTTTAACAGATGAAATTCTGTATGAAGCAGGAATGGTGACTGGGCAGCCATGGGCTGGGATTCAATCCTTCACCACCACGACTTCTGTGGTGATACAGCCAGAGAATCATGGGGAGATGTAAAGGATAAAGTATTTCTCTTTCCCTGTGCAGGTGGGGAGTCTTGAGCCCTCTTGCTGAGGGGTTTTTAGCACTCACTTCCTTTTCCTGGGTGTATTTCATGGTCTCCAAATACCTCCAAGACTCTCTGGGCACCCAAAATCTTTCTGTTTCCTGCTGCTGGTCACATGGAGAATATTTCAGACCTACTCCAGGACCCTGAGACTCCTGTAAATATTATATTACATTTTTAACAGCCTGGGGAACAATGTGCTCCCAGGAGAGAGGTTTTCTGGAGACAGTGGTGTGAGGAAGAGGGGAAATAGCAACTGGAAATCAAAACAGAGCTTTGAAAAGGGTGAAAGCCACGGGGACACCTTGAAATCTCCAAGCAAAACCCAATCTCCTTGCCCGAAATGAAAGGGAGTCAAATATATTTGATATTCCGAGATCTGGTGGTGCCTCTGAGGCCCTGTGAATGAGGGATGCTGCAGGGAATGCCGGTGCCAAGGGTTGAGAGGCAGAAACAGCTCATTTAGCAGTTGCCCAGGTACATTTGCTGCCTGATTTTTCCCCTTGCACCCTTCTCCCGTTCCCTTTTCCCTTCCCAGTGCTACAGGGACCTCGGGAACACCTCGGCGGCGGTGCTGTGGATGAACCTCGCCTCGGAGCTGCCAGCGAGCACCAAAGAGGTAACACTCAGCAGGGACCCTGGCATGGGCAGAGGGCAGACAGGGACTCCGCCCCTCTGCTCCGGTGAGATCCCAGCATCCAGCTCGGGGGAGGACATGGAGCAAATCCAGAGCAGGGACAGGTTGGCTGGAGGGAGGCAGCACCTCTGCCGTGAGGGAAGGCTGAGAGAATTGGGATTGTTGCAGTGACAGGAAAGATGGAGAGAGACAATTTAGAAGGGTCTGGAATGACAGGAAAAGGGGGAATGCTTCAAACTGAAAGAGATTGTGCTTGGATCAGGTATGAGGAGGAAATTCCTCCCTGGGAGGGTGGGCAGGCCCTGGCACAGGGTGCCCAGAGCAGCTGTGGCTGCCCCTGGAAGTGTCCAAGGCCAGGCTGGACAAGCCTTGGAGCAACCTGGGATAGTGGAAGGTGTCCCTGCCCAGGAACTGGATGAGCTTCAGGACTCCTTCCAACCCAAACCATTCCAGGATTCCATGATATGCTTAAAAACTGATTTGGGGTTAGAGAGAAAGAAGGGAAATGATGCTTTATATTTGTTTCAGTTGAGCTGCACATTGATCTTTTCCCTTTTTGCATTTCCAGGATGCAGAAAGTGAGAAGGAACTTGAGGAGATGTGCTCGGTCCCAGAGAAATAATTTTGAAAAAACTCATCTCACTGGATACTGCAGCAACAGTAAAATCCCAAATGGATTTCATGATCCTGACAATTCTGAGTGCACTTCAGGGATAAGGCACAAGATCTTACAGAAAAACAGATGCAGCAGTACACATCCAGGAAAACATCTTGGAATTAATGGCATAAAATCATGGTTTATTTTCCTGCATATGTTTGATTTTAGGATCCCTAAAATGTTACATCCCTAGCATCGGGGGGATATGTGGGGGTTTATAGGTAGAGTTTGTGATATAAAAATATTTGTGGATATATATATATGGCAGATATTTGTGAGGTAGCTAGTGATATAAATATGTATAATACATATTTTTATATATGTGTGTATCAATATATATGTATATTTATTTATTTTATATATATATATATATGCACATATATATTTTATGTCACACACTCTGCCTGTGTGAAATCCTTGCTGGTGAGCTCCCACTTTATTCCTGAGGAAAACTTGAGCCAATTTTTTTTCCAGTTTATTTGTATTCTCTTTTCCTTAGTAATTAATTAAATCAGTTGGAATAACTGATAAATGCCTTTTGTAGATGTCTAGGAGGGATCAATTTCCAAGCAGGACCAAGGAGCTTTCCTGCACAATCCAGAGTGGATTTTAAGAGGTTCATTAGTCAAAGAAGTGAGGAACAGGATTTTAAACTTCAGGATTTCTTCCCAGTGATGCTTCTGTCTTCACTCACACGAGGCTGAAAACTTCTGTCCCTCCAAACTGTGCTGCTGTGGTTTAGCTGAGTAGGTACTGATCAGGGACCAGGATAGAGGAGCAGGAATAGCTTGTGGCAAAGCTGATGCTTCCCTGTGCTGATCTTCTGCCACTGACCAGATTTATTCTTTTTGAATTAATTGTCTCCTGAACTAATGAGGCAACGCCGAGGAGGTGAAGCCGACCACTGACATTCCTCTTGCAGCTCCTGGGGACCAAACAGGAACAGGGAATTGTGCTGGACGCTGACACAGCTGGGGAAGGAAAACCTGTGTTGTGGAATTCCCCAAGGATTTATCAAAGCTTTGTTGATATCCCTTAAAATTCCAATGGCAGCTACTGAACACTAATTCCTGAACGTCTGTTTTATGCTCGGGTGGTTGTGAGGGGTAGAGCGAGGAGTGTGAGAGTAAAACATTCCTTAAATCACCTTTTTGGTCCCTTGCAGTTGTATTTGTTGCTTCCTGAAAATAGCACTGAAGGGGAAAAGTGCAGCAGACTCCAGTGGAAAAACTTCCTGGATTGCAGGTTTGGATGCTGCAGGGTTGGGTGACGGGCTCAGGGCTGGCACTGGCCCTGGCACAGACATGGGGGAGGTTTGGGAGCAATGGGAGGAAAATGAGGGATGGTGCTGGATGGAGTGATGGGCCTGTGCTCGTGCCAGTGCAGGTGTGGCCTTTGGCACCTTGTCAGGAATGTGGCAGCAGCCCCAGGAGCAGGCTGGAGGTGAGAACTGGGGCTGTGTTTGAGACTGACCAGGTCAGCTCAGTGTTTACCTGTGGGGGGAGTTTGGCCCCCCACGCTGAGTTGAAGCGGGATCAGGGTGACAGATGCTGCATTTTGGGCACCCTGAGAGTTTCTCTCCCCCTTGGAGATTTCCTGCGGGGATGGGGCAGGGCAGGGAGCAGAATTAACCCTGCACCTCCCATGGGCACTGCTGGCCTTTGTCTCTCTGTTGTGCCATCAGCCTGTGGGAATTTGCTGCTGCCGCTGCCACCCCACCTGGGGCTGCGTGCTCCTGGCAGCCCTTCCCAGCCCCACAGCCGAGCTCCAGCGCTGCCTCCAGGCTGTGTTGGGAGAGTTTGCTGGGAATGCGCCTCATCCCTGGGAGTATCCTTTCCTTCCAGAGTGGATGGATGGAGCTTCTGGGCTTGTCAGCTTCAGAGTTTGCTTGCAAAAGTCACTGCAGGGAAGAATGACAAGGAGGTTTGTCAGAGTGGTGCTGTCAGACCCCACCTGCCAGTCTGGGCTTTGGCTTGGAGGTTGTTGTGTATTGGCCCTGCAGGGAATGAATGTCCCCTTCCCACCTCAGCCCAGCAGATGCCAAGGGCTCTTCCTGGAGTACTTAACTCTTTGCTTCCCTTTGGGA